>NC_066509.1:9992929-10125429 GCF_024679095.1 Eriocheir sinensis | reverse complement strand
CCTCACTTTATTGGATGATTGAAACACTTGCAATCAGAGCTGCTGTGGAAGAGTGATGGGATAGAGGGGGAGGGGAATGGTAGGGGAAGGATATATGGGTCCAATATTTCGAGGGGGTCAATACTAGGAAAGGAGGGGTAATGGGAATGGGGGGAAAGAGATGGGGCTTGAATGTCGGGGAGGGGAAGATAAAAGGAGGGTCAATAATGGGAAGGGAGGCGTAATGGAAGGGGGTGGAAGGATACCATTAGGATGTCTGAGGGAAAATATGGGTCAGTTGCATGTGTGAAGGGTGGACTCTGGGGAGGGGGTGAGGAAACGGAGGGGGGAGGGAAGAAGAGCTGTAACGGAGGGGAAAGGAAGGTAGGAAATAAGTAAAGAATGGGCGGAAAGGGAAATAAAGGAAAAAAAAAGATGAAAGGAAAAGTCGGAAGGCGAATCGTGGGCGTTGTAGTAGGAAGGTAGGGGCAGGTAGTCTTTTACGTTGATTAAAGGTAAGAAGATAAGGTAGGACAGGTAGGACACAAAGGGCAGGTAGTGTATTACTGGTTAAGGGAATAAAGGTGACAAGAGAGGTGGTCTAATTAGTTACCTGGATAATGGAAGAGTGAAGAGGGGAAGGACAAGTAGGTCAAGAGGATGAGAGAGAGAGAGAGAGAGAGAGAGAGAGAGAGAGAGAGAGAGAGAGAGAGAGAGAGAGAGAGAGAGAGAGAGAATAGTAGCGTGTCACATAATTTTATATGGAGGGGGGGGGGGTGAAGTTAATGAAAAGAAAATGAAACAGGGTAGAGGGAGGGAGACACGCAGGTTAGGTTAGGGAAAGGAAGGGAAGTAGGTAAGGGGAAAGGGGAGTATCGTGAGGGGTTGGAGAAGGGCAAGGGGAAAGGGGATGATAAGTGGGAGGGGAAAGAAGGCAAAGGAATAAAGGAGCAAGTAAAGAATGTGCGAGTTGATATTGCAGTGTGAGGAGGAGGAGGAGGAGGAATGAGTCACGTATTTAATTGAACGAAAAGATCAGTTCCGAGCGAATGAAAAAGATATAAAAAAAAACTCGTTATCGACACGTAATCTTATCCATTCATTTTTGTTTAATTTTCTTCTTATGCAAGACTTACGGCTGTGATAAATGATGGTCGAGAGATACTGTTGTTGTTGTTGTTGGTGGTGGTGGTGGTGTTTTTGTTCTTGATTATGATGGTATTGTTGTTGTTGTTGATGTTATTGTTGTGGTTGTCTTTGTTTCCTCCTCTTCTTCCTCATCCTCCTCCTCCTTCTCATTATCTCTGCCCTCCTCGTTCTCCTCCTTTTTTATAGTTCTTGTTATTCTTATCCTCATTCTCTTCTTATTTTTTTTCTTGCCAACTTTTTAGGAACTGCTCTTTTGAATAATGCTCTCATATTTCTTTGTTTTCCTTTCATCCATATTTTCCTTTTGTTATCTATGTACACGTTTATTTTCATATATTTGTTTTCTTTGTTATCTTTTTTCCCTGTCGTCTGGGTAATGGCTGCCGGAAGTCCTGGCGTAACATCCTGAAACGTGGTGATTTTATGTTGATTTTTTAGCATTGTGTCGGTGATGTACCCGTGCGTGGTGGAGGTTACGGTGGTGGTGGTGGTGTTACGAATGTTGTAGTGGTTCTAGCAGTGGTGGTGATGGCAGTAAGACGTGATGTGTGTGTGGTCGTTGTGTGTTGCAGCGTTGGTATAAAGTGGAGGTTGTGGTGGTGGTGGTGGTGAAGGTTTTGGTGGAGGTAGTGGTTGTGGTGGAGGTGATGGTGGCAGCAGCATATGTGTGTATGGTAACCAGAGTATGGTGAGAAAAGTGTGTGTGTGTGTGTGTGTGTGTGTGTGTGTGTGTGTGTGTGTGTGTGTGTGTGTTTAAAAAAGGTGTGTGCGGGCGTATGTGTGTCACTTTTTCACACCACACCTGTGTAACAAGATAATTACGTATGTATAGACAGGTGTGTGTGTGTGTGTGTGTGTGTGTGTGTGTGTGTGTGTGTGTGTGTGTGTGTGTGTGTGTGTGTGTGTGTGTGTTTAAAAAAGGTGAAGATAGTGGTGGAATTTATTGATATGAGAGAGAGAGAGAGAGAGAGAGAGAGAGAGAGAGAGAGAGAGAGAGAGAGAGAGAGAGAGAGAGAGAGAGAAATAGTTTGATGTTTATATTACTGGCACCAATATTAGCATGATGGTGATTTTTGGATGCGCTGATGCTATAGATGATGTGGCGGTGTTGGACTGTAGGTGGGGATGCCAAGTGTGAAAGTGTAGCTGGCGTTTGGTGGTGGTGGTGGCTGTGGCGGTGGTGATGTCATAGGTGTAAAGGGAGGTGTGACGCAACAGGCCGGGCTGGTGTTTGGGTACTGAGGGGCGTGTGGGAGAGGGGGAATGAGAGGGCAGCTGGCGGAGAACAAGCGGAGGAGGAGGAGGAGGAGATAAACTAAGCGGATGTGATGAGAGAGTAATGAAAGGGTGTGAATCAACTGTAATTAGAGAAACAAAGAAAAGGGAAAATGAAAAGTAATTGTAGGTTTATCCAATGACTCAAATAGACAGTTAGAAAATGGAAAGGGACAGAGGTAGGACAGAAAGATGAAGGGCTTGGTGGTGGGTCGTCAGAAGAAGGGCGCTTAGAAATGGAGTTAGAGGTATGTATGAAAAGAAGTTGAGAACATACGAAGGGAAGTGATGAGAAACAGAGTATTAGGGAGTGGAACTACGATAAGGGATGTTTGGACAGGATGGAGTAGGAGGAGGAGGAACATATGCTAATGATAAGGAGAAAAAAATAGAAAGAATGAAGTAGGAAAGATATATAGGAAAACTACTGTCAAAGATGTAAACTGTGACAGAAAGTTTATAGAGAGGGAGGAAGGAGAGAATGAGAGAGAGGGGAGAGAAGGAGAGGAGACAAGGGACATACAAAGAAGATGGGTGGAACGAAACAAGAGAAAGAACACGATTAGAATAGAGAAGAGAGAAAATTAATATGGGAGAAAAGTTTACAGAGAGAGAGGAGGAGGAGGAGGACAGGAGGCAGAAGTATAAAAGGAAAATGGGATGGAGAGAAACAAGAGAAGAGACACAATTAGATTAAAGAAGAATGAAAATAAGTTAGGGAGGAAAGTTTTAAGCTACATCGCATGGGTAGAGGAAACGGAGGAGGAAAAAGGGAAAGAGGGAGAGAGAGAGAGGGATTAAAAAGAAAGTAAGAAAAGGGGACGAAGAAAGAAAAAAAAATGTAGATGATACAAATAAAGATGAAGAAAAAAGAAAAGAGAAAATAAGTTAGAGAGGAAAGTTTAAAAAGAGGCAGGAAGAGGATGAGAGGAGACAAAGGTATATAAGGAAAGTGAGATGGAGGGAAAGATGAGAAGAAACGCGATTAAATTAAAGAAGAATGGAAATAAGTTTGGGAGGAAAGTTTAAAGCTACATAATTTGAGTAGATGAAACGGAGCAAGAGGAAGAGAAAGAGAGAGGGAGAGAGGGATTAAAGAGAGAGGGAAGAGAGGGAAGAAGGAAGAAAATTTGATTGAGTGAGATGAAGGAAGAGAAGAGGAGAGGGAAGAGGAAGAGAAGAGGGGGAGAGAAGAGAAAGAAAGAAGAAGGAACATAATTTGAGTAGATGAAACGGAGCAAGAGGAAGAGAAAGAGAGGGAGAGAGGGATTAAAGAGAAAGGAAGAAGAGGCGACGAAGAAGGAACATAATTTGAGTAGATGAAACGGAGCAAGAGGAAGAGAGGGAGAGGGAGAGGGAGAGAGGGATGAAAGAGAAAGGAAGAAGAGGCGACAAAGAAGAAGGAAGTAGGAGTGATGCAAATAACGATGACAAGCATTGCCACCTATTTGCCCTTGCCAGCTTCCTCTTCCCCCCTAGCCCCCCATTTACCTTCCCCATCACCATGACACTTACCTTACCTTCCCCCTTCCCCCATCCCCTCCCACTCTCTCCCCTTCATCGCCCATTTTTTCCAACCTGTCCTGACTGTCAAAACCCCAACCTGCTTCCGTCCTCTTCCTCCTCCACCTCATCCTTTTCCTCCTATTCCCTTTTCTCTTCCTCTCTTTTTTATTATTGTTTATTTGGTATTTCATCTTTCTCGTTCTTCTTGTCGTTCTCCTCCTCCTTTTTCTTCTTTATTCCTATTCCTCTTTTTCCTCTTTTTTGTTCTTGTTATTTCTCCTTATTATTTTATCTTTCTCTTTTTATCCTCCTCCTCCTCCTCCTCCTCCTCCTCACATCACAGACTTCCCCACGTTGTAATCTCTCCTTTTCTTATCTTCTCCAAGCACCGGTGATATGGAAGAGGTGATAAGACGTAGACCAGGGGAGGGAGGGTAGGAGGGAGGAAGGGAGGAAGGAACGGAGGGAGGGAGGCAATAAGGCCGTTATAAAACTTGTCCCATTGACCACGTTAGAGAGAGAGAGAGAGAGAGAGAGAGAGAGAGAGAGAGAGAGAGAGAGAGAGAGAGAGAGAGAGAGAGAGAGAGAGAGAGAGAGAGAGAGAGAGAGTTGGAGATATTGCGATTTTAGTGTTGTATTGCAGGCGATTAGATAGACAAGCGAACGTTTGGAGGGATGGAGGAAGGAAGGGAGAGAGAGAGGGAGGGAGGGAGGGGCCGTGGGAACTTGTGAAGGGGATGAAGTGGGGTAGGAGGGAGAGGGAGTGAGGGAGAGAGATGGAGGGGAGGGAAGGAGGGAGGGGAGGTATAATGAATGCATCCGTCACTATAGTTAGGATCTACACCTCCATCACCACCGCTAACCATCACCAACACCGCTAATATTGCACCACCATCGCCATCACCACCACCACCAATTGTGTGACCATCCCTTGTCAGTTACCATACCATTACCCAACACCCTTCCTATCCACCACCACCACCACCACCACTTATCTCACCTGAATTTGCTCTCCCCAGGTAAGGCTCTCACTTTCACCACCTGTCTTTCCTTTCCTCACCTCCTGCCCTGCTCTTACCAACCTCTCTTTCCTCTCTCCTTTGTTGTCCATCTGCCCTCTTTCTCCCCTCTTCTTTCACCCCCTTCCACACCTTATGCTTCCTTTTACACACCTTTCCTCTTTCTCCCTCTTTCCTTTTCTCCTTTCCTTCCTTTCCTCACCTCCCGCCTTACTCTTACCAACTTCTCTTTCCTCTCTCCTTTGTTGTCCATCTGCCCTCTTTCTCCCCTCTTCTTTCACCCCCTTCCACACCTTATGCTTTCCTCTTACACACCTTTCCTCTCTCCTTTCCTCCTTTCCTTCCTTTCCTCACCTCTTGTCCTACTCTTACCAACTTCTCTTTCCTCCCTCCTTTGTGGCCCATCTCCCCTCTTCTTTCACCCCCTTCCTCACCTTATGCTTCCTCTTACACACCTTTCCTCTTTCTCCCTCTTTCTTCCCTTCTTTTTGTTCCACGTTTCCTCTTTCTCCTCCTCCTCTTCCCTCTTTCCCTCCCTCCCTCCCTCCCCCATAACACATAACTTACCTTCCTCTCCTTCTATACCTTATTTTCCTCTCCAATCGCTTGCTCTCATTTATTTTTACTTTCCCCCCTCCTCCCTTACCCCTCATGTCCTCCTCCCCATCGTATGTTTCTCCCCCCACCCCCACCCCCACCCCGTCTTCTTTCATACCAGCCTCCATTTCTCAATAGCTGGCCTCGCTCCCTCATTCCCTCCGTCTCCTCCTCCTATAATTTTTCCCTCCCGCATTTGCTGCCTCTTTGCTCATTGCCTTTCCTCCCCTCCTCCCCTTCTGTACCACTACTTGCTGCTCTCCCTTTGCTCTACTTCCCTTTCCCATCACCCCACTTCCCTTCTTCACCCCGCCACCTGCTCCCCTCATTCTCCCTCACCCCTAACGTGTACCCTCATTGCCTTCCTTTTCCTACTCCCCTATTGCCTCACTAGTTGGTCCCCTTCCTTGCTACCTTCCTCTCCCCTCCCTTACATCTCACCTCCCGCCACTTCCCTTAATCTTTCCTCGCCTCACACGTTTACCCTCTTACCTGTGTGTCACCTGCCCCTCTCACTTTCTACCTGGCTGTTGCTCCTCTTCTCCCCCCCCCCCCTTCTCCCTCTGACTCTCACCCCTTCCATCCCCAGGTTCCTCCTTCCTGTCTTGCTCTTTGGCTGCCCTCTCTCACCTCTCACGTGATGCCCCTTCCCCCACCTTCTCTCTCTCTCTCTCTCTCTCTCTCTCTCTCTCTCTCTCGCAAGTCTTCATTAATGTGGTTTAGGTCTAAGTTAAGATTCATCACCATTATCAACTTTAACGACAAAAAGAAGTCTAATAATAATGACAACACAAAAAACAGCAACAACTTACCCTCTTCACCTCCAACTTCACCCCAACTTGCCTCCCTTCCTCCCTCCCTTCCTCCCTCCCTCACCTTGCCTTCCGCCAATCTTCCCTCCTACACGAAACATTCAAATCTAACGTACCTTCTCTTTTTTTCTTTTCTTTACCCTCCTCTTACGTTTCCTGTTTTACCTCTCTCCCCGCGGCTTCTTACTCTCCTGAGGCGCCTAGTCTTGGAGGGAGGGAAGGAGAGGAGGGAGAGGTGAAAGGTGAGTGGAGATTGGAGGAAAGCGAGGGAGAGAGCATTGAAGCAAGGGAGAATGTTGAGAGAGAAAGTAAGAAAGACAAACTTTAGAGTGAGAGGAAAGAAAGAGGAAGGGGTGAGGGTGAGAGGGAAAGTAAGAAGGCCAACAGTTGGAGGGAGAGGAAAAGAGGAGGAAGAGGTGAAGGAAAGGAAGGAGGGTGAAAGGGAAAGTGAAAGGGAGGGGGCATCTTAATAAGGGAAATACGAACAGGAAAGTGGAGAGAGGGAGGTGGAACAGTATGAGGGAAGAAACAGGGGACCGTGGAAGGGAAAGTAAAGATAGGAAGAGGAAGGAGTGAAATAAGAGAGGGAGAGAGATAAAGAGAGTGGGGAAGAGGGGTGGTATTGTTTGTTATTCTTCCTCCCCTTCAACTCTCTCCTCACCGGGGATGTGGGCGTTACTAAGGGCAGCAGGATCATGGCTGGAGAACGGAGGAAGGGGGAGGAGGAAGAGGAAGAGGGAGGTATATAACGGCTGGAGCTTAGTCGGAAGAAGGGCAGGAGGTGGAATAAAGGGCAGCGTACGAAGGGGTAAAAAGGCTAGACGTTACTGCCTCAAGACCAAACATTGTGTCCCTGCCTTGATGTCTGTGGGTGAGGCGTGGAAAAGGCCGGAAGATTGGGGTGCGAGCATGCTAGATTATGTAGGGGTAGGAGGTTGATAAGAAGCCAGAGGAACGGGGTGGGGGTGGGGTGGGGGGGAGCTTGCTGGGTTACGTAGAAGCAGTGGGGAGGTTGAGAACAGGCACAGTAGACATCTTGAGGTGTAGAAAGGAGCTGGCAGACTGGATACCTTTAAGGGACTGAGGACATATATAGGCAGAGGGTAAACAGGTAAAAGAAATCCTGATACCTTATAATGAGAGTTCCTGCTTTAATGGTGTCATGCTTTCGTTTTTGCCTGACTGGTATTTGATTAGGGAGAAGTGAGAGTGTGAGTGAGAGTGTACCTTAACCCTTACTCCTCGTGCTACTACTGCTGATTCCTGCCGCGTGGTGACCGCCCGGGGCACTTCCTGTAGGACACTGGGCGGGGCGGGGGCTGGGAGGGTAAGGGACGGCCAGACGATGGGTTGGGGAGAATGGTTACGTTGGTTGAATAGTGGAACGGCTGGTCACCAAAGTATAACTCGTGTGTGTGTGTGTGTGTGTGTGTGTGTGTGTGTGTGTGTGTGTGTGGGAGGGAGGGAGCGTGATTCATGGCGGTGTGCTTTAAAAGGAGTAATGAGGTCCATCAGTGTTTGTTGGTTTTTGTTTTGTCCAGTCATGTTTGTTTACTCTGGGGTGGTGCTGAAAGGCAGGGGCTGTGGAGTGCTGACCTTGGGGGCTGGGGACGAGGAGAAATCACTAGCTGTTGGTAAGGAAATGTCAAAAAATGGGTCACTTGGGAACTAAGGGAAGGCGAGGCTTTGACATGGGGAGCTGAAGGAATCATTTTGGTGTGGACATGAAGTGTTGACCTGGTGGCTAGGGACGAGAAATCACTAACTGTCGGTAAGAAAACGTCAAGAATGCGGCACTTTGGGATTTGGGGAAGCGAGGCACTGACATGGGGATCTGAAGGGATTGTTTTGGCTTGGGTCAGGCGCGACAGTGACCTGGGGTGTGGAGTCCTAGGATATGGTCATCTGGGGACACCTTGAACCTCCCCGCGCTACCTGGGGGTCGTGGGGGGACGGATATTCTTATTTTAGACGGGAAGCCAACTAGGTGACGTCACTTCTTCTCTGTACGGAGGGAGGAGAAGGGGAGGGGTGCCAGCCTCTCCAGTACCTCTCTCCCTGTCTCGCCCTCTCCTCCCTTTAGCTTCACCGTCGCATTTGTGTGTCGTGTCATGGGACATCTTTTATCGCGGTATTGGGCGGAAGGAAATTTCGGGAGATTAGTAAGAGTTTGGCCCAGTGAGGCGGGTTGCTGGGCGGTGGAGGTGGTGGTGGTGGTGGTGAAGGTAGAGGTGGTGGTGGTGTCTGGCATCTCAGCCCCGTCAGCGGAAGGTAGCGGAGTAGGAATTTTTCTCGGTCTTTCAAAGGGGTTTCAGGGCGCGTTTCAGGTGTTAAGGGGGGCTTGTAGGGGAGGTGAGGGCGTCGTGTGTCCCTGCTAGGAGGCGTGGGGGTGTTGGGTAAGGCGTGGCGGCCGTGGCACAGACAGAGGCCCGGCCCTCCCCCGCCCCAGCCTCCTGCCGTCAGTCTCTAAACACGCCGGGCCGCCAGACATTAGTTGGTTCCCGGCTGCCGTGTGTGGTGTACGCCGCCGCCGTGCACGTGTGTGTCGTTCCTATCTCAGTGTGTACTTCATAGCGTGTGTACGTGTGTGTACTGCCCATATGAGGCTGCTTGAGTGTATAGAAGTGTTGTGGCAAGTGACGGGGCGGCGCTGGAGGGCATGGGGCGAGGCGCGGGGCAGGGCCAGCTGTGGGTGAGTGTAGGAACGCGTGCACCGCCTCCCCAGCTGCGATCATCTGTATTAGTGGTGAGTGTTGCCGAGGGTGGCGGGGCACGGAACTGTCCCCAGCACCCAGCCCTAGCCACGTCCTCAGCCCCAGGTCCGCAGCGCCTCGCCCAGCCCATCAGAACCAGCCCAAAAACTCTAGACCCATCCGCCCTCATCCCTCATCCCAACCTCGCCCTCTAGACATGGATGGACAAGGTTGCGACGTGGTGATATTTGAGTGTGGTGTCTCGAGGACGGATCTTGAAGGAGGACCAGGACGAGGAGGAGGAGGAGGAGGAAGAGGAAGAGGAGGAGTTGGTACCGTGGTGTCTAGAGGCTGTGTCTGTCTGTCTGTCAGTTCGAGGTGACTGTTGTGTTCCGTGAGCAATCAGTGGGTTGTGGCGTGTGGTTTTTTGGTGTTCACTGAGTGGAAAGTCACCGTGTGTGTGTGTGTGTGTGTGTGGGCGCAGTACCGTTTTGTGAGTGCGTCGTCCGCCCATGGTCGCTCACACACACACACACACACACACACACACACACACACACACACACACACACACACACACACACACATCGCTACTCCACTATTAATCATGTTTTCCGGCCGGGGACAAAAGAGAACATTGTAGTTGGTATTTGGGGACGGAAACTGATGATGACGCTGAAGATAGGAAGGAAGGAAGGAAGGGCAGAGCTTCATTCAAAGTGGGCGTGCTTCAGGACGGGGCGGGGCGGGGCGTTAGAAGCCACCCTCAGCCTTGCAAACACGGCGTAGTGGTTCTTATTGCTTTGCAGACACCCGCCCCGTCGCCCCCGCCCCGTCGCCCCGCTCCGCCCCGTATCACCCCGCCCTCAGGCAACGTGCTTACTCACACGAACTCCCCAGCTCCCCGCTAGACCCTCCAGATGACTGATTGGGGGAGTGACCTTTGAATCACTCCTCTCCCCCCGTTCCATGTCCTACCTTTACCCCCCCCCCCCCCCCCGCAGTCGCCCCCCCTTCCCTCCCTTTAAGTTCCTCCCCACATGTCATTTTTCCTAACTTGACATGCTTTCTCTTGCCTTCTTTCTTCGTTTGTATGTGTGTGTGTGTGTGTGTGTGTGTGTGTGTTTCAATCAGCCAGTATCTGTGTCGAAGTCGATTTTGCCCCCCGCCCCCTCTCCCCCCTCCTCGTCACACTGTTTACTTGAGCTACACACAATCGATACTGTGACCGTCTGAGAGAGGTGGTGAGACGGCCGCGTGGTCCTCCAGAACCCGCATGGCCCGCTGTGTTGCTGGTCGATGCCGGGGCCGGTGTGAGGGGGGCGGGAGGGGCAGGGAACGGCGAAGCAGAGGAATGAAGGGAAGGTGTTGGAAGGCTGCATCGGAGTACAAAATTTATAAAATTAATGAATAAGAAAAAAAATCAAGGTGGGCGGTAGGAGAAAAGGGTAGCTTTGTGAGATATGGAATGTAGTAGTAAGAGTGGTATGAAGGGGCTAAAAGGGGAAAAAGGAAGGGTAAAGGGAAAGGGAAAGATAGGAAAGAGAATGACAAGTGGGCAAGATAGGGAAGGTAACACTGTATGGCGGGGAAACTGTGTCATGATAAGGGTAAAATGTCCTGGACAGAGAGGTAAGAGGGGGGATGGGGGAGAAAGATAAGAGGAGAGTGGAAGATGCGAAGGGGTGGGAAGTGCAGTATCAGACAGGGGCCGACATGGTATGACCTGCGTAAAGGGAGGGGGTACGAAAAGTGTTTACCTTACTACTTAAGTTGGGTTTGACGCCTGATAAGGTATCACTCGTCAGGTGTTTAATTAGAAGGAAGGCGCAGCTGGTCTGTTCCGCCCCACCACCACCACCACCACTTCACTCCATCGCTCCACTATTGATGCTGCCATCATGCCGTGAGGTGGTGGGGTTGGTCATGGAGGTTGGGGTGGTTATATTGCGCTTAGCCTTAGTTTGGTATTCTTAGCGTTATGGGAGAAGTGTACGTTGGTATAAGGGTCACATGTATTGAGCAGTAGTGGGATATTGTTTGAGTTGGCTAAAAGCCTTGGAGTGCTTGGTTTGTTTAGTGTTTATGGTGGATGTGACGCGGCAAGGTTGAGGTGTGTGGTGCGAGGTGGATGGTGGTTACCTCTTGGGCAGGAAGCCGGCGTGAGTGGCAGGTGCTAGGTATTCAGTGCTCCTGCCCCGGACGGCGGTGTGTCCACAAGACTTCCGCTCAGCGCTCCGTCCTTTGCTCCTCGGTCAAAAACCCCGCCAGCCAGCCTACCTTCCAGCCTGTCTGTCTGGATGCATGTCTGTCTTGTCATTGTCAGCCAACCTGTCCTGCTTATCTGTCAGTCCGCCCACCACCGTCCTCCACTCGCACCCATGTCTTACCTGTCCAATGTGTGTCTCCATCCATCTTATTCACTGTCCTGCCTATCTTTGGTTCTGTCACTGACTGACTATACGTCTCGTCTGACAAACTTTCTCACTGATTTCATATACTTTTTTCCCCTTTATCTTACCATGTTCATCTCTTCGTCAGCACACCGCAGTCCGTCTGTGCATGTCACCACTTGCCTTCACCTACTTTATTGTTTGTTAATTCCTTCGGTCATCATGCCCCTCTGTTTGTTCCCCCGCTCACAGGAGCCAGTCGCCGGCATGGGCGTGGGCGGGCGAAAGGTCACTCAAAGCTTCGTTGTCAGGCAGCACGAGTCGTCTTGAGGCTGTTGACACCATGACTGTCACTGAGCCGGGCCGGTTGGAGTCAAGGACTAGCGGGAGTCTGTCGGGGCCACAAGTTGAAGATTCTAGGGGTCGAGGGGAAGTTCGATCCTGCAGATCTATATGGGACTTTGGGGCTACTGAAGACTATTTTGACTACTTGGAGACTGTACGAAATTGCTTCTATTTGAGGCTGGAGGTCTTATCAAAGACTTTGTAGATACTTGTTTGTGACTTTTAGGGGACCTACGGTGCTAGCACGGAGACTTAAGGATCTTTTGAGGAACCTCAGAGCTCGGTAAGTCTCCTAGAAGTGTTAGACTCAGCCTCCCTGTGCCAGCGAACCCTGATGGCAATCACGTTCTCAGCTGGCGGCTTACACGACTTTGTGGTACGGTGAGGAGGTGCCGAGCGGCCTAGAAGCCAAGGGGCCGAGAAAGTGAGGAGCCGAATGGACGAGAGAATCGCACGCCGCCGCCTCCCTGCCTGCCTAGCCCTACGCGGCAACACGCACAGTTTGCCAACGTCGCAGAAGTGAACCAAATAATCTCACAGTCCCCTGACCCTCCCTCACCCCCCCTTACCGTTGTCCCCGAACCCTCCTTACCCCTCCTTGCCCTCCCTTACCTTCCTTTCTCCTCCTTACCTCTGTCCCTTCCGTACCTCCTTCCCCTATCTACCTCTTCGCACCACCGTTTGTCCCCCTGACCCACCCTTGCCCCTCTGACCACCGTTACCCTGCAGTACCTTGCCACTCTAATCCTTACCGCACCATGTCCCCTTCCCTGCCGCCATACCCATTTCCGACCCCCTACTCTAACCCCCATATCAGCCCTCAGATCCAACCTATACTTCCCAACGCTTGCACTGCAACCGTCCCCCACTACCCATCCCCCACACCCCCTGTAACCTGCCCCCTCACCCCTTTAACCCTCTACACCCCCTCATGACCGTTCTCTGACCTCATGACTTCCCTTGACCCCCCCCACCCCCCGCCCCCCCTCAGCAAGCGGTACACTGCATCGTCGCTTCACTGCAAGATTATATTTAGCCGTGACTCGGACTGTGACGCGAGGTGCAGGGCGGGGCGGGGCGGGGCGGGGGCACTGGGCACGTGGTTGTGGGATGGGGATTGTAGTAGTGTCACGAGGCGCCCGGCACGAGCTGGGGCCGGGGTATAGATGGGCACTGGGCACGTGGTTTGTGATGGGGACTTGAGTAATGTCATAAGGGGAGGGAGGTGGAGGTGGGGAGGAGATAGAGTGGTGTCATAAGTTAAGGGGGGAGAATGAAGGCTGTCCTGTGGAGAGGGGCTGGAGGGGTGAATACGGTGGTGGGGGTACGGGGAAAGGGGCGGGAAGGGTTGCAGTCACTTAATACCTCCATGGTTGAAGTTGTGTCAAAAGGTCGGGGGAATGTAGGCTGTCTTGTTGTGGGGAGGGGCTTGGGGGTAAGTTCGGGGCATGGAGCCATTCTCGTGGGTGGAGGAGTGGAGGGACTGTAGTGGTGTCATAATGTGAGGGGGTATTGGAGGCTGTCTTTTGGTGGGGAGGGGCTGGAGGGATGAGTAAGGCGGTAGGGGCATGGAGTGGGGAGGGGAGAGGAAAGACTGTAGTGGTGTCGTAAGTTCGGGTACAACGAGGATATGAGGACATGCTAATTGGGGGCAGGGAGGGGAAGGGGGAGGGGGAGAGATTTCTTGGACACGTGGTTGGGGATACGTTGGGGGAGGGGGGGAAGGGGGATGTAAAAGAAGGGTTTATGAGAGCTGGCTTCTTGTCGGGAGATCAGGGAGGGGGGGGGGGGGTTAAGGGGTAGAGGTTGACAGTAAGGAGGTGGTAAAGGATGTGTTATGGCTACGACGGGGGGGGGGGGGGGGGGGAATTGACAGGATTAGGGGGCAATGAGTAAAGGAATTAATGGAAAGAAGTGTAAGGGAATAGGTATAGTGTTAATAGGTGTAATGGATATAAAGGTAATGGAAATAGGTTGAATGTAATAGGTGTAGATAATTGAGTTAGTGTAATGAAAATAGGTGTAGTGTGGATGTTTGAAGGTCGACAAGAAAATATATCATGGGGAAAGACAAGTTGGTGGGATGGAGTCTGATAGGGGATGATGGATAGTTTAATTTTGAGTGTATAAAGGAATATAGGGTGAAAGGAGCGGTAGGCAGCAGCTGTGTTATGTAAGGTTAGGTTAATGAAAGTGAGGGTGATACTTAGGAAATAATGGATAGCCCAATCTTCAGTGTGTGTAAGGGAGGGAAAGTGTAAAGTGTGTGGTAGGTAGTAGATGTGAAATAGTTAAAAGGTTAGGTTGGGAAGGCAGGGAGGGGAGGGAGGTAGCAGTTGTGTAAGGACCACTGCCTTGGGCCATTGAGTCAACCACTGTCTCATGTGAAAAAAGAAGAAAAGAAAGACCATAACCTTCAAATCAACACTCCATTCGCATCTTAATCCACTATTCCACTACCTTCACTTCCATCCCTCCACTGCTACTCCACTCTTCTCTCCACCTCTTCCCCAATTCATTATTTACAACCTACCTCGTCTTTCCCCCTCCACCCCTCCACTAGCCACAACCTTCACCCCCCACCCCCCCTCCATCAGTCCATCGGTTATTCCCTCCACCACTACGCCACTTCCTAGCTCATGTGGTTTTTGCATGAGGGACCGGTGTGAGTGACCAGCCGACCGATGGGGAAGAGTCGGTGGAAGAGGAGGAGGAGGAGGAGGAGGAGAGCGGAGAAGAAAATAGAAGTATAAGAAAAGGCGGGGAGAAAGAGGATTGAAGAAGACTCGTTCTTAATAACGATGACAGAAACTGACCTTGGTGCAGTCACGAAGCTCTGTGTGTGTGTGTGTGTGTGTGTGTGTGTGTGTGTGTGTGTGTGTGTGTGTGTGTGTGTGTGTGTGTGTGTGTGTGTGTATCAGCAGGCGGCATGGCTCGAGTTGCTTGTATAGAGGCTCAATTTCGACCGCCGGTAGCCCTCTCCTTCCACCCCTCCCTCACTGTGTCCCTCTCTCCTTCCCTGTACCGTTTCCCTCCCCTCCCTCCTCTCTCAACCACCCTTCACATCTCTCTCCCTTCCCTACTGTCTGTCTCTCCTTCTGTTTTCTAATTATCATATGTTACTGCTACCACAACTCATGCTACTACTACTACTACTACTACTACTACTACTACTACTACTACTACTATCACCACCACTACTACTAATGTTAATAACAGACAAGGAGAAATGAGGACAGCACATTCTTGACCCCCCTCCCCCCTTTCCCCACCTCTCCACTTCCTCATTGTCGTTATTCATGTTATTCAAGTCTTGCGAGGACAGGACAGCCTCCACCCCCCTTCCTCCCCCCTGACCCCAATCCTCAGTGCCCGTCATTCCCCATTCCCCTGCTATCCCTTCCCACCCTCAGTTACCCATTTTCCCCTCCCCTGCATTCCTCCATTCCTTTCCTCCCTTCATGCAAAAGCTCTTACCTTTCAACTTTTCTTTCCTCCATTCTTCCTTCCCTCCCTGTCCCTCCTCCCGCTCTCAGCCCTCACCTGGCCACTCGCTGATTGTACCGTTCTCCCCGTGCAACACCTGGCAGAAGGAGGGAGGGGGAGAGAGATGGAGGGAAGGAGGGAGTAAAGAAGGGCGCCGCTATGTCAGCACTCCAGAAGCAAGATACACCTGCTCCTCCTCCTCCTCCTCCTCCTCCTCCTCCATCTATCATCATTTGCCTCCTCTTCCCATCCTCATGTCACCGCTTTTTTTTTGTGTGTAATACCTCAAAAATCTCCCTCCCTCCCATCATTCTCTCTCTCTCTCTCTCTCTCTCTCTCTCTCTCTCTCTCTCTCTCTCTCTCTCGTGTGTGTGTGTGTGTGTGTGTGTGTGTGTGTGTGTGTGTGTTTGTGTACGTGTCCAGAAAACTCCTGTTGGTAAAGTAAAATTCTGGTGGTTGTTTTCTCTTTAATTCTCTTCTTCTTTTCCTCCTCCTCCTCCTCCTCCTTCGCCTGTTTTCTTCCCGCGCCGTGAAAGTCTTGCCTCCGCCCATTACCGAGTATTTAACCACTTTTTGTGCGGCGCTGCGAGGAAACAAAAAAAAAAAGGAGTGTGTGAGGGTGTGGAGGAGGCTTGCGATGGAGGAGAACCTGGAGTGTGTGGGAGGAGAGGTGGAGGACACGGAGAGGACGTGCTGAGGTTAAGACGTGGAGGAGGAGGAGGAGGAGGAGGAGGAGGAGAAGGTGTAGGCGGAACGTAAATAAGGGGAGGAAAGAAAAGGAGAAAGTGAAAAAACGGAGAAGAGGAAAAATATTATGGAGAAGAAAAACTGGAGGGAGAAGGTGCTGATGGGACGAGAGAGAGAGAGAGAGAGAGAGAGAGAGAGAGAGAGAGAGAGAGAGAGAGAGAGAGAGAGGAAACGGAGAAAACAGAAAATACAAAAAAAAAATATGGAAGTAGTAATAGACGTAGGAGGACCAGACGAAAGCTGAGAGGAAGGAAAGGAAATAGAATGGGAGAGAGAAGATGGGAGTAGAAGGAAGACGTGGAGGAGGACGAAGAGGAAAGGAAGTAAAGGAAAGGTTGAGGTGGGTAGGGGGGGTGAGGGGGGGGGGGTCAGTCCACTTCGTCTCCATAATTCATGTTTCCAAAAATCGTGAACGGACGAACTCAGCGACTATCACGGCAACATGCGACCCTTTCTCTTCCCTCCCTCTTCCTCTTCCTCTTCCTCTTCCCTTCTTCCTCTTTCCTATGCTTCCCTCCTTCGGCTTCCCTTCCCCGGCATTACCTGTTCTCGCCCTCATGTTTTTTTTTCTGTAATTTTGTTCTTTGTTGATTTTTCTCTTGCTCCCCTTTTTAATTTATTCTTCTTCCTCTCCTCTACTTCCCTTCTTCTCTTCTTTTTAGCTTCTTCCAGTTTAGTTTCTCATTTTCATCTCTTTCCGTCTTTTCCATTCATTATTCTTTGCTTACTTCACAGTTCACACACACACACACACACACACACACACACACACACACACACACACACACACACACACACAAGCTTTACTAAGATTTACGGTTGAATTATACTCTCGCACTTACGGAATGTAAAAAAATTGTATATATATTTGTTCTTAGCTTACAGAGAGAGAGAGAGAGAGAGAGAGAGAGAGAGAGAGAGAGAGAGAGCAAGGTACAGTTGTGTTTGGAATAACGAGAAGCGAACGAGGAGGAAGTGTGCTGTGGGAGGAATATTGAGAGCGGATAAGTATGATGAGAATGAAACAGCGCACACACACACACACACACACACACACACACACACACACACACACACACACACACACACACACACACACACACACACACACACACACAGCGGCACCAAAATACACTTCAATCTATCACACGAAGCTCCGTTGTGACTCAGTTGGCCTGGATGAGGAGGAGGAGGAGGAGGAGGAGGAGGAGACTTGGAGACAGAGATTCTTGTCCCCGTCAGGAAGAGATGACAGAGACGTCCCTTTTTCGAGGATTTTTGTCCAGGAGGAAGCGGAGGAGAGGCGGAGGAGATCAAGAGGGGAGGAAGCGAGGTGAGGGAGAGGTGGAGGAGGAGGAGGAAAGAAGAGGTAACGGCAGGTGAGGAGGAGGTGGATGAAGATGACGTGAAGGGAAGGAAGAAAGGGGAAGATACGAAGAAAATTACATTGAAGGAAAGTTGGTAAAGAAGTAAATGAGAAAGGAGGAAAAAGGGTGATGAACAAAGGAGAGGGAGAGGAATGGAGAAGTAAAAAAAAAAATGCTTTGAAGGAGGGATTGTAAAAAGTGAAGGAGAAAAGAGGAAGAAGGGTAGATGAAGAAAAGAGAAAGGGGGAGATAGGGAAGTTAAGAAATAAAGAAAAAATACATTGAGGGAGATGGTAAAAACATAAAGAGAAAGGAGGAAGAAGGGTAGATGAAGAAAAATGTGAGGGAGAGATGGAAAAGAAAAGAAAGTGAAAAATGCATTGAGGAAGAAAGCAGGAAGAATGGGAAATGAAGAAAAGACAGAGATATGGGTAAGAAAAGAAACTAAAGTCGAACGAAACAAAAGAAGAGAGAAGAGGAGAGGGAGAGAAGAGAAGAGACGTGAGGTGATGGAGAACAACAAGAATGAGACGTGATCTGAAGTGATGAGAGCGCCGAGGAAGGAGGACAAGATGAGGAATGGAGAGATGGTGAGGAATTTAAAGTGATGGAGAAGGCTCGGGAGATGAAGGGAGGAGAGTTGGGGAAGTGGGGAGAGGGAGGGAAGGGGAGCCAGGAATTTAGTCATACTCAACACAACCTTTCTCCCCATTCATCTAAGCCTTCCTCCTCCTCCTCCTCCTCCTCCTGACAATATTAAGTTCCCATCTGCTGCGATGCTTCTTTATCACTTTGGGTTTAAGATTAATTTTCTATTGATTTATTTCCTTGTTGTAGTTGAGGAATGCATCAAGGAGGAGAAGGTGGAGAGATGAAGAGATGCAGGGCGAGGAGGAAGGAAGATTGAGGAGGAGGAGGAGGAGGAGGAATTGAGGGAGAAAAAGAAGGGCTTATGTAAGGAAAGTTTTCGTGATGTTACCGGCGTGTGTGTGTGTGTGTGTGTGTGTGTGTGTGTGTGTGTGTAAAGGGTGGAGGGCGGAGGGTTATTTTTTGTTATTATTCCCGACATCCGCTGTTTGTCTGTCTGTGCGTTTGTCTGTTTATTATTCGTTCCTTTCCCTTCACTTCTCTTCCCTTCCCTTCCCTTCTCTTCCCTTCCCTTCCCTTCCCTTCCTCACTCTTACCTTCTACTCTTTTCTTTCTCTTCCCTCACCTTCCTTTCCCTACATTTTCCCTTCTATTCCCTTTCCTTCCCTTCCTCATTCTTACCTTCTACTCTTTTCTTCCTCTTCCCTCATCTTTCTTTCCCTACATATTCCCTTCTATTCCTCTTCCTTCCCTTCTTCTATTTCATTCCATTTACTTCCCTAACCTTCCTCACTCTTACTCTCTACTCCCTTTTCCTTTACTTCCCTCCTCTTCTCTTCCCAACGTTTCCCAATTTATAATCTTCCCTTCTATTCTCATTTCTTTTTCTTCCCTTCCTCCACTTCCTAAACTTGCCCTCCTTTCCCTTCACATCCTTTCTTCCTCATGTCACACCGTCGCTTGTAAAAGGCTTCTGCGTCACCATTACATCCTCCTCCTCCTCCTCCTCCTCCTCCTCCTCCTCCTTACTATCTCCCCGTGGTGACAGAGGCGTCCTGGGATGAGTTAAAGAGCTTGACAACTCCCTGATGCGCTGTACGAGGAAGACGAGAAGGAGGAGGAGGAGGAGGAGGAGGAGGTGGTGGTGTGTTAAAATGACGTCTCCTTCATGTTACAGTGACACGCGCTTCCCTCACATGTGCTTCCTCTCCCTCCATCTTCCTTCCTTCCTTGCTTGCTTCCCCCCTCCTCCTCTCTCCCCCTCACCTCTTCACCCATCCTTCCCCTCTCTTTCCTTCATTGCTGTCGTTCTTCCCCCGCATAATACTTTCCACCTGCGTCCCCTCTCTCTCTCTCTCTCTCTCTCTCTCTCTCTCTCTCTCTCTCTCTCTCTCTCTCTCTCTCTCTCTCTCTCTCTCTCTCTCTCTTCTCTCTCCTTCTCCTCTCCCTTTCCTTTCTTCTTTCCTCTCCATCTCATTTCACTCTTCCTCTCCTCCATTTCCCTTCATTCATTCATTTCTCAAACTCATATCTTATCTGCAGCTGCACTTCGTCATTTCTCACTTCCTCCTCCTCCTCCTCCTCCTACTCCTCCATTCCCTCTCCTCTTCCTCCTCCCTGCTTTCCTTTCCTGCCACGCCCTCTGCTCGCTACACACCCAACCCTTCCATCTCCCTCCCCACCAACACGCCTTCTCTATCAATTTCCATTCTCTCTCTCTCTCTCTCTCTCTCTCTCTCTCTCTCTCTCTCTCTCTCTCTTTTCTGTTGTGTCACGTAACTTCACGACCCACATAACTGGTAATTTTGCTATTCAACTAAGATTGTGGTGGTGGTGGCGGTGATGGTGATGGTGAGGGGTGCATTGTATGGTGGTGATGGTGGAAAGTTTTCTTTGTAGGCGTGGTGATGGTGTGGGTTGTGGTGGCTATTGTGTGTGGGAGGAGAGGATAAGGTCTTGCATTTAGAAGGTCAGTTGGATAATGAGTTAGTGGTTGTGGAGGTGATGGTGGTGGTGAAAAGTACTCATTGTAAGTATGGGGGTGGTACAGAGGGGGGGGGGGGGTAAAGGGAGGGTTAGTTGGGATGAGTTTGGTGGAAAGCGGATGATGGTGGTGGTGGAGGTGGTGGTGATGGATGCATTGTATGGTGGTGGTGGTGGGGTGGCACTGAGGAGGGTAGGGGATAAAGGGTTGCATGGGGAGGGTTAGTTGGGGATGAGTTTGGTGGTGAGCGGATGATGGTGGTAGTGAAGGTGGTAATGGAGATGGTAGTGGTGAGAATGTGAGGAAGTGTGTTTGTTTTTGTGGCATCCGGAGAAGTCTTCCTCCTACTTTATCTTGTTCTCGCTTCCTTCTTTCACTCTTATCTTGACTTCTTCCTTTTCCTCTTTCTTCCGTTATTTTCTCACCGGTGTTGTAAAGTTATATTCTCTCTCTCTCTCTCTCTCTCTCTCTCTCTCTCTCTCTCTCTCTCTCTCTCTCTCTCTCTCTCTCTCTCTCTCTCTCTCCGCGTGTGTGTGTGTGTGTGTGTGAAAGGGCCCGTGTGGCTTAGCGTTCGTTCCACCTAACATGCCAACATTATGAGGCAGCTTTGACTTAGCCATTATGCTGCCAGTTGGTCACACACACACACACACACACACACACACACACACACACACACACTGAACGGACCAGTCTTATAGTGTATCTTGATTGCTTGCGAACCCGCCGTGTGTGCAGGAGACGGAGCGGGAAGTGACGGGGCGGAGGACGTCGATGGGGGATGAGGCGAAGATGGAGGAAGATCGAGAAGAGGAAAAGAACAGGAAGGGAAAGCTATGGTGTCAGTTCAGGTGGTGGGGACAAAAGGAGGTGAGGGATAGGACCATAAGAAAGACAAGGACTGCGTAAGGGTGTATGGGGAGAAGGAAAGGAAGAGGATATGGGAGTGGTAGATAGTGGGGGAAGTAAGGGAAGAAAGGCATGCTTAGGAAATGATTGGAGAACAGTGCAGTGCGGATTGCGTGACATGAGTTAGGAGAGGCATGCAGGGTTAGCGAGAAAGCGGGGTGAGGAGGTATAGCGACGTGGAGTGCAGTAGGTCGTCTTCGGGCGGGAAGGGGTGACGATGGGCGGGGACTACTGAAAGGCAGCACATGAAAACCGCCAGTCACGCGAGCCCCAGACGTGACGCCTCGGGGATGCCAGACGGGAAGAAACCGTGGGGGAGAGGGCAATACACGAACGTGAATGTTGCCTCTCACGGAAGTTTATGTAGACGGTGGTGGCTGTGTTCCCAGGGCCTCAGCTGCGCCTGCCCTCGCTTTCCCTCTTCCCAATCGCATCCTCCTTCATTCCTTCCCACTCCTTCCTCGCTTGCTTGACTCATGATACAGCCGTCCCTCCCGCTTCCCTCGCTCTCCTTTCTTCCCCGCCCTCCTCCGCCCCGCCGCCGCCTGCAGCCTCCTTTCCGCGGCGAGGCAGCGGAGGGAAAACATATTTGTCCGGCGAGGCGTGACGAGGACACGGTGTGCAGCGGCTTGCCGGCGGCGACGCTGCAGTGCCGGTGTGCTGGGGTGTGATTGGGCGAGGGTGTGTCGGGCAGGTGTGGGTGTACAGCTGTGTCAGTGTAACAAGGAGGTTAACTGCCTTGGATACCATCACCGCGCGATGCCCTTCGCTGCAGCTCATGTCTCGCCGTGGACACATCACAGGGGCCGCTACCGTGCCTACCCGTCTCACCTCCGGCCCCGTAGGAGTGCCTGGCGGCGAGACTTTCCCTGCCCGGAGTGAGGTGTTTGCCCGGATGTCTGGTGGTGCAGGCCGGTCATGAGAGATGCCCGAGGCCGCTCCTGCCATGCTCCGGGTGTTGGGTCGCCTCACAGAACAAAGGAGGCTGCAGGCAGGGCTGGTTGTGTGGGTGTGAGTGGCGGCGTGACATCGACAGCCAGCAGGAGGCGGCGGCGCCACATGCTCGTCAAGGACGCCTAGAGGTTGGTCCTCGACCCGGCGCTGGCGTCATCACCCTGTGTGGCGGGCGGCAAGGGGCGGCCGTCCACTTCGCGGCACCACAGAACTTTAAGGCTACCGTGTGCTGGCCGCCGCCGCAGCACGCCGAGCAGCCCCACCTGTCCGTAATTACTTTGTCGCGCCTCGCTGGCGTCCAGGCGGACCATTCATCCAGCGAGGCTTCCGGGTAGCGGCGAGTTCCCTCCCTCAGAGCGTCCTGCCTCCCTTACGGCACGTCAGCGCGCCGAGAGGACCGAGGTCACCTTCCCGCACCGCCGCCGTGAGGGGCGTGACCCTTGCTGAAAGGGTGGGAGTGTCTGCGGGCGGCGTGGGAGTGTACAGGAGGGAGATAAAAGGAGTACTTGGCTTGTTTGACAAGCTGTTTTCCCTCCCTGCTCCGACACTCTCTCTACATGCAGTTAAAGGGCACCAGACCCTCAGCTCACCCTGACTGACACCTCCATTCATACAGCGGCAGCGGCAGGAATAAGGAGGGGGCGGCTGGCATGAGCATGTGTGGGGTGCCAACAATATCTGTGAGCAGGAAACTCTGCCACCTGCCCTGCACACCTTAGTGATGGGTGGACGTGGGCCATGCAGTGCCCCTCCACACGGAGATATGCAGGGGAGGGGAGCACCCGGAGCAGCGGAGGACTCTTCATGCCAGCGAGGGACTGGATGGAGCGGGGTGCCTGGCGCTGTGGGTTGGGTGGCGGCTCTTGCTGGGCGGTCGGTGACACAGTGACCCACCCTCAGCCTGCATGCACGGCGCCAGGCAAGACCAGTGAATGGAAACTGCCGTTCTGGCGAGCAGCGCCTCGCACCACACCCTCAGATCCTGCAGGTGTGGGAATTGTTCAGTGTTCATAGATGAAATGACGACGACCACAGTGTAGAAAGTCACCCTCCTCCTCATCAATAACAGCAACGACAATAATAATAATAATGACCCTGTCTCGGAAACCATCAGTTGCCCCTCCCACTTAGCTTTCACTCCATTCTACATTTGCCACTTTACTCCACTCCTTTACCTCCTACTCATGCATTCCTCCCATGATTCCACCGCCGCCGCCGTCGCCTCCGCCCAGGGAAAGATATTTGCTTCTCGCCGCCGGAAGTCCCCACTTGCGTCCGAGGAATCTGTGTGACGCATCGAGGTGTTTGTCGCGCCCGGGTGATGTGAAGGAGGAGGAGGAGGAGGCGGTGGTGTTGATGGTTATCGTGCTGATGTGGAGGAGAGATGACGTGGCGTTGTTACGGAATAGGAAATTGTAGGGTAGTGAAATACATTAGGAAAATTAAGAATGAATCGGAAGTAATATTTGTAAACGGGCGAAACACACACACACACACACACACACACACACACACACACACACACACACCATGAGAGAGAGAGAGAGAGAGAGAGAGAGAGAGAGAGAGAGAGAGAGACGCGCCTGTAAACATAGCTAAGTGTACGTTGTTAGGGGAATAAAGTAAACTTACTTCTCTTACCTGCCGACGAACACCTGACATGCAAGGAGTCATGGAGGAGGCGGAGGAAAGGGAAGGGAAGAAGAGAGGAAAAGAGGGGAATGAGAAGGAAGAGGGGATAAGAGAACACGAGCAAGAAGGGAGGAGCTGTAATGGAGGGGAGGGGAAAGGGAAGGGGTGGTGATGGAGGAGGGAGGGAGGTGGAGTGAAGGGGGAAGGGGGAGCGTGATGGGCCTCAGGAATGTAAACCACCGTTGGAGGACGCAACTGAAGAATGAAGGACGGAAGGCGAATGTAGGAGTGGTGGTGATGGTGGTGATAATGATGATGATGATGATGGTGATGACTGCAGTGGATGGTGGTGATAATGATGGTGATGGTGATGACTGCAGTGGATGGTGGTGATAATGATGGTGATGGTGATGACTGCAGTGGATGGTGGTGATAATGATGATGGTGATGGTGATGACTGCAGTGGATGGTGGTGATAATGATGATGGTGATGGTGATGACTGCAGTGGATGGTGGTGATAATGATGGTGATGGTGATGACTGCAGTGGTTAATTGTGTTTATCTCATTGTGTGTTGTCTGCTGTTCTGCTTCTCTCTCTCCTCTTTATTGCGTTTACCTTCCCCCTCTTCCTCTTTTTTTTTCCTATATTTATTTTACCTTAATACCTTTACCTTCCTCCTCTTCCTCTTTTTCTATTTTCCTATATTTATTTTACCTTAATACCTTCCTTCTCTCTCTCTCTCTCTCTCTCCTTCAATTTCTTTTTTTTTATCAGTTTCTCCACTCTATCTCCATCTGTATCCACAATTTTATCTTTACCTCCCACGTCTTACCTTGAATATTCTCTCTCTCTCTCTCTCTCTCTCTCTCTCTCTCTCTCTCTCTCTCTCTATCTATCTATCTATCTATCTATCTATCTATCTCTATCTATCTATCTATCTATCTATCTATATCTTAGTTTCCCTTTCTCACTATTTTTTTCCCTTTCCTCGCATCCTCGCCTCAGTTACTCTACATGTGTGTGCGTCGTCATTTTTCCCAAACACAATCGCATTTACGGTATATTTTACGGCCAAACGAGCGTGTGTATTCATATTTTCTCGGCACACAGAGGCGGCAGACAGACAGAGAAACGGGCACGCACAAAATCGGGTTAAATCTGTTCGGGAGTAAAAAGAAAGACTGCAGCTGACGAGAAAAATCACACTAAAAAATGAAACTCTGATATCATTACGGAACACGACTGATTTTAAAGGAATAAATACATGCGCACACACACTAAAAAAGGAACTGAAGAAATAGGAAAAAATATATATTGTGAAAGATTATATTAAAGTACCGAATTTTTATATATATTACAGGTATTTCCCCGGATTAGTGCCTTATATAATTAGACGAAACTGAGAAAGCTAAATTTAAAAGAAAAAATAAACAAAATTGAAACAAGTGAACATCATAAAAAAGTGAACCATACAAAAAGTGAAAAAAAGAGGAAATAAGTGAATAAGAGAGCGAGCCACTTGTGAGGTTAGCGTGAGTTAGCTTTACCAAGTGGCGGAGTGAGGGAGTGTATAGCATGCCCCCCGTGGCCCAGACCCCCGGAGTGGTGCCCCCCCACGCCCCAGCCACCATGGACGACCCCCACCACACCGCCGCCGCCACGACCCCCGCCCACGCCAATGGTGAGTGTGTGTGTGTGTGTGTGTGTGTGTGTGTGTGTGTGTGTGTGTGTGTGTGTGTGTGTGTGTCTGTCTGTCTGTCTGTCTGTCTGTCTGTCTGTCTGTGTCTGTCTGTCTGTGTCTGTCTGTGTGTGTGTGTGTGTGTGTGTGTGTGTATTTGCCAGTCATTTGTTACCAATCTCTTTCCGTTATGAACATTTGAGAGAGAGAGAGAGAGAGAGAGAGAGAGAGAGAGAGAGAGAGAGAGAGAGAGAGAGAGAGAGAGAGAGAGAGAGAGAGAGACGCGTGCCGGGTATCTCCCTCCCTCCCTCTCTCCTTCATCTCCTTTTCTCTTCCTGTCACACCCTAATCCTTTCTTCTCTATCTCAGCAATACTCTAAATCCTCTCCTAATCCTCCTCCTCCTCCTTTTCCAACTCTACCTCTTATACCTTTTCCTCCTCTAGTTATGTGCTTTCTACTTTTCTTTTGTTAATCTCTCTCTCTCTCTCTCTCTCTCTCTCTCTCTCTCTCTCTCTCTCTCTCTCTCTCTCTCTCTCTCTCTCTCTCTCCCTGTGTGTGTGTGTGTGTGTGTGTGTGTGTGTAGCGGGGGAGGAAGTGAAGGGATTTGTACGGCTTGTGTTTAACTTTCCTCCCACCTTCCCTCCTCTCTTGTGCTTCCCTCTCTCCCTCCCTTTCCTCTCCTCTCCTTTCCTTCCCCTCTCATCAGTCTCCAGTGTTCCCCCTTCCCCTTCCGTGTATCCATTTTCATATTTCTCCTTCTCTTCCTTCCACTCTCTCCCCTCTTCATGCTCCTCTTTCATCCCATCTCTCTCCTCTCCCCTTCCTCTCTTTTCCTTCTCTTCCTCATGTTCCTCTTTCATCCCATCTCTCTCCTCTCCCTTTCCTCTCTTCCTTCGCTTCTTCCTGTTCCTCTTTCATCCCATCTCCCCTTCCTCTCTCTTCCTTCGCTTCCTCATGTTCCTCTTTCATCCCATCTCTCTCCTCTCCCCTTCCTCTCTCTTCCTTTGCTTCCTCATGTTCCTCTTTCATCCCATCTCTCTCCTCTCCCTTTCCTCTCTTCCTTCGCTTCTTCCTGTTCCTCTTTCATTCCATCTCTTCTGCA
Source organism: Eriocheir sinensis (assembly GCF_024679095.1). Taxonomy (NCBI): domain Eukaryota; kingdom Metazoa; phylum Arthropoda; class Malacostraca; order Decapoda; family Varunidae; genus Eriocheir; species Eriocheir sinensis. The sequence goes on along the minus strand of NC_066509.1, from coordinate 10,099,209 downwards.
AAAACCAAAGCGTTCTCTTCCGTCTCTTCATTCCTTTTATTTATCTTTATATTTTTCCATTATCGTGTTTTTCTTTTTCCGTCTTTCGCATCTGTTCCCTCCGTTTTTTTTATTCACTTTGAAGCGAACGAGAGAGAGAGAGAGAGAGAGAGAGAGAGAGAGAGAGAGAGAGAGAGAGAGAGAGAGAGAGAGAGAGAGAGAGAGAGAGAGAGAGAGAGAGAGAGAGAGACGCCAGTTCTTATCATTCTCGAGAAAGAAAATAGGAAGGGGAGGGAAAGGAAGCTATGAACAATACTAGTGTTTTAAGTTGAAGTGAAAAAAAGGAAAACTCATGGAAGAGAGGAGGGAGTGTGTGAAGGTGAAGGGAGAATGAAGTGAGGAAGAAATGGTGGAGGTAGTCATTTTTATCTCCCAGTTGTGTGGAGTTGTGAAGGGGAAGGAAAGTGAGGAAGGGGAAAGACAGTAACGTAGCTAGCTTGCAGATGTTTAAGAGATGAAGGGGGGAGGGAATGCAAGATGGGAAGGAGGATGTTTTTTTTGCTGTACTAACTATGCAAAGTGGAAGAGGAAGGGAAGGAAGAGGAGGTGGTGTGCTGTACTAGGTCTGTGAAGTGAATGGAAGAGGAAGAGAAGGAAGGAGGAGAGTGTTCTGTACTGTATTGAACGTGTGAAGAGGAAGAGAAGGAAGGAGGAGAGTGTTCTGTACTGTATTGAATGTGTAAAGTTGAAGAGGAAGGGAAGGAAGAGGTGGTTGTGTACAGTGTTAGAAGTACGAAAGTGGAAGGAAAGAAGGTGCTGATGTTCCGTGATAAGTAGTAAGGTGGAGGTGGTGGAAGTGGAGGAAAGTGAGAAAGGGAAGGGAAGGAGGCAGTGGTGTATGCAGAGCCATGTTTGTGAAGGCGGGTTAAGGTGAAAGGCGGTGGTGGTGCTGTACCGTGCCAGGTGTGCAGAGGTGGTGAAGGTGAAGGGAAGGGAAGGAAAGGTGGTGGTGGTGTGTTGAGTGGCAGGTGTGTGAAGGTGAAGGAGTTTCTTTACCTGTGCCTACCTCGTCTTGAAGGAATCAGACACGCTTTCTAGTCAGCTATTTAGACACAGATGAGAGAGAGAGAGAGAGAGAGAGAGAGAGAGAGAGAGAGAGAGAGAGAGAGAGAGAGAGAGAGAGAGAGAGAGAGAGAGAGAGAGAGAGAAAAGCATAATCCAGACTGAAAGCGGAGAATCTTACTTCTCTGTCATGCATGATGTAGCCGCTCCATTTAACAAACCGTTTTTGCAACATCGAGGCACAGGGAAAAATGACTCAACAAAGAGGAGGAAGGGTGGGAGAAAAAGAGAGGGAGGGAGGGAGTTCCGGTAAATGCAGCCGAAGCAAACACAAGCAAACAAGTAAACAAATTATGCACACCTACAATACAATGTTCCGTTTTGATGCTTACTTGCCATAAACATTCATCATAATATTTGACCAAAGACAATACTTACCTAGCAGTCTATCCGTAATATCGGGTAACGTTATTTGTTCTGTTCGTGCTACAACCTTAATAGTGTGTGTGTGTGTGTGTGTGTGTGTGTGTAAGGCTAGGTATCATGTATGTGTGGAATGTATGTACCATTTATAACTGTTTTTCGGCTTACATGTGATTTAAGGAAGACGTGTTTAAGACATAAGGAATTTGTACCTGGAATAGAACCGCTTGAGTTACGTGATTAACCTTGGCATTCCTTCCTGCCGGCGATGTCTGACGTGTTGTTTGCCACGCCTCCTACACGCCCCGAGCCGTGCATAACGCAGCAAGACCAGCATACATCACGCCGCCGGCCCTGCCTATCGGGGTGTTCATCAGACGTATACTGCAATTAGTCTTCCTGCGATCCGTGTCATTTCCGATACTTTATGCAACAGCTCCGCACACATCGCTACTACGCAACACCTTAACCTCCCCACCACCATCACTTGGCCATTCTCCTCCTAAAGGGGCTATTACACTGGGCAAATTTTCCGTGGATCTTCAGTCAAACCACGATTTCCGCTAGCGTGGTTCTCATTTGTTTCTTGTTATTGCTGCTGCTGATGATGATGATGGTGAATAATACCGTCGTCCTTCGGGGAAATATACCGTAGCTTTGAAAGATCGTGGACACGTCAGAAAACCACGGAAATATGAGAACCACGCCATCGGAAATCGTGGTTTGACTGAAGATCCACGGAAAATTTGCCCAGTGTAATAGCCCCTTAACTGACCCCTTATTTTTCCACTCCCCATCGCTCCCTTACCCTCCTAACATAAGTTCCACATATCGCAACATTAACAGTGCATATCACCGCCAGTCATATGGGGCACGCTATTAGCCATTCATTAGTCATTATTAGAGCTGCATTATGTAACGCTATCAATACGTACTTACCCATAGCACCATATTGGACTCGTTGCACCATATGGTCAGCCCTTCATTATATACCGCCAGCAGGACGTTTTCATTCCACTTTATGGTTTTATGTATGCCACTTATACAGTCAGCCGCATGAAAACACCTGCCCGCCATCCGTGTCTGCCTCACTCCTCACTTTACACCTGTGCAGAACGAAGCATCAGTAGTAGGTGAACCAGCAAGTCAGGCTCTTTGCACTTAATACGCCTGAGCCCCATTTGAATCATAGTTTTTAAGGCCATAACATAAAGTAATGAGAATAAAGCGAGTAACCACGTCATGAATATTAAGCCACGTAAGCTATTCGAAAAAAAGTATTTTAATCGGATGTCCTCAATACAGAAAACCAGACATTGATTGGAAACTAAAAAAAAGAAACATGGAGTGAAAAAAATGAAAACCAGTAATAAAATATGTATGACCGAGGCAGCACGGAGTCAGGGGTAAAGATTGGAAAACCGTCAACTTGGCAATATAGAAACGGATGCAAAAATAATCTCAGAAAGAAGTATTTTAAAAGAACGAAGATATGAAAAGCGTCCCAATGAAATCAAAAGGGAATTACCACAAAAATTCCCGATATTAATAACGACATCAGCAGACGCAGGAGAGCCCTATGGATGAAGGTCACGGCAGAGAGAGAGAGAGAGAGAGAGAGAGAGAGAGAGAGAGAGAGAGAGAGAGAGAGAGAGAGAAAACACACACCAGGTGGTACCTTTTGCGATGACTCACACGATCAACCTGGGTAATTGTGTGTGTGTGTGTTTGTGTGTGTGTGTGTGTGTGTGTGTGTGTGTGTGTGTGTGTGTGTGTGTTCCAACGTAATGTGCAGATTTGCGTGCTATAGCTGGCAGGGGTCGCATTGGGTTCAGCATATAGTGTTGCGTCTATGTGGGTCAGGATGAGGCACACACACACACACACACACACACACAACATTCCTGTCTCGTAGTATCGATCGAAGAAGGTGTAAGGAATGTGCTGGTGTGTCGTATCGTGTCTCGTGTGTGTGTGTGTGTGTGTGTGTGTGTGTGTGTGTGCGCGCGCATGCTTACACAATCTAGTGTACAGGACAATGACATAGATAATTCGACGTATCACCGCTTCTTGGAACATTTTTAAGTGTTTGTTCGTCTGTGTGTGTGTGTGTGTGTGTGTGTGTGTGTGTGTGTGTGTGTGTGTGTGTGTGTGTGTGTGTGTGTGTGTGTGTGTGTGTGTGTGTGTGTGTGTGTGTGTGTGTGTGTGTGTCTCTGTCTGTCTGTCTGTCTGTCTGTGTGTGTGTGTGTGTGTGTGTGTGTGTGTGTGTGTGTGTGTGTGTGTGCCAGGGTATGAAGTGCGTGTATGCCTTTTGTGGACGAGTCTATCGATTGCTGCGGGGCTGCGGCTGGCTGGCGAGGAGGAGGAGGAGGAGGAGTTGGAGGAGGAAGTGGTGGTGGTGGCGGTGGCGGTGGTGGTGTAGAGGAGATAGAAGTAACGGTGTTGAAAGACCAGAAGCGGAAGATACGTGATAAGGAAGAGGATGAGAAGATGAAGGAGGACGACGAGGAGGAGGTGAAGGAGGACGACGAGGAGGAGGTGAAGGAGGACGATAAGGAGGAGTGGAGGAGGAGGAACACTGGTGACGGCGCATAAGATATTGAAGGCGGAGGTATATATAGAAGGAGAGGGAGATAGCGAAGGCGGAGGCACCCAAAGAAAGGGGAGAGGCCTTTACATGTAGCTACGTCATGGTTTTTGGAGGGCGAAGGCGGGACATGGAATCAGAAAAGGAGGACAGAAGGAAAAATCTAGGATGAAGAAGGGAGTAGGAAAGTCTGAATAAGTATAGGCTACAGGAGCAGAATAGGTCGAGGGAAAGGCTAAATAAAAATAGGCTATAGGGACAGGTATAAAAAGAGGGAGGGTTAAAACAATAGACGGATTAATGGGGGTTAATTGCCTGCATGGGTAGAGAAAAGGGAGGGAAAAAGAATGAGTACGGAGAATAGGGGGGATCAGGGGATAGTTGCGATACGCGGGAAAGGGCGAGGGAGAGGAGGGAAGAAAAGGTGGGAGTTGGTGAAAAGGGAATGGGTTAACGGCCAAAGAAAGATAATATGAAGAAGAGATAGGATGAAGTACACTGAGGAAAGAGGCAGACAGACAGAGGCATACAAAATACATACATACATATTAATGACTAAAGAAAGATGATAATAATAATAAGGGATAAGGTGAAGCACAGAAAAGAGAGAGATAGACAGACAGAGAGGGAGGCATACATACATACATACATACAAAAGACAGACAGGCAGACAGACAAACAGAGAAAGATAGACAGGATATGGGTGTAGGCGTAGGTTATGTAGAGCGACAAGGGTATGGGTAGGCGTTCAACTAAGGACAAAGGAAAGTGTGCAAGAGGTGCAGGTAGAATAGCAAGGAGGGTGAGGCATAGAAAGCCGGAGATAAAGAGGAGAATGGCGAGGGAAGTGTGGGAACGAGGACAGGGAGGAGGAGGAGGAGGAGGAGGAGGAAGAAGAAGAAAAGAAGAAAAGGAAGGAGAAGCAAAATAAGTAGAAAAAAAAGGGAAAAGAAATATGGAAAATGAAAAAAAAAGAAGAGAAGAGGAGGAGGTAATAGTGTAAGGGGAACAGATTGAGGGGGGAAAGGGGGTCATTAGCAAGTAAATAGAGGTTAATAGAGGGGGGAGTAAGGGAAAGGGTAGATATTCCCTCCGTTAACAGTATACGGAGGGAAAGGTAACAGGGTGGGGCTGATGAGGACACTAGTAGGCAGGTGTTGGACAGGTTAATTAGGAACAGGTGGACGGAGGAGGGGACTGCCGGGTAACGTGTGTAGGGGATGGAGGGGGAAAAAAAAAGAAGTGCGTGATACTTTCCATACCTTAATTAATTTCATGCTAATGGTACCGTACTGTCTACCTGTACACCCCCTCGCCTCACCTTTCCCCCTCTCTAATGTTATCGCGTGATCTTGTTTACTTTTCACCTTTTCCCGTTAGCTTCCCTCTTTTTCGGGGATGGGTGGGGGAGGGATAATGTATAATGGTACTCGCCCTGTTTTTGTTTTGCTTTGTCGTGGTTAGGTATTTATAGTATTTCCGGCCATGTTGTGGTTTATTTTTGTTTTATAATGATTTTTTTTTGTTTTTCGTGTTTTCAGTGGTCTATTATTTTTTTTTTATCTAAGTCCGTTTCCCGTTTGTTATTGTTGTCGTGGTTTGGTTTCCGTTGTATTTTCCGCGTTGTATTTTCTCGTTTTTTATTTATTTTTAGCTTTTTTCTTCCTATTCCTGTCTGGTTTTGTTGTCGTGGTTAGTTTTCCGTTATTTTTTCCGCTATGTTTGTTTCGTATTTTTTTTTTTATCTTCTTATCTTCCTCTTCCTGTTTGTTTCCGTTGTCGTGGTTAAGTTTCCGTTAAGTCCCGCGATGATTGGTTCCCCGTTTCATCATTAACATTCCCTTTCCTGTTCGGTTTATTGTGACTAGATTTGCGTTGTATATTCCGCGATGTTTTTTTTCTCTTCATCATTAACATTCCTTTCCTGTTCGATTTATTGTGACTAGATTTGCGTTGTATATTCCGCGATGTTTTTTTCTCCTTTCATCATTAACATTCCTTTTCCTGTTTGGTTTATTTTGATTAGATTTGCGTTGTATATTCCGCGGTTTTTTTTTCTCCTTTCATCATTAACATTCCTCTTCCTGTTTGGTTTATTGTGATTAGATTTGCGTTGTATATTTCGCGATGTTTTTTTCTCTTTTCATCATTAACATTCCTCTTCCTGTTTGGTTTATTGTGATTAGATTTGCGTTGTATATTTCGCGATGTTTTTTTCTCTTTTCATCATTAACATTCCTTTTCCTGTTCGGTTTATTGTGACTAGATTTGCGTTGTATATTCCGCGATGTTTTTTTTCTCTTTTCATCATTAACATTCCTTTTCCTGTTTGGTTTATTTTGATTAGATTTGCGTTGTATATTCCGCGATGTTTTTTTCTCTTTTCATCATTAACATTCCTTTTCCTGTTTGGTTTATTGTGATTAGATTCGCGTTTTATATTCCGCAATGTTTGGTTCGTTTTATTAATCTTTCTCAACAACAATCCTTTTCCTGTTTTGTATTTTTATGGTGGTGGTTAGGTTAGGTTTCCGCTGTGTTTTCCGCCCCGTGTTTTCGTTTCATCCCGCTGGTTTCCTTTCTCCATCTCCATTTTTCTGACATTTTCCACGCTGTAATTCCTGGTTTTTATTTTCCTCGTGAGTCCTCTTCCATGACGACATTTTTCCTCCTGTCTCATGCATATATTTTCCTTGCCTCTTTTCCCTCTCTTTCGACCTCTCTCATGGTTTCTTTCGTCACTACTTTTACTTTTTCTCTCTCGCTTCCATATTTGTTCCTGTGTCCATATGTTTCCTTGTTTTATGTAATCTCTTACTTGCTTCTCTTTTTCCCTCTTTCCTGTGACTGACTCATCCTCCCTTATTTTGCTTCCCTTGCTGTATGTGTGTGTGTGCGTGTGTGTGTGTGTGTGTGTGTGTGTGTGTGTGTGTGTGTGTGTGACTCATTGTACCACCTCCTACTCATCCTCACCACCACCTCCTCCTCCTCCTCCTCCTCCTCCTCCTCCTCCTCCTACGTCTGGTCTGCGCTGAGAATCCTCCACCCGGACTTCAATTACTGCTCCACCTCCCTCTACTCCCCTCCACCTCCCTCGACCCTCCTCCACCACATCTCGACGTCACCTCCACTCTCCTCCTCCCTCCGCCACCACGCCTACACACTGCACGTTTGCCCTCATTCCGCCTCCACCATCTTCCACTTTTTTTCAACTTCGCACTCCCTGCATTCCACTTTCTCCCATATTCTCTTGACATTATCCTACCTCCATCTCACCCCTCCTTCATGCCTTTCTTCATTTTCGAGCTTCATTCCACCTTTACACTATTCCACTTCTCTCCACTTTCTTCCATACTTCTTATATTATCGTACCTCCACCCCATCTCTTCATTCCTTCTTTTTTTTCTTCTTTAGCTTCATTACACCTTCACACTATTCCACTTCTCTCCACTTTCTCCCATACTTCTTTATATTGTCGTACCTTCACTCACCTCTTCCTTCCTTACTTTTCTCTCTTTAGCTTCATTCCACCTTCACACTATTCCACTTCTCTCCACTTTCTTCCATACTTCTTATATTATCGTACCTTCACTTCACCTCTTCCTTTCTTTTCTCTCTTTAGCTTCATTCCACCTTCACACTATTCCACTTCTCTCCACTTTCTTCCATACTGTTTTTTACCCCACTTCTTCATTCCCTTCTTTTCTCTCTTCAGCTTCATTCTCTATCCACATGTCCACTTCTCTCCAGTTTATCCCATACTTCTTTACTTAATCCTATCTTTTCATTTCGCCTCTCACCTCGTCCTTCCATTCCAAGTTTCATTCTACCATTTCACATTCCACTTCTCTCCGCGCCAAACAGCCATGAGAGTTCCACCACATTCCACAGCACAGCACCGCTAGGTCATGCCACTGCTCTCTCGTATCTTCACACCACCGCCGCTCTCCTGCAACCACATCCTCTTCCTCCATCACTCATCCCCACCACTCCACCTCACCTCACCACTTCACTTCACCTCACCTCGCCACTCCAACTCTCCACCGCATCCACACACTGCTCCAGACCTCCTCCACAGCGCCATGTTTCGCCACACCTCGCCACAATAATTTAGTTCACCCAGCATGTCCTCCACTACCACACACACACACACACACACACACACACACACACACACACACACACACACCTCAGTATTTTCTTCCAACCCTCGATATTTTTTTCTTTTTTTATCTTCGCCAATTCATTTAGAGCAATTTAACCAATATTTAGTGTCTGGGAACCCAAGGCGTTTCTGTCCATTTTTCCGCCTCGCTTCCCTCTTCTCCATCCTTCTTTCGCCTTCCTGTTTATATCTCTTTCGTGTTTTTTTTCGTATCTTGTTTATATTTTCTCCGTTCCAATCTCTTCGTAACTTCTTTCCGATATTTCCATTCATGTTCACCTCCCGATTTTCAGTTTCTTCTTCCCTTTCCCTTCCTCCCTCATTATCAGTCCACTCTTCTCTCTAGGCCCTTCTTTACCATCGATATTCCCCGATCTTTCCGCCTCTCCACCACCACCATAACCTCCCTTCTCTTCGATTCAGTTCTCCTTTAAGAGACAGACGCACCGAAAGGAGGCGAAGAAGAAATAATTACTCCCCTTCTTCACTTGTGTTTCCTTCCTTTCCTTCCCTTCCTTCCTTCTTTCCTTCCTTTCTTTCATTCTTCCATTTTTCCTTTTTTATACTTTCCATTTTTATTTTTTTCCTTTCCTTCCTGTCATTTCCCCCATTTGACTGATTAAATTTTCGAAAGTTAAAGTCAATTCGTGTGTGTGTGTGTGTGTGTGTGTGTGTGTGTGTGTGTGTGTGTGTGTGTGTGCACCGTCGTAGCCTCCCATCTCCAATTTTTTTCCTTCATTTTCTTTTAAAGCCTCGATATTGGTTATTTGAAAACGTGTGGTAGGAAAGGTGTTCTGGCTGTGGTCGTGGTGGTGATGGTGTTGATGTTGATGGTGGTGCGCGATAATGGTGATGATAGCTGGCAGTTCGAAGGGAAGAAGTAAAAGGAGGTGGTGATGGTAGTGGTGGTGGAGGAGAAATGTCATCACCACCTTGTCCACCTACCACTGCCACCACTCTTTATTCCCTTTCCCTCCCCTTCCATACCCCATCCCCATCCTAACCACAAACTGCTCCCCCCTCCTCTCCTTCCCCCACAACAAATCACCCCCTTCGGTTTTTATGTTAAGCTTATACCTTCCTGCCTTAAATCTCGTACATACTCATATATTTTAAGGCTCTTTGATATATTATAAGTTTTTGTGTTTTAAGTATGTGACAATATGAAAATCCATCCCTTCATTAATTTAACCATTTTGTAACTAATTAAATTCTCACTAACCACACTATCACCGGCAACTTAGGAGAGGGAGGGAGGAAAAAAAGAAGGAATAAACAAAGATGGAGGAGGTGGGGAGAGGAGAGAGGGAGGAAGGAAAAGAAGAAGGGAGAGACAAAGATGGAGGAGGTGGATGAGGAGGTGTAGAGAGGGAGGAAGGAAAAGAAGAAGGGAGAGACAAAGATGGAGGAGGTGGATGAGGAGGTGTAGAGAGGGAGGGTGGAGAAGAAGAAGGGAGAAACAAAGATGGAGGAGGTGGATGAGGAGGTGTAGAGAGGGAGGAAGGAAAAGAAGAAGGGAGAGACAAAGATGGAGGAGGTGGATGAGGAGGTGTAGATAGGGAGGGTGGAGAAGAAGAAGGGAGAAACAAAGATGGAGGAGGTGGATGAGGAGGTGTAGAGAGGGAGGAAGGAAAAGAAGAAGGGAGAGACAAAGATGGAGGAGGTGGATGAGGAGGTGTAGAGAGGGAGGGTGGAAAAGATGAAGGGGGAGACAAAGATGGAGGAGGTGGATGAGGAAGTGTACAGAGGGAGGAAGGAAAAGAAGAAGGGAGAGACAAAGATGGAGGAGGTGGATGAGGAGGTGTAGAGAGGGAGGGTGGAAAAGAAGAAGGGAGAAACAAAGATGGAGGAGGTGTAGAGAGGGAGGAAGGAAAAGAAGAAAGAGACAGAGATGGAGGAGGAGGAGGAGGTGTTCGACGAAGAAAAACGCGAGTGACAAAAAGTAAAGGGGGAAAAAATGACAACTAAAACATCGTGCAATTTCCTCTTATCTCCCCCTCTCTCACCTCCCTTCCCTTCACTGAATGTTAGGGAGGAGGAAGGGGAGTGGGGCAAGAGGGGGGAAGAAACATAGGGCGGAAGGTTGCTGCGAATACCTAACGATCCGTGGGGAGGGAGAGAACTCAGAGAAGGAGGGAGGAATGGAGGAAAGAGAGGGAGGGAAGGGAAAGAAAGATTGGACGGGGAAGTGAAGGGGGAGAGGGAGTCTGGGGGTAGCCTCCGTGTTTACATAATTTTCGAGACTTTTGGTTGGAGGGTACGACACACACACACACACACACACACACACACACACACACACACACACACACACACACACAAGTACGGTAGTTTGAGAGTGGTAAATATTGGCTGATATTGATTGGAAACTTTGGTTGCATAAAACTATTTGAGTGAACTGTGTGTGTGTGTGTGTGTGTGTGTGTGTGTGTGTGTGTGTGTGTGTCGTTTCCTCCGCATTTATGATAACGGCGACTTATCTTCGACTTCCTCATTCTTCACTTCTTCCTCTTCCTCCTGCACATCCTCCACCTCCTCGTCTCCTCTTCCTCCAATTTCTCGTTTTACTTGTTCATATTCTGCCTTGAAGGTGTTGATTTACGCGTAATTGATCAAACGTCGTATTAGCCTTTAATAACTATAATGTGGCTGAGATATAATTTTAACCTGCTTTCAAGGCGTGGTTATTTTTTTTTTTTTTTATCACTTTATACGTCTAAGTTTTTAATATGTTAACTCTGAATATCCAACACCTCTAAATCCGTCCTTAAAATATAAGTACAAAGCCAGACTAACCACATAAGTTAATAAATACTGATATGACGTGACGTTGAAAAATCTGGCGTTAGTTAATCCCAACCTCAATCGGAGCACTTACCTGTTGACACACCTGCGAATTAAAGAAAGCTGCACCGTTTGGGCGTACACTAATGCGCGTTGCCTTGGTGCTCTGATCCGACTCTTTGACCCTTGTGTCTATATCGTGTGTTGTGATATCCAGGTTACCACAGAGTACCTTTTATCGGTTTACCAGATTATCCATTTGGTGATTTGTTATCGAAGAGGTTACGTGCGACAAGAGCTTATTGCCCCTTCTCCAGATTCGAACCGAGCCCCGTGTGATCTTACCTAAACTCGTTCACCAATATTCCACAAAGACGCTACTGGCTCACCCCATCACCTTCGTTCACAGTATCACCTCCGTTCACCCCCATCACCCTCTTTCACCCTCATTCCCCTCTCATCACCATCCCCTATCACCCCTTCACCCTTCCTCACTTTATCTTTTTCACCTCCATCACCTTTGTTCCCCCTCATCACCCTCTTTCATGCCCGCCATCACCCGCCCTCACCTTTTATCATTTTCAACCTTCACCTTCACCTTTGTTCACCCTCATCACCCTCTGTCATCCTCGCCACCACCCTCCCTCACCTTTTATCATTTTCAACCTTCACCTTCACCTTCGTTCACCCTCATCACCCTCTCTCATCCTCACCATCCCCGTCCCCCCTCCCTCACATCCACCATTTTCACCCCTTCACCACTCACCCTTCACCCCCATCACCTTTCCCTCCCTCCTTCAGCCCACCTCTCATAACCTCTAACCTCTTATTGCCCATATATGTCGTAACTTCACTTTTTCCACAATTTCAACCCTCCCTCATGCCGCCACCCACCCATCACCTCGTGCCCTCCCTCACCCCCCCCCCCCTTCACCCTTTCAATCATCATCCCCTATCTACTTTAATGGCTCACCCCTTTCCTCAGCCTCTCCTAACCTTTCAGAGAGCACCGTTTATGTCCTCTTATCCACCCCCTTTTATTTTACCTTTCCTTTTTTCATGCTCAGATTACAACTTCGTCTCTTCTTGCTTCTCCTATTCCTTCTTTCTTTACTCTTGCCATTTATTATCTCTTTCTCACTTCTTGCTTCCTTCCTCTTGTTCCCAGTTGTAATCCTCACCTTTGAACCCTCACAAGTACCTCACCACCTTGTAATTCTCTCTCATCTTGATTTATGACTGTCAAATCCCTCTAGTCACATATTTATCATTTATCTAAATCTATCGTCTTACATCATCACATCCCTCCTCCCCCTCCAACTCCACCTCTCCCCCTTCCCTTCCCTCTCCACTCCCTCCCATCAATCTCCTCCTCTCATTCCCTTGCCTCTTTCCTCCCCTTCCCTTCCCTTCCTTTCCTTTCTACTCCTTCACTCCCTCCTATCCCTCTTCTCCTTCCATTCCATTTTTTTCCTTCCTTACCATTCCATTCCTTTCCTGTCGTTCCCTTTTCTTTATTTAGTTTTAGTACTTTCCTTCCCTGTCTCGTCTCTTCCTTTCCTGCCCCTTGAAATTTTAACATCCTTTCCAGTGAGGTAAACATCTCTGACAGCTTTCTGAGAGGTGGAAAATCTGTTCTGTTATTATTACTATTATTATTATTATTATTATTATTATTATTATTATTATTATTATTATTATTATTATTATTATTATTATTGTTGTTGTTGTTGTTGTTGTTGTTGTTGTTGTTGTTGTTATTATTTGCGATAGAAAAGGTAACAGAATACATAATGCTCTCCTTAATGCCTCTCATATTTTCTCTTTTCTCCGTTTGTTTACTCTGCAAATTCCGCAAGTTAATTAAGGTTGTCTGCTTTTCGCTGCTGTGGGGTGGAGGGAGGGAATGTGCTTTAACCGGAGGGAAAGGGGTAGGAGAGAGAGTAGAGAGAGCTGGTAGGAGGCAGGAAACGTATTTGTAAACTTTGAGAGAGAGAGAGAGAGAGAGAGAGAGAGAGAGAGAGAGAGAGAGAGAGAGAGAGAGAGAGAGAGAGAGAGAGAGAGAGGAAACATGCAGGCAATTTAGGGTCTATAGACTTTGATAAGCAAGGAAGTTGGGAAGGATTAAAGTTAATGAAAGGGAGACCCTGGAGAAGGGGGAGGAGGAGGAGGAGGTAAAGGAAAAGGAGGAACGTGTGGAGGTAAGGAATGGACGAAAGTGTGTAAGGAAGTGTAGGGAGGGTATAGGAAGGTAGTATGTTCAATGAGGGCAAGGAAAAATAGTGATACAAGGTGATGGGATTAAAGGTAGGGTAAGGTAATATCACAAGGGAGTATAACAGAGGATAAGGATATGAGGCAAGGTAAGGACATTAGGGAAGGTAAGGGAGATAATGGAATGAGGGAAGTTACGGGAGGTGGGTGTGGCAGTCCTCCTCTCAGGCTGGGAGTGATGTCACCGCTCTACACTCATCTCATCCTCCTCGCGGCCATTCATCCCCAGACGGGTGTGTCATGTGCCTCGTGATGTTAGACATGCTAAATACATGGTAATTACGACAGCAACAACAATAACAACTACTACTACTTCTAAAATTTACTACTACTACTATATACTGTACCTGGTCTCTCCTATCCTCTTCCTATGCTCCTTTCCTTCCATCTTCACTCCCTCCCATCAATCTCCTCTCCTCATTCCCTTGCCTCTGTCGTTTCCTTTCCTTTCTATCCCTTCACTCCCTCCTATCCCTCTTTTCCTTCCATTACCTTCCTTTCCTTTCTCTTCCTTTCCTTTCCATTCCATTCCTTTCCTTTCCATTCCATTCCTTTCCTTTCTTTTGTTGGAGCAGCGTCTAGTGGGCTTTTTTTGTTGCTTGCTGAATAAAATAAAAAAATGCCCTTACTGATATGATTAAGATGATGGTGATGATGATGATAGTGCTGCTAAGATACTCCCGTTGCTCAGTACACAACAGTAACAATAGCAAATAGCAGTAAAAGTTTAGGACGTGACTATACGGCTTGCTACACCATAACCATCACCGCTACCATCACCATCACCACAAATCCGCACAATCGCCTCGCCGTTCACCCTCACACACCTTCACCTGCACTGTAATTACGTTCATTATTTTGCGCACCTCAGCCAGACACGGGGAGCGTCACGGCGTATTTTTGTGCACGTATCTTTTCCTTCCCCAGATTTTACAGTTTCCCTTTCAGCCGGGGGGAATATTTTTACCGTGGGGCGGCGGGCAGGAGGGGCGTAACCGGAGCCGCCGAGCACATGCAAGGGCGGGCGGGGCTTGGTGAAAATGGGGAGAGGGTGTGGTGGCTCGTGTTGGGTTGGGTTCGGTTGGGTTAGGATGGCGTTTCTTGCTGGGTAGGGCGAGTGAGGGGTGGATGGGAGGGTTAGAGGAGAGGGAGGGAGTGTGAGGAAAGATATGGCAATGTAGGATAAGGTAGGATAATGTAGTAATTTATGTTGTGGTTGTGGAGGTTTGACAGGATAGGTTAGGGAGAAGATGGTTTAGTGAGGCGCATAAGAAACTTAACCACAGGCTGTTCAGGGGTATTTTTGGCACGAATGGGGAGGAGGAGGAGGAGGAGGAGCAAGAGGAAGAGTAGGAGGAGGGACGGCGGCCAGGCAAAGACGAGGATATATATCAGCTAGAAATAGGTCGAGGTAGAAGGGGAGAAACAGGAAGAAGAAAAGGAAGAATTGTATGAGAAGGAAAAAAAAATAAGGTAACACCCGGAAATAGTTGAGGTTAGGTAAATAAGAACATAAAAAGAGAAAGAATGGACAGGAAGAGGAAATAAGAGGAAGGAGACCGGAGAGAAATAGAACAAGGAGTCTGACACGAATGAGGAGTTAGAGAAGGAAGGAGAGGAAGGCGCGTGCCTGGCATTAAGGAAGCATTGTGTGTGTGTGTGTGTGTGTGTGTGTGTGTGTGTGTGTGTGTGTGTGTGTGTGTGCGCTCTAGTGTAGTTCTTCATGTGAGTTCTTATTACGTTGATGAAGCTTTTGTTTGTTTCCGGTTCCAATGAGAGAGTAAAAAAGAGAAAGAACAGGAAAGGAGAGAGGAGGGGAAGGTGAATTGAAGAACATTAAAGAGTATAAAAGGAGAGGAAGGAAATTTAAGAAATGAGAAATGACCAACTGGAGTAATTGAGAGGAGGAGGAGGAAGGGGAAGAAGTATTGTTGCTGATAAAGAAGAGTAGGAGGAAGAGAAAAAAAAAATGAAAGAAAAGAAAAAGAAAAATGTGGTGGAAACACGGAAAGCCAGAACACAAAAGCCAGTTTTACCTGCTGCAGGGGTGTAATATTTTGCGCGGGTAGTTGGCACAGGTATTGGATAGAGAAAGTAACAGGGCCCAGGCTCCTCCCTGTACCTCCCGCGCCTCCCTCAGACACACCGCTGCAGGAAACACAAGATCTAACACTCTAGCTCGTGTGTGAGAGAGGTATGGAAATTTTAATGGGACAACAGCGAGAAGAAGAAGAGTAGGAGGAGGAAGAAGAAGATGCAACACTATATAGCTCATGTGTAAGAGAGGTATTCAAATTTTAATAGGTCAAACGGGCGATAAGAAGAAGAAAAAGAGGAAGAAGTAGAAAGAGAAGAAGCAGAATAAAAAGAAATATAGAAATAGAAAATAGAGAAAATAGCAGAAAGAAAAGGGAATAAAGACATGGAGGGAGTGCTTCTCCTGAGTTAGCTTGTCCTTAAGACGACTCATCAGCATACATCTGCCGTTGCGAGGCGTAGCAGGAGGAGGAGAAAGACCAGCACTATCATCATCATCAGCAGCAGCAGGCCTTGAATAACACCACTGTGGAGAAGAAATGTCCCTTGGGAGACCTTTGAAGCCTCACATTCCTCCTCCTCCTCCTCCTCCTCCCTTTACTTTCCCAGCCGCCACACCCAAGTCGTTACCTTTCTCTCCCTTCCCCTTCCCTCCCTGCTGACCCTTCCCTGGCCTCGTTTACCTGGCTGCGAGTTCCATGCCTTACGGAACGGGAGGGAGGAGGAGGAGGAGGGGAATAGGGGAGTAAGCAGGAAAAATGGTTAGGCGATGATTGGAACGAAAAAAAATGGAGAGAGAGAGAGAGAGAGAGAGAATACTAATGTCCTTCAATCTCTCTCTCTCTCTCTCTCTGCAATGTTTGTTTATTGGCGGGAACTCCAGGTGAGGGGAAAGAAGGGAAAGGAGGGTGATGGGGCGCGGCTCATGTTTATTGAAGTACCCCCTCAGGCCCTTCCTTACTACTCTCTCTCTCTCTCTCTCTCTCTCTCTCTCTCATCATTATCATCATTTTGCCTTCCTTTCACATCGATTCCATCCCATTTATCTCGTCTTTCTTCTATTCCTCCTCCTCCTCCTCCTCCTTCTCCTCCTCCTCCTTCATTCTCCCATCTTACGTCATTCCCTACATTCCTCCATTCCCCTACAGTGGCGCCATCATCTCCATCATTACCCATTCCCCATTAACACCCCTCTTCCCCATCACCACCCCACCACCTCTCACCTCTCGTCTGTCATGAGCTATGCACGTGGGCGAATCATGTAAGGGGGGAAGGATGAGAGAGGGGCGGTCCTTAAGCACAAGTGGTGGACGAGTGGTGGAAGGGAGAGGTGGGATAGCGTGTGGAGGGGAGTGGAGTATTAGGTGGAGTGCCTCGTGGATGGAGTTTTGGTGTTGTGTAGGTGGGGGAGGCTGTTGGTTAGTGTTATGGTGGGTAGTGTTAGTGGGAGAGGCATATGGTTATGTTGCCGGGTGGGATGGGTGGCACTGGTCGGTGGTGTGGGTGGGGAGGCACTGGGTGGGATGGGGAGGCGGGTCGGAGTCGGTATGGTGGGAGGAGGTGCCGGGAAATGATATGCTGGTGACTCAGACTCCCTCGCCTCTCTTAGCCTCCACACCAAGGAAGGGAGAGAGGGAGGGAGATGAAGAAGTGGAAGGAAGAGAGGAGGAAGAAAAGGAAATGAGATAAGAGGAAGCTGAGACAGAGACAACCAAAGGAGTCAAGAGGGAATAGAAGGAAAGGAAAAGAAGGAAGATGAAGAAGAGAGGAGGAAGGAAAGAAGGAAGATGAGATGTGAAGAAGGATGAGACAAACAGCAAATGAGGCATAAAGAGGGAAGAGAAGGAGAGGGAAAAGATGAAGGGAATGGAAAGAAGCAATAAGAAATGAAATGTATATATAGAAATGGAGGTAGGAGAGAACTGAAGGGAGAATGAGGGTCAGGATTAGGCTTTTCGCTCCACACACACACACACACACACACACACACACACACACACACACACACACACACACACACACACACACACACACACACACACACACACATCGTCGGCCTCCTCAGCTGACTTTAAAAGGACAATAACGTAAGTCTCTTTGTCCTCCTCTCTCCTCTCACTTCCTCTCCTCCCTCTTCTCCATTCTTCCACTCCTCTCCTTTCTCTTTTCGCTTCCTCTCCATCTCCCTCTTCTCAGTTCTTCCACTCCTGCTCTACTTTCTCTTTTAACTTCCTCTCCTTTTCCCTCTTCTCCATTCTTCCTCTCCTCTCCGTTCTCCTTTAACTTCCTCTCCTTCTCCCTCTTCTCCATTCTTCCTCTCCTCTCCTTTCTCCTTTAACCTCCTCTCCTTCTCCCTTCTCTTCATTCTTCCACTCCTGCCCTCCATCCGTTCTCACTATTCACCTTTTCTTGTGTTCTTACGTCACTCTCGTTCACCTCCTATGTTCTCCCTTTTTCTCAACACACACACGTTTGTCTCCCTTTCGTCAGCTTTATTTCTTACCCAACTCCCTATGCTCCTATTTGCCTGCGATCCTCTTGACATCTTTTTTTTCCTTACCTAACTCCCTATGTCCCTGTTTTTCCACTACTCTCTTAACCTCCTTTCTGATTCTTTCTCTTACCCAACTTCCTATGCCCCTATTTTTCCACCTCCCTCTCAACCTCCCTTCTGATTCTTTTCCTTACCCAACTCCTTATTCCACTACTTCTCCACTACCCTCTTAACTTCCTTTCTATTTCATTGGTTCTTCTGTCTTTCTCTTTTCCTCGTCTCTAGTCTCGCGTCCACTCCACTGCGCTACGAACCCTTCTTCTCGTCCTTCTCTTCTCTGCCACTCCTCCCCCGCATCCTGCCCCCCCTCCTGGTCCTTTCCTCCCGCCCGTCCGTCCCTTCCTTACATCACGCGTCACGGGACGGAAATGTTTCCTCACACGCGGCGTGACTCACATAACCCACCGTGAGTCTCTACAGCGTTGACTGACTCACCCACCACACTGACTCATCGCCCTCACAGCTCTCCCTCCGTCATGGGCTAATTCACACCGTAGCTCTTCTCCTCATCCCCGCGGCCCCCATTCTTCCAGCCGGCCAAGTGGGGGATGGGGGTGGTGATGGGGATAGGAGAGAGGGGGAAGGGCGGTTGAGGTTGATGCTACCGCTATCACCAAACCGCCAACCCACCGCAGTCTAGATGCTTTACCACCTGCCCTTCTTTCCCCCTCCCCCCTTCCCCCTATCCACCCCGCCCTCTTCCCCAACTTCATCTCCGAGGCTTTCTAAAGGTAGTGTTATGAAGGGTTATGGGGAACGGGAACGTGAATGTCTCCGTGATGGGGGGCGGTTGGGTGGTGGAGGTGAGGGAGTCTGAGATAAATTAATTTGGGGAGTGCAGAGTGGGGTGAGGAATGCGGGGTGGGGAGACGAGACGAGATGTAGGGAATAGATGAGGTTGCAGTACATTAAGAGAGTAGGGAAAGATTGGGATGTGGCACGTGGGGTTAGGAATGAGGGATTAGGGAGATGAGATGAGCTGGGGATTGGTAACGTTGCAGCCTATAAGAATGAGGAAAGATAGGGATGTGGAGAGCGCTGCGGGTGATGTTGAGGGTTACTGGGGACGCTTCTTGTGATATGAGATGGGCAAGGTTGGCATGGAAAGGGTAGGGACGGACGGTAGGCAGTAGATACCTCCCCCCCACCTCTCTCTCTCTCTCTCTCTCTCTCTCTCTCTCTCTCTTTCATTTATGTTGTCTTGTGTGCGTCAGTCAAACGTGGGTGGTTGGACGCCTACACTCACAAAGGAAGCGTCCTCTCTCCTTTATCTCTCTCTCTCTCTCTCTCTCTCTCTCTCTCTCTCTCTCTCTCTCTCTCTCTCTCTCTCTCTCACACACACACACACACACACACACACACACACACACACACACACACACTATCTAGCGTGATGGATGACGAGGAACGAAATTCTGAAATAGATAATTGGGTGGCGGTGACATGATACAGAGGACGGAAGGAAGGACGCGATGGGGGGGGGTGATAGGGGTGGAGGCAGAGGAAGGGCCATCACGCCATTGTGTTGTGGGGCAGTAATAGTAGTGTAGGGGGGGGGGGAGGGGGTCGTTAATGGCATGGGTGAGCTTTAATGGAGTGGCGTGACGTAGTGTTGCCTAAGAGCGTAAGAGGATGAGTGGGAGCATTATGAAGTGGAATGGGTGCGGTATGTGAGTGTGAGGGGGGGAGGGGGAGGACAGGGGCATTTAAGCTACACCATAAAACTATACACTCCTACTATCCTTCCTCTTCCACAGCTGTACCTTCTCCACTAACCCACTTCCTCTTCTTGCTCTACCCCTGATTAAAAATAGGCAGTGTAGGTAAGGAGGCAAAGGGATATTATGGGATGGGATAGTTAATAGGGCGGGATGTTTAGATTATGGCGTAGAGGAATGGCGGGGTGAATGTATGGATAGTTCATAAGGGATAATTTAATAAGGGGGTTGGATGTTTAGGTTATCGTGAAGGGCGTGGCAGGGAGGCATCCAGATAGGTTCTCCCCACATTCCCACGGGCAAGTAACACAGTCTGATGCGCCCACACCAGGTAATGAAGGGAGCGAGGAAGTGAGGCGAGAGTGAAATGGAAGAATGTGTGAAAATGAGGAGAGGCCGAGAGTGTGTTGGGGCCTTTCTGTGTTTGGTGAAAGAAAAAAAATATGTTAGGCTACTTAATTATACAAAATGAAGACGAAGAGTGGGGAGAGTAAGATTTTGGAGTGAGGAGAGTGAGACTAGGATGAGACAGGGTGAAAGATGGCAGGTGAGAATGAGAGTGAAAGTGTGAGTGAGAGGAAATAAGGATGAGGTAATGCTGCATGTAAGAGTGAGGGGGTGGAGGGTGACAAGTGAGGAAGAGAGGGAGAGAGAAAAAGAAAGAGAGAGAGGGAAGAGCAACCACACGACACAACTTGGTGATGGTAAATATAACCTGGTGCGGAGAGAGAGGAAGGGGAGGAGGTATGCAGAAGAGGAGGGAAGCAAAGAGGAAAAAACAAAACAGGAGCTAAAGCATAGAAGAAAGAGAAGAAGGAGAAAAAGGAGGAGGAGGAGGAAATAGAGGTGGAAGCACACATCCTAAGGCGTCGTGGGAAAGATAGACACGTGGGGAGAGGCGCCCCCTATGGATACCACCGACGACTCTTCCTTTGTGTAGCGAGACGTAGCGAGGAGAGGCAGGGTTAGGGCTAGGGAAGGGCCGGATGGGTGGATGGGTGGAATGGGTACGTACTCACGGGAAGGGGGCGGGACGAGGCAGAAGGGAGCGGCGAGGGGAAAAAGTGAAGGCAAACAGAGAAGGGCGTGATGGGGATAGGATGAGATTGGATGGGATGGTGTGGTGTTCAAGGACGAGGAGAGGAGAGGGAAGAGGAAGGGCAGGAGGGGGTGAGGGGGTGAAGTGGAAACAATTGAGGACAAACAAAGAACATAATGGAGATAGGATGATATTGTATTGGATGAGGTAAAGGATAGGATAGGATGACATTGTATAGGATGGGATAAACCGATAAAGGGTAGATAGGATGACATTGTATAGGATGGGGTAAACCGATAAAGGATAGGATAGGATAATATTGTATTGGATGGGATAAAGGATAGGATAGGATGACATTGTATAGGATGGGGTAAACCGATAAAGGATAGGATAGGATGACATTTTATAGGATGGGATAAACCGATAAAGGATAGGATAGGATGACATTGTATAGGATGGGGTAAAGGATAGGATAGGATGACACTGCATACGATCAAATCTTAAGTGTATGCTCAGTGACAAACAAGATGAGAAGAGGAGAGAAAAGAGGCAAGAATGAGTGAGTCCAAACTAAGAAGGATATGATAGAACTAGGATGACTCAGTAAGATAAGATAGGATATAGATAGGATAGGACAATACCGCATAGGATTAGAGCTTGGTATATACGTAGAAACAAACAAGAAGAGAAGAGAGAGAAAAAAGGGGAGAGTGGAGTAGGACAAAACAGACCAATAAGGAGGATTTGGGTTGGAGGATGAGGAGATCAAGAGGGGAGAGGAGGAGAGGCTGCCTGGGGTTGGGTAAGACGGCCGGGGACGAAGAGCTCCTCCTGGGGACTTTGGGTTCAACTTTGTGCCTTAAGATGGTGTTTGAGGACCTGCTGGGGGGAGGAGGAGGAGGAGGAGGAGGAAGAAGAGGAAGACGGCGAGGACGAGGAAGAAAAGAAAGAATGAAAGAAATACCAGGAAGGAGACTAGAAAGAGGAGGAGGGGGAGGAGAGAAAGAACAAGGGGAAAAAAAAATACCAGGACGAAGACTAGAAAGAGGAAGAGTAGTAGTAGTAGTAGTAGTAGTAGTAGTAGTAGTAGTCGAAGTAGAAGTAGAAGTAGTAGTAGTAGTAGTAGTAGTAGTAGTAGTAGGAGGAGGAAGAAAGAAATGTTGAAGAAGAGAAAATTAGGACAGGAGAAAACAGAACGAAAAAAAGAAAGAAAGAGAATACCAAGACGGAGACTAGGAAGAGGAAGAGTAGTAGTAGTAGTAGTAGTAGTAGTAGTAGTAGTAGTAGTAGGAAGAAAGAAATGTTGAAGGAGAAAAAATAAAGACAGAGAAGAGGGAGTGAAAAAGAGAAAGAAAGAATACCAAGACGGAGACAAGGGAAAGGAGGAGGTGGAGAAAAAATGTTGCAGAGAAAATTAGGTCTTGTTTAGAGCAGCTGAGACGTAGTGGAGGGAAGACAAAGAGGTCTGTTTAGGAGGAAGGTGAGAGAAGAAAGAAAGAATAGGATGAAGATGAAGGGGAAGAGGAAGAAGAGGGATGGGGTAATTTAGTGGACAACATAAGGAATAGACTTTATGGTGGGGAGGTAAACTGAACCGTAAAAATGGGAAAATGAAGAGCCAACTAATTAAGGAAGAGAATGCAATTATGAGGTAAGGAGAGAGAAGAACATAAAGGAAGGGAAGAGGTAGTTTGTTGTATAGAAGGTAAAAGGAGGAGTATAGCAATGGAATAAGAATGGAGGTTAAGATGAAGAGAAAAGGGGGAGAATAAGCCTGTGAGAAGAGGAAGGGGAAAAAGAATGAACGTTAAGAACAAGAGAGAGAAGAAAGGATAGGCCTGTGAGGGAAGAGAGAATGGCAAGACTGGAATAGAAGGTAAAATGAGGAGTATAGCAATGGAATAAGAATGGAGGTTAAAATGAAGAGAAAAAGGGGAGAAAGAGCCTGAGAAGAGGAAGGGGAAAAAAGAATGAATGTTAAGAGTAAGAGAGAGAAGAAAGAATAGGCCTGTGAGGGAAGAAAGGACTGCGTTACGAGGGAATGAGGAAATGCAGTGTGGGAAGATAATAGTTAATGAGTTAATGAGTGGGAAAACAGCGGTAGGTGGATGCAGGTAAGATGGTGGATTGTGGGTGAGGCTGGGAACGGGAGGGAAGGGGAGGGGTGATGGGAAGGCGAGGGTCATAGTGAACAGTGGTTGGGGAAGAGGAAGAATGAGAACATGTAAGGGAGGGGAGCGGGGAGGGGGAGAAAGAGGTGGTGGTCAGAGAGAGGCAGTGTAATGAGATGACGTTTGTGGGTCATTGCGAAATGTCAGAATGAGAGAGAGAGAGAGAGAGAGAGAGAGAGAGAGAGAGAGAGAGAGAGAGAGAGAGAGAGAGAGAGAGAGAAAATATTATAAAAATTATAGAGAGAGAGAGAGAGAGAGAGAGAGAGAGAGAGAGAGAGAGAGAGAGAGAGAGAGAGAGAGAGAGAGAGAGAGAGAGAGAGAATGAGTAAAAAAGAAAATATTATAAGCATGAGAGAGAGAGAGAGAGAGAGAGAGAGAGAGAGAGAGAGAGAGAGAGAGAGAGAGAGAGAGAGAGAGAGAGAGAGAGAGAGAGAGATCATTTAAGTGGAGAGTATAATAGAAGAGGATGGAGCTATGAAAACGAGTTAGTAAGAAGAATAGCAATTGAAAAGTAAGAGAGGGAGGAGGAGGAGGAACAGAAGAAGCAGAAATGGCAGTAAATTTCAAGATAAAGATAATGGAAAGGAATAAAAATAAGAAATAAAGTTGATAATATACACCGACATCCACTAAAATATCTTGAATTATATTATTATTATTATTATTATTATTATTATTATTATTATTATTATTATTATTATTATTATTATTATTATATTGTCACTATTATTACGTAACAGCTGCTGGTGTCTAGAGGAAATGCCTATTGAGGAGCATCTGTGTGTGTGTGTGTGTGTGTGTGTGCAGCCCTTCACGTGACACAGCACCTGCTTGGCTCCCTCGCGTTGCATGGCTCTATCTTGGCACCTTTGTTGAACCCTCGCCTCACCCTGGCAGGCGGTCCGGGCGAAGGAGGGTGGAGGTGGAGATGGAGGAGACGAGAAGGCTGGTGCAGGAGGAGGAGGAGGAGGAGGCGTGACATCAGCACTACCACTGCCACGCCCAGTCATTACTAACATTTTCCACCACCACTACTATCACCACCACCTCCATCAGTAATATGCCCACCACCATCACCACCACTGCCACCACCACAATCAATAGCTCTTTCTTACTTCCTTTCTTAACACTCGTAACATTCTTTCTTCACATATTTATTTACCTCCTCCTCCTCCTCCTTCATCAGTTTCTTCGTTTTCTTTTCTCTCTCCGTATTAGTTTTCTCGTTCTTTTATTTTTTCCCCGTTTTCTTGACCTCCTCCTCCTCCTCCTCCTCCTTCGTGGTGCAGTGGTTAGCACACTCGGCTCACAACCGAGAGAACCCGGGTTCGATTCCCAGGCGGAGTGGAAAAATTTGGGCGGCTTTTCCGATACCCTACGCCCTTGCCCACCCAGCAGTGAATGGGTACCAGGTATTAATCAGGGGTTGTGTCCCGTCTCCTGGGATCTGTTCCCTTCTCCTATAATTCCTTCCCCTTTTGTCTCTCTCCGGCATATGACCACAGATTTTGCGCCGACTTAACGAAACTTTCCTCCTCCTCCTCCTCGATTCAGACCTTCTTAGGAGCTCAATCATCTCGTTATTGATGGAATTATTTCTGTGAAGGTCAGTCTGTGTGTGTTCGTACGGCGGGATGGGGGAAGGGGGGCGGTGGAGTGTCAAACCTTGAATTTTCTTTTTTTTCTCTCTCTCTCACACACACACACACACACACACACACACACACACACACACACACACACACACACACACACACACACTTATACAATAAATAGTTATAATAAATCACCATCTTATTATTTAACAAGTATTAACATAGCTAGCTGTTTATCCCTTAGTAGTAATAGAAGAAGAAGAAGAATTCGTAGTAGAAATATTTGTAGTAGTAGTAAAGTTCGGAGTGCTTGTTATTCTTGTAGTAGTGCCAAGACCAGTGCCAAGGGGAAGGCGAGCATGCTGGTGCCTGCTTGCCTGACGGAATTTCCTTGAGGGGAGGGAGAGGAGGAAGGGACGCGGCGTGCCTGCCCCTTGACGCCTGCTTCCCCTCGCATTAGCCTGCTGCAGGGTGAGGGGAGAAGTTTAGAGTGCCGGGAGGGGAAAGGGTAGAGGAGTGTAAAGTAGAAAGTGACCGGAGTGCGAAAATTAAGATCAAGGCAAATGAGAGATAAAGGAAATTAGGGATGGAGGATAAGGGGAAAGTACAGGAATGATTAGACGAGCGTGAGGGGATAGGACCAAGGGGTAAATAGGTGACTTAGAATAGAGGGAATGATGGCGGATATAGAGAACAATGGAGATAAAAGAGGAGGGAGCAAAAACTTTACTGAAGGACTGTGATGCAAGATACTAAAGCAATTAAAAGCGTGAAAGAAAAAAAAATGAAGTGGGAGGAGTGTAACAATAAAAAACAACGAGAAGAAAGACAAGACGAAGTTATGAAGATTGAGAGAGGGAGGAAGCGAGATAATTGGTATGAGGGCATTAAAGGGGAGAGAGGGAGGGGAGTGTGTGTGAGAAAGTGATGCCGAAGGAAAGGACTTTGGCAGGAGCAGATACTGAAGAGATGTGGGAGACAGACGGAGGTGGGAGACAGAAGGAGTAATACGCAACGTTTTGGTATAGAGAATGAGGAGAGTAAAATATCGAAGAGGAAAACGTGATAAAAAAAAGATTAATATAAAGTATAGAAAGAAATATGAAATGCAAGATATGAATGGCAAGGTTTAGGGGCGTATTGCTAGACATTTCGGCGCCCAAATTCACATATTTGACAAGGCTTTCGTAAGAGTTTGGGACATTTCCAGTAGTTTTATGACCCTGGTGGTTGTTTGCTCCTTCCTCTGTACCGTGAACCTAAAGAAACACTCCTTAGAACCCGACTGACCCCTTCTTTGACCTTTACAAATAATTGATGTGAGAAGCGAAAGTCTTATAATACCGTCCGTAGTACGTCTCCATTGTCACTCACACCACCCACAACCAACCCACTGATAAACCCCTCTCCTCACCAGAACCCTAACCGCCCCTATTTAAACACCCATCCATCAACCACAGTCTATCCAATCATTATACCCGTACACCCATCCCACACCCACGCATCCTCCCTCGCACCATCCCACATCCATGCCTTACCCACACCTTCCACCCATAGCCCACTCCACATCCTTATCCTACTCACACCTTCCCCTCACACCACACCCCGCATCCACTTCTATTCACATTTTCCTCACACCTCACCCACAGCCTTCTTGACATTCCCTACCCATGCGAGCCACGAGCAATGGAGTGTATATTGAGGTGTGTGTGTGTGTGTGTGTGTGTGTGTGTGTGTGTGTGTGTGTGTGTGTGTGTGTGTGTGTGCTATCTTATCTTGGTTCAATGTTTTCCGTGTCTGTTGAGGTGAAGGTGGAGGGATGGAGGAGGGGGGGGGGAGGGGCCTGCCTTGAAAGTGAAGGCCGCAGGCAGGCAGGCAGGACATGGACAGATACAGCTTGACGTGCTGGGAGGGAAATAGGCAGACAAGCATGCATACAAAGAAGCGTGTGGAGGAGAAAGACAAACGGACTGCCAGGAAGGAGGGAAACATGCTCAAATATAGACGTGTTGGTAGGGAGATAGACAGACAGACAGACATACAGACAGACGAAAGCATGGAGAGAAAGAAAGGGAAACAAATACAGACCAATAATCCAAAGAAGGTGACAGAACGAGATAGTTAGATGCAAAGAGTCGTAACAGAGAACACTACTTACAAATCTAGATGTGCATGTACGTTTTAAAGCAAAGATTGTCTAGATAGAACAAACGAACAGACTGATACAATGGAAGGAAATCAAGGTCTGTGACGACACGGGAAGGAAAACACACGCTTAACCAGTAACACGAAGACAGGATGTTACACCAGCCCTTCCTTAAAAACGACACAATAAAGGGAAAAAGGTCACGCACACAAACCTCGTACTCTGATAGGTAAAAAAATGTCATCTGAGGAATTGTAATGAATAAAAAAAGGGTACCTCGTCTTTAGTTCCTGTTTTCTTTGTTCCGCGTATCACAATCGTCACGTCACGTCATGCCGCTCGTATTGTCGTCGTAACACTCGCCTGGGTTTTTTCTCGCCCCTTGACGCACGCCTGTTGTCTTTTGTTTCATGATCCAATAATTCTTCGTTGCGTAATCCGTGCTACTCTTGACACTTTTCCTTTCATAGTCATCCACGTTACTCTACCTCGATCAGTTTTTCCAAAGTCTCTTATTAGCGAGCGAGCGTATAGTCAGTTTTTTACATAGCCCTCATCTACAGCTATCTTCCTACATATTTACTCTGCTTCTCACCCTGATATATTTAATTTCACCTGCTTGCCGCTTATCCACTTATCAACAGGTCCCTTACCATCTTCCCGAGACCTCTTCCAATCCCTTTCACCTACTTCTTTCTCTTTCATCTACGTACTGCCAGCGCCTCACCCGCCTACCTTTCATCCACCATCAGAAACAAGCCTTTTCACCCACTTTTCGCTCATCCTGTTGTCGCTTATCCACAATGAAACAGCGACTCACCCATTCACCTTTCGTCACATCCACGCCATTTCGAAATGTTTGTAGCAGTTTCCAGTTACTATTGTGTACCTTGTCGCTTATTGCAGGCAGGTACACACTTCATCCACACCTGATCAAGCTACCTTCCCACCTGTTTCCGACTCCCTTTTACAAACACAGCCACGCAACACCTGTTCACTCTACACAAAACCCCGCCGCGCCCAACCCCACCTTACTCCACCTCACCACAACCCCGATCCGTTGTCACACTCTTGTTGCACCTGATCGCGCCACACCCCACCCATGCCACACTCCACCCTGCCTCATTCAGCACTCCACCCTGCCATGTCTCCTGTTGCTCCTGTCCCCTGCCCCGCCCCGGAACCATGGCCATGTATAATTGTAATGAAGTTGAATCCTTGCTTAGTATCATTGCCGCACACGTATGGGTTCAGTATGCGTAAGAGGGTGATAATGTCATGGTAGGAGGAATAGAAATGGGTACGTATAGGTGGAAGGAAGAGAACTGTATGGTGCAGGAGGAAGTGGCGGAGGTAGGGAGATAATAGATTAATGGAGGGAGAGAGCCTTTGTATGCTTGTTCCTACACACACACACACACACACACACACACACACACACACACACACACACACACACACACCGCCCCGGTAGCTCAATCGGCTAGAGCGCCGCGCTGCAGGCTTCACGGCCAAACATGCGGCGGTTCGAGCCCCGCTCAGGCCGGATTCTCTCCGTTGATAGGAGTGGTTACTGTCCCCCCTTGAGCAAGGGGGATGGGGTGTGTAGTGTGAAGTCCTGGCCAGAGATCGACGACAAAGAGCATGCACTTGCTCGTGTCGGGAGGGTACCTGCTGGCGAAAGCGAGTTCAACTCGTGATGAGACCGTGGTTAATCACGCACACACACAGAGGAGGAGGTGGGGGGGGGGGGTAGTGTTATCAGCTATCTTTGCTCGAGGTTAAAACGCTTGATAAGACAAGTGCATCATATCCAATCAGTATTTATGTTTATCCAGGGGGGAGGGGAAGGCCACGGGAAAGTGTGTATGTGTGTGGGGGGGGAGAATTGACAAGGAGCAGGAGCGAAGGCCAGAAAGAAGAGAGAGCGAGAGAGTAAGAGAGAAGAACGATAAAGGTTATAATGTGAGGGAGAGGGGGATGTTAAGTGGAAGGGATATAGGCGGAGTGGAAGGATGGTGGAGGGGAAAAAAGAGGGAAGAGGGGAAGGTGTAGAGACGGGGCTAAGTGTGGGGGCTTAACTGGGGCTTATCTTGATGTGGACCTGATAAGTGTGTGTGTGTGTGTGTGTGTGTGTGTGTGTGTGTAATAATGATAATAGTGTATACTGGTAATGCTTATTGAAGATTGTAATTTAACTATAATGTTGTATTCATGTAGTTTTTATGTATCTATAAAATAATATAATCCTTTAACTAGTGTTTTCCCTCTTTGCAGGTGAGTGATGCGCTAGGATAGTCACCCATTAAAAGGTGGCGAAGAAAATATAGGTGAGCGATGTCCTGCAATAGTCACCCGTTAAAAGGGCGAGAAAATGGTGAGTAAACAGAAAATGTTAAAGTTTGTTGTTTAAAGGGAAACGCATCTATATAGGGAGCGCTCCACACAGTAAAGAGAACTGTTATTATTATTATTATTATTATTATTATTATTATTATTATTATTATTATTGTTGTTATCAAGTACTGTGTTTCGGAAACTGATAAGATCTGTCGTCATCACCATTATCTTTTTAGACACACACACACACACACACACACACACACACACACACACACACACACACACACACTTGACTGATGGGCAGACCAAACACATCAGCAGCATAACCACTTCACATGATGACTTTACTCTCTTTATATCTGTTGTTTTAATGAATATCTACAGTTACAACCCCACGGTAAATGATTCGCACACTGACTTTTTTTTTTTCCTATCGTCAGTCATTAACTCTTCGGCTCCATTCTCTTTTTTTTTTTTTGGGGGGGGGGGGGGGTGCATCATACTTCCTCGAATATTGCAAGAATATATTTATCATTATTTCACGCTGTTGGGTTTGTTTGTTGTTCTCTTGCTCCGCTCCATCCTTATCTTCATCGCTAGTGTTTTCCTCTGTACCTCAATGCTTACAGACTCGGTTATAATTAGTTCGTGTTTTCTTTTTCCTTTTTCTATTGAAGCATTCATGGAACATTTGCCTTCTTTCTGTTCCATTTATTTTTTATCTTCCTCCTTTTATCACCTCCAGTTTCCATCGATATTTGTTATCCTCATCCTTTTGTGATTGTTATTGTGGTCCATCTCTTCTATATCCTTCTCTTTTCCCTCCTCCTCCTCCTCCTACTACTACTACTAATACTAATACTACTACTTCGACGACGACGACACGACTACTACTATTCCTCTTCCTCCTCCATAACCCCAGATTTACAATGTTTTTTTTTTCTTGACGCTCACAACCCTACACGGCGGTAAAGGGCTCAGGTTCCACCCCTCCTTCCCGCCCATTTGCCTTCCTCCTTCGCTCCTTCCAGTTCTCCTTATTTTATCTTCGTTTCTCCCTCAACCCTTAACTATTTTTCTCCCTCCCGTGATGTCTTCTGTTTGCATCTGTTACTTTTTCACTTTTCGTCTCTCATACCTCTACCTACCACTGCTCCCTCCCTTCTCCTTTTTTCCTTTCCCTTTCACTCGTCTTTTGTCTCCTCCTTGCACTCACCTTCCCCTTCCTCCTATAGCACATATCTTGTCTCCTGATACCTTACCTTGATGCGTAGTACCTGTCCCCCTCTTCTCTCTCTCTCTCTCTCTCTCTCTCTCTCTATCTATCTATCTTTATCTATCTATCTATCTATCTATCTATCTCGATATGGTTGGTTCCTCAATAAAGCAACAAAGCAGGAAGTAAAACGAACAAAATGCTGGAGCTTTGTCAATGTGAACTTCCGCTTCAGAACTAAAAGTGTAATGCAGTGAAGGAACAGCTTTGACGGATCTCTTTATTCGAATACCCGGTTCAGGTTTTTATCTCTCCATATGAAGGATATCGTAAAATTGAACCGCTCACCTTGGATTATATTTATAGGGATCCATCACTTTTTCAATAAGGTGTATGGGAAGAAGGTAGCAAAAATAAGTCTCACGTATTGGAAAACGCCGTCTCTTAGGGCAACTGATATTGGGCTTTAAAGTACCGGACTTAACTACTAACCAACGGGGAGCATACATCAGGAGGCGCGTCGCTTCACTCATCCGCCGACTCCACCTCAGACGGTCAACCCCGGCACGCCTCCACCGATGCAAGAATATAAGCCTCCACCTTCCGAATGTAAAGTCAAGGACAGCAACGGAATTTTGGACAGGAATAGCTGCATTGTGCGGATATACGATAATACCGCTGACGTTATTAGAAAGCGTAGTAACCTTCGGTCCCCGGTGGTGCAGTGTTACACAATGGGTCTTCTAGAAGCAACCGCGGCCACCACCACCTGCGCCTCCACCTCCTCCTCCAGCCCGGTGTGGTGTCATGAGACATCCCAAGATCGTCAGACATCCCATCCTGAATACATACATGAATTTCGACACGGTACCGTGTCTTTTGTCGACTGCTTGTCGGGATCTGTCCCACTCAAGTTTATTTATATTATTATGAAAGCAAATGATGACGTATGTATGTATATAACTCGGATATCAATAATCACTTCTTCTTGTAACTTGTTCCGCTTTGCATCGCTTTTTAGGACCTCCTTGGTACTTTTTTAAATTTATATGCTTCACTTAGTTGCTCTGTGATAGTAAAAATTGGGTTCCGCGATGCGAAATTAAGGATGGGATGTCTTAGGATACCGGATGACAAATGACACCACACCGGTGACCGCCACGCCAGTGATTCAACGTCCTGCGCCTGCTGGGTAACAGTTGCTACATCTTCAATGACACATTCCCAGCATTTTTTTTTTTTTTCGATGTATTCTCTCTCTCTCTCTCTCTCTCTCTCTCTCTCTCTCTCTCTCTCTCTCTCTCTCTCTCTCACACACACACACACACACACACACACACGTGTCGTAGACGACCGCAGTCTTCGTCATCTCGGTTACCTCCTCCTCCTCCTCCTCTTCCTCCTCCTCCTCCTCCTCCTCCTCCTCCTCCTCCTCCTCCTCCTCGTCCTCCTCTTCCTCCTCCTCCTCCTCCTCCTCCTCCTCCTCCCTTCCTTAATACTAAGCTCGGAATCATACCGAGGAACTTCGGGTGCAAGACGCCAGGAGTAATGGTATTATTGTTTAACTCGTTGGCAAGGCCTCACCTGGAATTCGAAGTACAATTCTGGTCCTCTGATTACAAGGACGTCAAGTTATTTTGAAGCGACGCGTTAGGAAAATGATACCATCGTAGAGAAAACTATCGTATGATAAATTACAAGCAGCTCAACCTCTTTGCGTTAGAAGAGAGAGAGAGAGAGAGAGAGAGAGAGAGAGAGAGAGAGAGAGAGAGAGAGAGAGAGAGAGAGAGAGAGAGAGAGAGAGAGAGAGAGAAGGGTTCTGGAACAAACAATCCGGAAATATATATAAAAAAAAAATTGTTCGTGTGTGTGTGTGTGTGTGTGAAAGGAAGGAACCTTTCCTCACCGCACCTCACCTGGGCGTTACAAGACAGGTTGCTGCGGTGATCGACTCGCAAAAAACATTTCCACCTAAGCCCGACTTACCTGTCATGGGCTGGCCCAGAAGAGACAGGCGGAAAAAAGAATGGAAATGAATAGAAAGGAAAACGAGAAGAGACAGGTAAAGGAAGGGACTGGAAAGGAATAGTTAGGAAAACGATAAAAGACAGATTGAGGAAAGAAACAGAAAGGAGAACGATAAGACAGGTGGAGGAAGGGACTAGAAAGGAATAGAAAAGGGAAACGGTTAGGCAGGTGCAGGAAGAAAATGGGAAGGAATCGGGAGGAAAACGAGGGAATGGGAAATGAAGGGAACGCTGTCCTCGAAAAGGGATATGGATGCGACCGGAAAGCGTGATAAAGCGTGATTAAGCAGGAAGGAGCTGGGCAGATGGGAGTGAGGAGCGAGGTTATGCAATGGAGAGGGTAGGAAACGTTACGTAACACATCAGCCTTCAGGGGATAATATTAGACGCTGCAAAATGTATCTTGTGTCCCATTCTTCTTCTTCTTCTTCTTCTTTTTTTTTCCGTAACACAACTTTATCTTGGTCCATATTTTTCTTGTGTATTTGTCTTCTAATGCGTTCTTGGTGTCTCTGATATGGCTGTGGGTAGCTTGAGTTGTTACCTTTGTGTGTGTGTGTGTGTGTGTGTGTGTGTGTGTGTGTGTGTGTGTGTGTGTGTTTTGAAGTCGTTGGAGGTGCCCTTGTAAGCGTGAGAACATTGATGGTTGGGGGAGGGGGGGATGGGAGCAATGTGGCCAGGTGGAGTGGAGGTGGAAGTGGATAGGTGGAGCAGGTGAAGTGGAAGGGACCTGTCGTATTGGTGGTCACTCGCCGCTCCGGAGTGACGAGTTTCCCCGCAGACCTGTTCGTGGGCGCCACCCGATCCTTACTTGTCGTTGGGTGGAAGCAGGGCGGCGGGGCCAGGGCGCGGCACCACACGCCCGCACCATGACGCCGCGCCATGCTGCCGCCCCTCGCCGCCGTCTTTGCGTGGGTGGTGCTCCTCTGGTACTACGCCCACGCCGCCCTCTTCCTCCCCAGGTGGTGCATGGCAGGTAAGGGTGCTGACTCGTGACCCAAAACTTGATTCTTGTACAGAATCGTTTACACTCATCAAATTGCCCTCTTAACCCACTTCACTGTCCCTTTCACATAACACAAAATCACCCTTTTCATCCCCTTCACTCACCCCTTACTTATATATAAACCAAATCACGCTTTTCACATTTCGCATTTCTTGGCTTCATTCATCCACTCTATTACCATTTTTTATCGTTTTGTCATAGGCTGGAGGTGAAAGAAGTGTGATTAGCCGAGGGAAGTGGTGTTCTATGTGTCCCTCGTTCGAGTCCCTTTGCAGGCTCTCTATTCTCGATTCTCATCCCATCAGCTTTGACTTCCATTGTATCTTTGAGCGAGCGAGGCGCTGAGCAGTATTTCTTGAGCCTCAATGAAATGTCGTCATTGAATTACGTACGCGCCAGGAGAGGTTGGAACACACTATTAGAGCCTCACACTCAGGAAAAGGCATATGAATGGAGGTAAATAGATTTCTCCTTTTAGTCCTTTGCCACCGCTTTCATAGTTTTGCAACGTCTTTCACCAGGACATTATGTTTCTGCTCCTCTTCCTCCATTTGAACGTCTGCTATTTTTCATTTCGGTTAGAGTATATTGATACACACAAAGTAAAATGTTAAACA
The DNA here is from genome assembly GCF_024679095.1 of Eriocheir sinensis. Taxonomy (NCBI): domain Eukaryota; kingdom Metazoa; phylum Arthropoda; class Malacostraca; order Decapoda; family Varunidae; genus Eriocheir; species Eriocheir sinensis. The sequence goes on along the minus strand of NC_066509.1, from coordinate 10,065,466 downwards.
GTAATCCTCTTCCCTTCACTCTCGAAACGAGCCGATGGAATCAACAACGCCACTGTATGTACATAAGTGTGTGTGTGTGTGTGTGTGTGTGTGTGTGTGTGTGTGTGTGTGTGTGTGTGTGTGCATGAGTGTGTGTGTGTGTGTGTGTGTGTGTGTGTGTGTGTGTGTGTAAGCCCCGTGCAGCGGGTTTGGCGGGAGTCTTCCCTTACACACTCCCAGCACTTCGCACCACCTCACCCGATTATTGCCCTCACCACCCCCGCCGCCCTTGCGTGCTCCTCATTGTACCCTCCAGGATAGGCATGTTGAGGCGCCCTTTTTTTTCTCCGTCCGTCCAAGGCTTCGGGATCTTGCCAGGCACACGAACAGAGGACGAATTGTTTTGAAAAGGACCGGTATGGCGGGGGAAGGTCGAGGTAGCCTGATACCTCGGCTGAGGTTTCGTGAGGACTTAACCGCAGAACTGTCGACGCTCACTCTGCGGGACGAGTGTTAGTGTTCAGGAGACTTTGATGTGACGAACAGCGCGTCGCTGTCTGTGTGACTCCCGCCAAGGATAGATACAGCACCTTGCCCGCGTCCTCACCCATCCGCCCAGCATCCCGCCCCTGGGTATTACGCAAGACAGGACCACCACACGACCTTGTGGTGGTGTGCCCTGATCTGTGTTAGGGGTCGTGTGCCACCGCGGCCACAAGGGTGAGGGGCACCATGCCCAGGCTCGGGTTTCTTAGTATCTTTGGCGGGCGGACGATGGGCGAGGGTGACTCTAGTGGTGATGGAAACGGCGTGTGTGGTGGTCAGCAGTCCGAGGAGTCTCCGCTCTCCCAAGGGTCAAGCTGCAAGACTCCCGCCAAGTGGCGTTACAGCGGCCACTGGTCGCCGCCTCAGCCTCGGCCCCTCACACCCCGCGAGCGAACCAACAGCGAGGAGCTGCCTCGCTCTATGGTGAACAGCTGTTCCTGGGACGAGTCTGAGCCTCCGAGCCCCGCAGCCACCCTTCCGCCCATTCCCCCGCTCACACTACAGGCTTCACCATGCCTGGGGTCCAGACCAGTCACTGACGGGGAACTAGAGAGCAGTGCCGTGCCCCTGGGGGAGCGGCGACGACGCAGGGGTGTACTCAAGGAGGCAGTGACCAAAATCCTGGAAGATAAGAAAGCCAACAGGCAAGCGAGGCGGAGAGGATGTGGCCAATCGGGCGGGGGCCTGCCGCCACCCCACCCCCGCCGGGCCTCGAGGACAGCCACGCCGGAATCTGACGATGATTCGGCAGACTTCGCCGCCTACCTTCTTCAGCGACGCTCCTGGCGAGGCCGCCGCCACCGCAGCACAAGTAGCGACGCTGAGAGTGAGAGCATAACGACAAGCCAAGGAGACGACAACAGCCCTCGGGCATCGCCCTCGCCCCGCCCTGGCCTCGCACGCCGCGCCTCAAACTTTCTGCTCAAGTCTTTCCGCGCTGTCTCCATGACGATGCGCCTCAACAAGAAGTTCGTGCCCACTTACTACCTTAGCGGCGACCACGAGCTGCCGGAGCCTGAGCAGCTACTTGATAAGTTCGGCCACTCGCTGGACTCACGCCTTGAGGAGAAACGGTCCAGCCATCACGAGCAGCGCTCCCTCTGTGTAGTGTGGGACCTTATCCCCGAGGACGGCAGCACCCCCGCCACGGCCAGGCACCATTGTCCGGTTGACCCCGCCTCGCTTGATTCCTCGAGGGAGTCCTCGCGCAACGCCTCTTCCACAGACCTGTCCCACGACGAGTCCCGCGCCTGCGACACTCCCACCGGCTCCTCCCCTGCCTGGTGCTGTGAGTCAAGTGCCGATGAGCACATCTATGAGGAGCCGCAGCCCAACGGCGCAGCGCCAACAGACGACCCTACCAGCGATGGTTCAGAGGCCCTCGAACCGAAAAATCTTCTCACGTGGCCGCGACTGAGGGAGGGGCGCGGCAGTTTCCCCGCCAGCACCCTCCTCACCCTGCCGGAGGACATGTCTGCAGGAGGCATAAAAGGCAGCCTTGGCCAGGGCCGCCAGGACTCACCTTACCCTCGCAGGTGTCGTGGCTTCCGCTCCCTGCCCTGTTCTCCTTTAGTACCGGCCACCCTGCCACGACCCCCAAGGCAACAAGTTCCCACACTGCACCTCACTCCCAACACCCCAATGTCCCCACTGGCAGCACAACCACCACAGACGCTGCCCCCTCGTCCTGTACTCTCGCAGCGGCCACCGCTGCCGCCTCTGCCCCCTCGCGGCCACCCGCCACACAGTGTTCGGGGAAGGCTGGCACAGCGGGAGTCAGCGCCGCCCTACGCTCAGCCTCAACATGGCAGGTCATCCAACGCTCAGTATTCTGAATATGAGACAGAAAATGTTCGGAATATTGCCTTCAGGAGGAATGGTCCACAGCATTCACCGCTTTTCATCTCCGTCCCTCGAAACTCTTCGAAGGTACAGTTCGAGATGGAAGAAGGCGGCAGCCACGGTTCCGGCCGAGAGTCTCCCATTTACGCCCAGCCCTACGCTTCCTCGCCCGGGCCCTGCCACACGCCCTCTTACACCACGCCATTTAAAAACGTGTACTCCTTCACACCCACCTTCCAGAGCCCCGCTGAAGCCATTGCGCTGCCCTCACCTGCTCGAGACTCGAACACGCCCACTCAGCAGAACGTATTTTTTGGTCAAGACTTTGAAGTGGAGCAGCACTTGGGCGGACGCAGTCCTTCCCTTGCCACCCAGGGGCGCGACTGTCACCGGGACTCTGCCTACTTCTCCACCGACGAGAGCACCGAGCTTGGGGGAGGACAGGAGGACGCCCCGCGGGGCCCCTCTCCGCCCTTTTCCTCGGCGCTGCTCAGACAGGCCATTGAACACTCGTTGGCCGACAGTCTGCACCGCCTGCCGGAGATGGTAGCCAGCGAAGTGACTCGCCAGGTGCGGGAGTGCCTGCGCTCCAGCACCTCTGAGGTGGCCGCTGAGCTGCATAAATTGTCTTGCAGCAACAATGGGTCTCAGCAGTTGGCTCCTAAACGACCCTCTACCCTTGACCTGCTGGGCTCGCCGCGCCGCCGCCACATGTTCAGCTTCAGCTGCGAGGATTTGCTGGGAGACGACCCCTTCCCGGAGGGCCTCAGCCTCAGCCGAAGGTCGTCCCGCGTGGGTGGCACCATGTCCGTTGCTGACCTGGACATGTGCGGTGACAACCAGTTGTGCTCGATGGGCGTGGCCGGCCACTGGGACCACACCACCTCCGTGCCCACGCACCTCCACCACCTCCACCTGGAGCAAGGCGTGGCGCAAGTAGAGGTGGAGGGTGACGTGGTGGAGCTTCCGTACAAGCACCACCAACCTCTTAAGGAGGCCCTGACGCCCCTTTGCCGTGAGCTGAGTCAGAGCCTCCTGCTGGAGAGGGAAGGCGAGGGCGGCGTGACGGGGAAGAGTGTGGTGCTTCGCCTCAAGGTGAATGTGGACCAGCTGGACGGCGACGACTATAGCGACACCTCCATGGAGTGGGACTACTTCGACCAGCGCGATGGTGAGTGGGCGACGCTGACTGACAACGGCGGCAGTGGTGGCCCAGTGGGAGGGGGCTGGTGGTGGTAGAGTTGCACCTGCGTAAGCGGGGAGCTGTGCTGCGGCCTGTGTCATTTCGGCCTGCAGCACCGTTGGCGGTGCCACCCACCTGGCCTGAATAAGAGGTGACCGTCCCTTGCGTTGTATGAGACAGTTGAAAAGGCTGGACAGGGTGAGGTGGAGAGTGGGCGTGACACTTGATTTACTTATAAGTTCTGGTCGGTCGTTATCATGAAGGTGAGGATGAAAATGAGGGTGACCAGATAAATAAATGAATGAATAGATAATGAAATCATCATGATGGTAATAGTGATGGTTATGATTATATTCGTACCTCATTATGTATACAGTTCCTCAAGACGTGTGTGTGTGTGTGTGTGTGTGTGTGTGTGTGTGGTGAGGTGTTTCCCTATCACAGAGGTCAGAGAGAGCTCCGGGCTGTGCATTCTTTAAGAGTAGCCGGATCAGGGGAAGGAGGGGCAGTCATGAGGCGGGAGGGGAGAACTTGGTGCCATGGCTGGGAAGAAGACCTGGAAGATACATCGTGAGAGGGAGGTGGAGGACGAGGGGGAGAGACTGGCTCCAGGGTGGCGGCGGGCACCTCGCCAGAAGACCGCCGCCGCCGCCACCATCGCCACCGTCGCCACCACCGCCACCGCCGCCAGGAGTTTTCTCAGGGGGGTCGAAAGATTAACCCTTACTTAATACTTTGTCGCCTCTCCTCCTCCACCTCCGCATCTCTCGAGTACAAAACCAATCTAAATAGTGTCCCAAATCAGTATCTTATCATCTGGAATAGCTGTTTAGTCACTGTCCGTTTCAATAGTCACCTCCCAGTACTCTTAGGAAACCGCTCCATGCCGTTGATGTCCATAATGGCCTTGCTTGCCTCGTAACTCAGCTACACGCCACGGAGTTATTTAGTGTGATAGCTCCACGACATTAAATATTTAATAACATATGCTTCCACGGTAATTATGATAATGTGTTAGCCAGAAAATTTCCTCACACTTCGTTGAATGAAAATGTTACATCCGACTTTACCTGCATAACAGTTCCGTCTTTTCCTCCCATTGACGGTGTGGCGAAGGGAGGGACAAGTAGGAAGGAACCTTTTCAGTTGTCTGTATCTATTAGGTAAGAGCTGTAAATACCTGCAGAATATACTATGTGCCACTCAAGCAAGGAGTCTTGTTATAAGGCAACTTTTTATTGGATCCTTACTATCCCATTTATGATTATGACTTTCCTGATCCTCATCCTACTCCTTTTTTGCTTCACCTCCTCCACCTCCATCCCTCCTTCCTACTCTTTAACTTTCGAACCCTAAGGCAAATTCCCTCTCAAGAAACCGTCCCGCCCTGGCGCCTTCGTCCTGCAGGAAACACTAAATTGTAGGAAGCCGTCTGAGCGCCTGACCGGGCTGAGGGGGGCGGCGACGACGGGCGGCGGCGGTGGTGGTGGTGGTGATGGTGGCGGTGGTGATGGTGATGGTAGAAGTGGTGGTGGGGGTCCTTTCCCTTCATTAATTTTGTCCTTGTGATAGTGAAGGAGGAGGAGCAGTAAGAGGATAAGGGATGAAAGTGTCTTTTTAGTGATAGTGTAGATAGCGTGGTGAAAGGATTGCCGCCGGAGAGAGAGAGAGAGAGAGAGAGAGAGAGAGAGAGAGAGAGAGAGAGAGAGAGAGAGAGAGAGAGAGAGAGAGAGAGAGAGAGAGAGAGAGAGAGAGAGAGAGAGAGAGAGAATAAAACAAGACGTAACATAACACCGCTACCTTCCCTCTGGTTATACTATCTCCTCCCTCCTTCCCTCCTTCCTTCCTCCAGTCCAACAGTCTCCTTCCTACCTTTCTTCCTCTTCCACTTTTCTCAAGGTTTCAGTTCTCATACATTTTATTTTTATTTTTTATTTTTATCCACACTTAACCTTTTCATACTTTTACCTTTTAGTCCTTTTAGTCCACTCTCTTCTTACACTCCTCACCCCTAGTTAATCCCTCCCTTTAATTAATCTTCTCCCCATTTAATCCCCCCTATAATATTTCACCTATTTACCTTCCTCCCCTTTGCCGCTCCTCAACCCTCCTTCCCTCTCTCACTCCTTTTCCTCGCGTTCTCTTTTCTCTCCTCGCATCAATTCTTTCCATCTTCCTTGTCCTTTCCTTCAATCCCTGCCATTTCTTATCTCTCTTTCCCTTTGCTTATCTTCCTCCTTTGTCCTCGTATCCTCTTTCCTATCCTACCATCAGTTCTTTCTACCCTTCTTCCTTGTATTCCTCCTCCTCCTCCACCTCCTCTGTCCCATGCCCTCGTTCCCTCGCCGTCCCTCCCTCGCCTTACCTAAAGAGTGGTTCCGTTCCCCATCGCCCCTCTATATCATGGCTTCCTGTTCTCTTCTATCAGTCCTCCGTCGAAGCTCCTCTTTCGTTTCGGTATTTTTCTGTGATTTTTTTCATTCCCTTTCTCCTACACCTTCCTTTTTTACTCCTCACTTTTACCTTTTTTTTCATATATACCCCTTCTCTTATCCCCTCCCTGCTCACTCCCTTCTTTTCTTATATTCTATTCCTTTCATCTTACTCCCTCCTACTCCTTTTTTCTACTTTCTTCTTCCTAATCCTTTTATCTTTCTTTATTTTCTAATACTTTCTTCTTATCCCGTCTTCATCGTATCTCCTAATATTTTCTTCCTTATCCTCCCGTCTTTACCCATGCACCTCAGTATCCTTCCTTCCACCCAGATCTCCTCCTCCTCCTCCTTGTCACTTCCTTCCTTCCTCTCGTGACTTCATTACTGAGTTTAGACAACAGGAGGAGTAGGAGGAGAGGGAGGAGGAGCTCCGTCAGCTACCGTGAATCTGCAGGTAATTGGTTAATGAAGGTAATATTAAGGGGGGAGGGTAGGCACACTTATGTGTCTCATCACCTTGGTTAATCCTGCATGACTGGAGGAAGGGGAGGAAGGGGAAGGAACGGAAGGGGAGGTATGACAACGTGTGTGGAAATAGGATGAGGGAAAGAAAGGAGAGGGATTAGCATGAGGGAAGAGATGAAAGGTTATAATGGAAGGGAGAGGAGAGGAGGATGGAAGAGGTAATAGGAAGGAAAAGGAGGAAAGAGATTAGCATGAGAGAAGGGATGGAAGATTATGATGTGGGGAAAGTGGAATACAGGAAGGAACTGAAATGGAAGCGAGAAAGAATATAACGGGTCCAGGTGTCGTGGGTTGATAGCGGGGTCATTTTTTCCCTCACCCACAATATTGGAGTCAGGCCAGGAGGGAAAATAACTGAATATGGGAGAGAAATGCCCGTAGAGTGTGACCTACTTTGAAATGGAAGGCCCATATTCAAGGACGCTTTCGGGTCTCACAACAAGTATTTCTAAAGGCCACAGTGGAGTTTAGTCGGGTTCTCATGAGTGTTTTCCGTATTCATGGTGGAGAAGCCTTGTTAAACTTTCACTAGGCTCATAAAACTACCAATGGAAATACTCTCAGCCTCTATGAAAGCCTTGTCAAGTGGGGGTATGTAAGCCTCGTAATGTTTGAGAATAATGCTGTTAGATACACACTCCTGCATAACGTAGTAAGTGAGGGAGCAGTGTTGGCAGGTGGTGTCTGTGACTTTCGAGCGTGAGTATGATGCTGGGGACAGGTAAATGGTTTGTGGTTTTGGTCCTTGTTTATATTATGTAGTAAATGAGGGAGCAGTGTTGGCAGGTGGTGTCTATAACTTTAGAGCTAAGTGAGTATGATGCAGGTAAATGATTTGTGGTTTTGATCCTTGTTTATATTATGCTTTGCCTCCTTTGTGTGTTTATGTATATTTCCAAGAGGAATCACGCTTTGGTATACTTCCCTAATACCATAAGCTCAGTGTTGTGATGCATTTAAATCATTGTATTGTGTTTCTATTCATTGTTTTCATTAATGCTTATTTTTCTTTTAAACTCATTACATATTTATGCGTCCATATTACCACCACCACCACCACTACTACTACTACTACTACTACTACTACTACTACTACTACTACTACTACTACTACTTCCACTACTACTACTACCACTTTATATTCACCTGCAACATACATTCCATCAATTTTCTCCAAGCATTTTCTTATTTTCATTCTTTATTTTTCTTTCCGTTTACTTATTTTTATTCTTTATTTTTATCCCTGCCTTCCCTGCCATTAGCCTTCATAACGTCATTTTCGACACCCACTCGCCGCTAACGACGCGATGCACCCCACCGCCCACACTCAAGCCGGCATTATCCCCCGCTAGTCGTCCATGAGAATTTGCACAGTTAATAAAGTAAGCTAATTGGCTATACTGGTGGAGAGCAGCAGATGGCGGGGAGGGGGAAGGGGGAGATCATTAGCCCGGTGGGAGGAGGAGGGAGGGAACGAGGGCCGTGTGTGAGGGTGGGGAAGAGACGGAGGAAAGGATGCTGGAGGCTGGAGGGAAGAGACAGAACTGGGACATGTTGGGAATGATTCTTAATTGTGTTGTCTTTTGTTTCAGGTAAGTTTGTATCCTCCCTTCATCCCCTTCCCCCTTGAGTCCACCGCCCACCTTTGATGAGGACGTGGCGATGTGATGCTGTGTGGTGAGTACAGGTGTAGTAGTAGTTCATAATGAATCTGCAAGAGGCCGACCAGACCTCACTATCTACGAACTTATCGAACCTCTTCTTGAATGTAAATCGTATTAGCACTCACCTAATGTCTGCCGAGCCTGTTTCACTCATCCATCACTCTATTTGTAAACCATTTTTTGTCCGCGTCCTTGTCGCTACGTGTCATACCCGTTTCTCATACCTTATTGATATCACCCTTATTAAAGTCCTTCATCTATCTATGAACTTTGATCGAGTAGTAGTAACACATCGTTGTCCCCATTCATTTTCCAAAGGTTACTTGGGATAAATTGAGAATATAATTATGCTAATACCATAGAGTATTGATGGTGGTTTTGGTGGCAGTAATAGTGGTAGGACTGGTAGTGGTGGTAGTAATGGTAGTAGCATTTGTAGGGCTGGTAGTAGTGGTAGTAATGGTGGCAGCATTTGTTGGGTTGGTAGTGGTGGCAGTAGCAGTTTCAGGGCTGACTAGGACCTCCAGCAACATGGTGGCGCGCTATCGATGCTGCTGCTGATTCTGCTGAGGCCAGCAGTTCTGCGTCCCGCCACAGCACGTAATGTTGGCTATATCGCCTTCTTATCGCCCATCCTGCCGCTTCCGCGACGGTGTAGCTGCCAGATGTTCCCACGGCACTGTTGTTATCAAAGTAACTCTGCATTTGCGACCCATCTCCCCGTGACTCGTTAAGGCGTAACACACCAAACTAAATACATGGTAAGGACCGCAGTGCTTGATGTAATACCTAACCACTCAAAGCCTCGGTCTACACGTAAAGGCCAGATAAAACTACACACTGTGCCCGTATCTAAGTCTGTATATAATACATAGATTTAGGCCTGTATCAGTGATGTCGTCAGCCAGCGGAACTAGATGACCCAACATGTTATCTTGTTACTATATTCTTCACAGTTTCATTTGGCATCATGATTTTTATTTCATTTTATGGCTTCATCAATTCCGTTGATCCAGGTAAAACAATTATGGGAGGACGCTTAATCACCTGCGTCTGGCCAGCTGCTGTTTGTCCGCGGCGGTAAAGTTCATTATATCGAGGCTCCGGTCATGTTTATGGCGGTCAGTCAACTGTTTGTTAACACACACACACACACACACACACACACACACACAAGGTTATGCAAAAGAGCCAAGCGTTTTGGTAAAGGCATAAGCAGAAGTAAGCAGAACAATAATTATAAAGAAAACTATAAGAAAAACTGCAACAATTTTCAACAACAACAGCAGCAGCAACAACGTTATATACCACACTGTGAGGTAGCAGCTTGACCGTGCCTTCCTCCACTACCTTCCTGGCACTGGAACGACGGTGGAGGAGGAGGAGGAGGAGGAGCATGGTTGGGTATTGTAGGAAAAGGGTAGAGGAAGAGAGGTAGGAAAACACCAGGCCGGAGATTGTAGGAGAAGGTGAGGAGAGGAGAGAGAGGTAATGGAGGAAGGAGGAAGGGAGGGAGGAGGAAAATAATAGCCTGTTCTCATTATCTCCGCCTCATTATTCCACATTGGGGGTCACGGCTGGCACTTAAACACACACACACACACAAACACACACACACACACACACACACACACACACACACACACACACACACACACACACACACACACACACTGAATATTACGTCGTTGGAGGTAGCAACCGTGTGATTTTTCTCCTATTAGCCGCTTATAAACTTAGTCAATGGATTTCCTGAGTTTTCAGTGTTAATCTTTTTTGTTGCTCTTTAATGGTGAACTTGGTAGGAAGGAGGAGGAGGAAGAGGAGAGGGGAGCAAGAGGGAGAGAACTGTGTTGTGGGGAGAGGAGAGAGCAAGGGCAATTTAAAGGTGACAGGAGAGATGGGAAAAGTAAGGTAAGGTAAGCAGGTGTTTATACGTGTCATTACCTAGAAAATCAATATACAGAGCGTGAATAAAGACTAAAGTTAGGGGGGAAGGACCAGAAGGAATAGGCATTTCAGGCACTAGGGGCGAGGAATAGTATGGGAAGGGGAGGAGGAGGGAGCTGATAAGTGTTCAGGGTAAGGAGCAAGCTTCGGGTATCGGGGACTAAAATATTTGGTGGAGATCGTTCGGGAAAGATATGAGTTGGGCAAGCTATGCAGGGTGTTGCGGACTTGAAAGTGGACGAGGAGGAAGGGGGGGGGGGGGGGGGATAGTTATGGACCTTAAATTTGAAGAGGAGGAGGGGGAGGAGGATTATGTCGCTTGTACAGCACTAGTGGAGAGTGGTGGAGGCTGAGAGAGGAGGCAGGAGAGTGGCGGAGCAGGAGTAGGAGCTTCATTATCGCCAAGGTGGCCAGGAAGGCGATCAGGGTGGGGTGGGGGGTGGGGGAAGAAGAGTCAAGTAGTGATCAAGAGGACGGGAGAGGGAAGGTATTCAAAGGGGGGGGAGTGGGTTCTTGGTGATTGGGGAATGGAAGGGGGAGAGGGAGAACAGGGTGGAGGAAGAGAAGGAATCCAGGGGAGTCTTCATGATCGGGGGATGTTGCGAAGAGGAAGAACAGGAAGACTGGGGGATGACAGGGGAAAGGGAGAATAGGAGGATGGGGAGAGAAGGTATCCAAGGGAGGTTCTGGGGTGTGCGGGGGATGGGAGGGGGAAAGGGAGAGCAAGATGGAGGTGAGTGTTAAGAGGGGGTCGTGGGTGATCAAGGGAACGATGGAGGTGTCGCGGACGCTGCCTTTTAAGGGGTCTGCCATCCTCGCAGGCCTTATTAGTGTCTGGTGCCCGACGCCCGCCGCGGCACTGCCCTCCTCACGCCTCACCCACTCAGTTCTCTGACCCCCTCTCCCCTCCCCCCCCTAACACATAGGTGCCGCACGGACCCACACACTCACCTGGGCGTTAGCCAGATAGGTAGCCATTCACCTGTTGACACGAGCCCACTAACAAGCCAGCCACTTTTACCCACGCCCACACACCTGAGCACCCATCCATTAAACTCCCACGCTTACCTGGACACTCCTCGGGCCAGTCAGGTGCACTCAGGTAGATAAGGCCCTTGCTACCTGCGTCCACGAAGGCTTGATGGTTTCTGAACTTATCTCTTATTCACGGAGCCTGAATAACGCAGCGCGTCACTCCCAAGGTTCCGGAAAGTCTGAGGCGCGTGTTTGGGCCGCTTCATTATTTACACCACCGCAAGACAGACATTTGGAGGTGAAATAAGCGGAAAATATATATAGTACTACAACATCCCCTTTTTTTCTTTCCTCAATGGTTTGTAAGGTTGAAGGTCTTACGGGAGTGCAATGACACAAAAGAACACAATGGAAGAACAAACAACAGCAGACCTGCTTGTCCTTACGAGGCTGTTTGTGACAAAAAAAAAAAAAGTGGGGAAGATGAAGCCAGGTAGTACATGTTTGGGTTCTTAACTAAACCACTCCCACTTTTTTGTTGATTTCAAGTTCGTAGGTTGTAAATATTGAGTAACTTGTATCCCTTTCTATTTTGTTGCCTGTACTTAGTCTAAAATTTGGTAGGTATGAAGTAACTGAAAAGTATGGCACAGGGAATTATTTCTGGCCGTACATATTTGGCTTCAGTGACTAAAATTTGATAAGCGTGAAGTGAGTGAAAAACACGGCATGGGGAATTATTTCAGGCCGTACATATTTGGCTTCAGCGAGCGAAAACGTGTCCACTTTCTTTTCTCCCCGCTCGTAGGCCGTGGAGGTTGTGCAAGTCGGCCTCATTTTTTTCCTGTACATTTGCACCACAGCAGACGGCCATCCACGAGGTGCCATAAAAAGAACGGAAAGAGACAGAAAGTATAGGTGCTGCCTACAAAACGCTGCGAAACTGTCAGGAGTTACTGAAATAGTCAAAAGCAACATAAAAAACAGCCGCTGATGGACGTCACGAGGCCAGGAATAGCGGCTCGGGCGCTTGTGATATGTAACAGAGAAAAGCTGAAAGTTCTTTTTTTCCTTTCGTCTATTCTGTTCTCGCTTTGTGCCTGCTCAGCGTAATAGCAGTCAGCTTCTCATGCAGAATTCCTCCTTTTTTTTCTTATTTGTACCTTTCCTGCAGGTGGTTTTCCAGGTAAGAGAGCATGCAGAGGACGGAGTGTTGCTGGGTGCGTGAGTGGTGTTTGTGTCAGTCAGTCAGTCAGTCGCTCAGTCAGTTAGTTGCAGTCGTTTATGACGTGGGGGTGTGACCTATGAGCAGTTCATTACGTTCTAGCGAGAAGTCGTCTTTTTTCTTTCTAGTTTCAATCAAGCAAATGGCAAGTGTGAGGGAGAAATGGAATGGAGACATGTAAATAAAACTGGGGAGGGGGGGGGAGGGGGACATGTAGGCGATGTAGGTCATAGAGGGGGTGATAAAGGCAGGCTGTGAATGTAAAGAGAGGGAAGAGAGACAGGGAAATATAGGAGATGTGGGACTTGGGGAAGATAGAAGAGAGAAGTGGAAATGGAGGGAGATGGAAAGAAGAGGCAGGGAAACATAGAGGTGTTGGAGAGAGAGAAGATGGAAGAGAATAGCGGGCTGATGGAGGATGGAAAGAGACGGTTTTTTAGACGGGATGGTGAAGGGAGGCTACGAGTGGAGAGGAATTGAGAGCATGCGGTTGTGGTGGAGGCGTAGGTGTGAGGGAGGTGAGTGAAAGGTGGAAGAAGCGTGTGGAGGTGTGAGGGAGAGTGGAACACATGGGTGCGAGAGGGGATGGCGAGGGGAGGGAGGTTATGAATGTGGAAGTGTTAAAAGGCCTTGTGTGAGGTGGAGGCGTAGGTGGGAGGGAGGTGAGGGCGTGGGTGGAAGTGTGACGCCCACCACGCCCTCCCCCAGCCCTCCCATCCTACTACGCCTCCCGTCAGCCTCCGTTTCCTCCTACACGTCCTACGCCCTTTCTCTCTCTCTCTCTCTCTCGCTCTCGCTCTCGCTCTGGTCTGTGTGTGTGTGTGTGTGTGTGTGTGTTCGTCCATGCATCACCGTGATAAGCTGTGGCCCGCCGTGGATCTGGTCGAGGCGGAAGTCATTATCTCGTAAATTCTCGTCGCAAACTTAGAAAACGAGAAAAACGAGACCCGGGACGCCGCGACACCTGACACTTTGACGCCGCGGAGGGACGCCAGACTGTGTTGCGGGCGGCGGCGGGGGGCATGAAGTGGGCGGGGGAGGGGGGGGGAGAAAGGAAGAATAGATGGGTGGATGAGTACTGGATGAGTAGAGATGGGCGGGAAAGGAAGGAACGGCGATGGGCGGGAGTGAGTCGTGTCGTAGTGGTGGTGATGGTGGTGGTGGTGGTGATGGTGGTGGTGGTGAGTCGCACGCTCTCAGCTTTAGTCTGGCCCCGGCAAGCATCACCGCTCCGCCGCCGCCGCCGCCGCCGCCGTCAGTGCCAGTGTGCCGTCGAGTGCCGCCGCGTGCGTGTCCCCGGGAGTGTGTGTGTGAGTGTGAGGCGGGCTGAGGCGACGCGGCCCCGGCAGAAGAGAGTGGGAGAGGAGTGCTGAGTGCTGATACCGATACCGAAAGGAAAGGAAAGAAAGCGATAAAAAGAGGGGAGACGCAGATAAAAGAGAGGAGCGAGAGAGAGTGGCAGATGGACAGATAAAACGTGATCGAGAAAAAAAAGAAAAAAAAATTGAAATGTGATGCAACTTTTGTGGCGTATGGCAGTGGGCGAGGGAGAAGTGAAGATAAAAAAATACCCTCCTCCTCCTCCTCCTCCTCCTCCTCCACCTGCCGTAATAGGGGGTGCCGTGGGAATGTTGAAGGAGGGTGGAAAGGAGGATGGAGGAAGAAACTGTTTGTGGTGGTGCTCGAAGAGAGGATGTGGTGGTGGTGGTGGAGAGTGGAGGGGGTGAGGAGACAGTGAAGGCGTGAGTGTCTTAAAACACGAGTATCGCACAGTATTGTCTCCACCCCGCTGTGTGTGCGTGTTGTATTGGAAGAAGAAGGGAAAGAAAAAGAACAAGAACAAGAAGGAGAAGAAAAAGAAGAAAAGGAGAGCACGACTGTCTAGAAGAATCAGTCCAAGAGGATTTAGAAGAGTAATATAGGGAGACGATTTAAGAACGGAGAGATAACAGTGGAGGAGGAGGAAGAGGAGGAGGAGGAGGAGGAGGAGGAGATTAAGTGTGGGGCCTTTTAGATGCTGTAGCCGAGGTTTTCGGGATGGAGGAGGAGGAGGTGATGGCGCATGGTGGTGGTGGTGAGGATCGTTCGAAGAAAATTGCTGACCACCAGACGAGAGAGAGAGAGAGAGAGAGAGAGAGAGAGAGAGAGAGAGAGAGAGAGAGAGAGAGACTTGGTTAGCCGAAGTAGAAGAGAAACGATGGAGAATGTAATGGTAGTTGGGGAGAGTGGAATGTCTTGTGGTGTGGTAGTTTCGGGGGATGCAGATGGTGGGGAAATTGGTGTGTGGGGAGGAATAACGGAAAGGTGGAAGTGTACTAGACCGTTTGATGAGAGATAAAGCGGTGGGGATGGGATGCTGAAGGGGAGGGAGGAGGGAGGCGTCCTGTTATGGTTGGGGGCTGTGTGGGGAGGGGTCAGGAGGGGACGTTGGTTATGGGGTGATGTGGGGGTGGAGTGGGGTGTGGTTCAGTGAGTCAGGAATCGAAGTGGCGTTTCCAGATGGTTGGGGGAATGGGTGGTTTATTGAGGGGGTGAAGGGGAAGGGAAGGAAAGGAAAGGAAAGGAAAGGGAAGGGAAGGAATGAGAAGGAAAGAAAAGAGAAGGAAAGGAAAGGGAAGGGAAGGGAAGGAATGAGAAGGAAAGAAAAGAGAAGGAAAGGAAAGGAAAGGGAAGGGAAGGGAAGGGAAGGGAAGGGAAGGAAAGAGAAGGGAAGGAAAGAGAAGGGAAGGAAAGAGAAGGGAAGGAAAGGAAAGAGAAGGAAAGGAAAGAGAAGGGAAGGGAAGGAAAGAGAAGGGAAGGAAAGGAAAGGAAAGGAAAGGAAAGGGAGGGAAAGAGAAGGGAAGGAAAGAGAAGGAGAGGAAAGAGAAGGAAAGGAAAGGAAAGGGAGGGAAAGAGAAGGGAAGAAAAGAGAAGAGAAGAGAAGAGAAGAGAAGAGCAGGGAAGGGAAGGGAAGGGAAGGGAAGGGAAGGGAAGGGAAGGGAAGAGAAGAGAAGAGAAGAGAAGAGAAGAGAAGAGAAGAGAAGAGAAGAGAAGAGAAGAGAAGAGAAGAGAAGAGAAGAGAAGAGAAGAGAAGGGAAGGGATGGGAAGAGAAGGGATGGTAAGGGAAGGGAAGGTAGGGGAGGGGAAGGGATGTTGGGGACTCTACTCGTGTGTGATTCTCCCTGACACCCATTGCCTCTCTCCCTCCCTCTCCCTTCTCCCTTACATGCTCTCCCTTTCCCCTCCATTCCTCGTCCATGTCCTTCTCTCCATATTACTTTCGCCACCTACACTAACCTTTTTTTTTTTTTTTTTCTTTTTTTTTTTTCTTTTTTTTTATCTCCCAACTCTTCCTCCTCCTCCTCCTCCTCCTCCTCCTCCTCCTCCTCTTTTTCGTTCGGACCTAGCGTTTTCCGTTTCAGTTTACCCTCCACCCTCATCCCTCCTCCACTTCCTCTCCTCACCAATTCCTTCCTCCCACTCATCAATCAGCCCACTCACTCTCCCTCTCAGCTCCCTTTCACCTCCTCCCACTCACCTGCCCCTCCTACACACACACACACACACACACACACACACACACACACCACGACTTTGCCCCGTACTTCCAAACCGGGGCGGGGTGGGGCAGGGCGGCGTCGAACAATAACTGGTAGGGGGTAAACACACACACACACACACACACACACACACACACACACACACTTCAGACCACCAGGAAATGAACTATCGCCGGTTTGACACTGGCACCATAAGAGAGGAGATGGGGAACAGGGGAGGAAGGGGGAGGAGAGTGCCAAATGAACAGGAAGAGGAAGGGGGTATAGGGAAAGGGGGGGTTGGACGGGGGGGGGGGGGGGTAAGAAGGGTAGGAAGGAAGGGAAGCAGATGGCATATGCAAGAATACAAGGGAGAATGGGAAAGGAAGAGAAGGTGGCACTGGGGTAGGGAAAAGAGAACGTGAGGAGGAAATGGAAAAAGGTGATAGTGTCCAGTGGGTGTAGGAATGGAATAAACAAAGAGGGGAGGAGGAGAGGTGCCATGGGGGGAGGCATGAAGGGAAATGCCAGAGGTCACCCAGCAGTCCCTTAGAAGGAGGAGGAGGTGGAAGAGGAGGAGGAGGAGGAGGAAGCATGATGTGTGGTGAGTGGGCGTGAATGCATTAGAACTGAAGTGCAATCTAGTATCTTTTCTCTCTCTCTCTCTCTCTCTCTCTCTCTCTCTCTCTCTCTCTCTCTCAAAAAATCCCATACTAATCAAATATCCTTTCCCTGTAAAGTGGGATTCGCTGTTGAGTTAATTGAATGTGATTTTAATTCTATATAAACTTATATTCCTAGAAATAGCTGTTGTTTGTTAAGTCCTGTAACTTTGACGTATTACTTTACTCTGTTATTTTTCTTTATGTTTATCTGTTTACTTGTTAATTCATGGAGTCGTTTGTTTGTGCTTCAAGCTCGTAATATTTTTTTTCTTTTTTTCTTAAGCTATTTATTGAATCGTTTATGTGTTTCAAGCGTGTAATCCTTTTTTTTTTGTGTGTTTTTTTTTCCTTTCGTGCTTCTGTGTAGTTCTATTTTATTTGTTCGTTTTCCTTTTTTTTTTCTTCGTCGAGTGTTTGTTTTCTTTCCATTGTCCTGCCTTCCACTGGTTTCTCCCGGTGTTAGTTTGCCTTTTGTCCGCTTCTGTGTCGATATCTCCGTGTTTTCTGCCTTTCCGTTGCTTGTGTATTTGTGTGTCAGTCTGTCTGTGTGTTTGTGTATTGTCTGCTGCCTCGCGATTTCAGACATTTCCTTTGCCCACACACTGCATTTTTCCCTCCTGTGTATCTGTCCTTTCTGTCACCTTCCCTTCCCCTTACCCTGCATCCCGTCTTTCATTTCCGCTTCCTCATTTGCTTTGCCTACTTGTTATTTTTTATTTCCTCCAGTCTTGTGTCATTTCTGTCGCTTTCCATTCCCATAAGCCCCTTCCCCCTCTCCATCTCTCCTCTCTCTTTCCTTGTTCTCTTCCATCTCCATCCTCTTCCTGCGTTGTGAGCACCGGAGGGCGGAAGGAGAAGAGGTCGAGGAGATGGAGGAGGAAGGTTGAGGGAGGAGAGGAAGGACAATGTAGAGGAAGTGAAGTGAAGTTTGGAGAAAGAAGTTAGAGTAAGGAGAAGAGTTGGAAGGAAAAACGAGGGAGAGGAGGAGGAGGCGGAGGCGGAGACAGAGAGGAGGAGGAGCAGGATGGTCTTGGGGAGTAATAAGGGAAAGATAATGACGGAAGAAGAGGAGGAGGAGGAGGAGGAGGAGGAGGAGGAGGAGGAGGTCACACTATCTTTAGAAAAGCATCTCGAGACTTTGGACATCGACCTCAGAAGACAAAAGATTCGCTAGACTCATTTCGCCTCCCCCCTCCCCCCCTCCCCTATCATTCCCCCTCTCCCCTCCCCTTAGCCCTCACCTCCTTGTCCCTCTCATTCCCCCTCCCCTCACCCCTTTGTCCCCCTCATTCTCCCTAACCCTTCCCCTCCTCCCTCTCTCCTTTCCCTTCCCCTTGTCCCCCCTCATTAAACCTCAACCCTCCCTTCACCCCTTTTCTCCCCCTTAATTCTCCTCTCCCCTCACCCCCTTGTCTTATCGTTTCCCCTCTCCCCTCCCCTTACCCCCGTGTCTTCTCATTCTCCCCCATCTCCCATGTTCCCCTTCATCCCTATTTCTCCCCTCCCCTGCACCTCCTTGCCGTCTCTCATTCCTCCCTCTCCCCCCCATTCTCCCTTGTTCACCCCCATCCCAGCTCTCCCCATCTCTCACTTTCTCCTAACCTTATGCTCCCCATCTTTTTCCTCATAATCTGTTCACACTCTCTTCCTTATTCCTCCCCCTCTTCCCCATACTCGTCTTTCTTTTTCCCCTCTTTTCTTCCCCTCTTTCACCCTACTGTCACCCAATCCCCCTTTATGTCTCCCTCCCTCACCCTCAAATTGAAGGAGGATTAGGTGAAGGAGGGAGGAACATTTTTCTTATCCTCCTCCTCCCCTCCCTCTCCCACCTCACCTGCCATCCTCTTGAGACAGGTGTGACAAGCACTTTTTTTTATATTCTGGAGAGAGGGCGGATTACCTGGTCTGTTTCATGATAAGGTGTGTCTGTGCCTGTCTGTCTGATCTGTCTGCTTTTTCTTTTTGCTTTTTTTCTAAAGTATATTTGATTTCATGATAGTCGTTTATTTCATTATCTTTGTTTATTTATTTATTCATTTATTAGTGAACATCTGGGTTAGTTACAGTTGAGAGAGAGAGAGAGAGAGAGAGAGAGAGAGAGAGAGAGAGAGAGAGAGAGAGAGAGAGAGAGAGAGAGCGGCGGGTCCGCTTTCTCAGGGGATTCATGGAAAGGAGAGGCAGAGAATATTAAATAAGAAGAAAGAGAAATGAGTGAAAGAAAGAAGGCCATAAAAGGGAGGCGAAGAACGAAGGAGGGGACGTCAGTAAGGAGGAAGGAAGAGAGATAAAGATAGTGATAATGATGAAAACGAGAATAAAATGGTGAGGCTCAGCTGGGAAAAGAAAGAAAACAACTTGCAAACGAACCTACCTCCTCCTCCTCCTCCTCTACACCTGTTCCTGCTTACCTGCCGCCTCCTTTCTCCACCTGGCTCTCCTTTCACTTCCTCCTTCATCACCATTATCGCGTCCATCTCATTTCTTTCCCTCTCTCTCTCTCTCTCTTCTCCTCCATTCTTACTCCTCCCTCTCTCCCTCCCTCGTTTATCATGCTCTCGTTCATCTGCCGTTTTTTTTTTTTTTTCCACTTTGTTTTCCTTCATTTATTCATAACATAAACATCTGATTATTTCCTTTAGTTTGACCTGACTTCATTTCCCTCCGTTCTCTCCACGTTCATTCCTCTTCCCTCCCTCCCTCCATCCATCCATCCCTCGTCTCAGTTATTTTCCTATTCTCTTTCTGCAATTCCTTCCATGTAACCTGTCTTTTTCCTCCCCCTCCTCATTTCCTCCTTTACCCCTCCTCCTCCTCCTCCTCCTCCTCCACCTTTCATGACCTAGATGAAGCCGTTACCATGGCGCCAATGTGTGTGTGTGTGTGTGTGTGTGTGTGTGTGTGTGTGTGTGTGTGTGTGTGTGTGTGTGTGTGTATTCAGTCTCACCATTGCATGTTCAGTTGTGTTTACTTATCCCTTTCCATCTCTTCTCTCTTCTCCTTTCCCTTCCTCTTCTCCCTTATCTTCTCTCCACTCATCATCATCATCTTCCTTCTCTCCCCTTCTTTTATGGGTCTCCTCAATGCCTCGTTCTCCATTGTATGCTCGCTTGTAATGCTAAGTGGTTATGTGCCAGGGCGGGGTGCACAGAGACGGGGGAGAGGGGAAGAGAAGGGGAGTGGAGGGGAGAGGACGGTAGGGGAAGGGAGGGAAGGGAAGTGGAGGATAGGGAAATGGAGGAAAGGAAAGGAAAGGAAAGGAAAGGAAAGGAAAGGAAAGGAAAGGAAAGGAAAGGGAAAGGAAGAGAACAGAATAAAAGGGAAGGGAGAGGGGGGAGGAGGGTTAGGGAATTGCAGAGAAGGGAAGGGAAGGGAAGGAAAGGAAGGTTTGGGAGAGTAAAGGGAAGGGAAGGGAAAGGAAAGGAAAGGAAAGGAAAGAAAAGGAAGGGAATGGGAGACGAGGGGAGGGGAGGGGAGGAGTGACAATATTGTGAGGTGGGTGTGGTCGAGTATCAGCAGGCGAAGAGTGGGCGGGGCATGGTGGGGCGGGGCGGGGGAGTTGGGGCGTGGTGGGGGAAGAAGTGGGTTCATTGAGGGCGGGTGGACATGATTGGGTGGTGTGGGCGGGGCGAAGAACTACGTGACGGGGCGGAGCGGGGAGGAATGTGGTCAGAAGGAAGAATTTGCTGTGGTCTGTGGATGGGAGGTGTGGTGGAACAGACTGGGAGTGGGCGGTGGTGGACGGAGTGGGCTGAGTGGATGGAAGTGGGTGGGGTGGACAAAGTGTGTGGAGGTGGACGGGGTGGATGGAGTGGAGTCTTGCTAGGTAATGGGCGGTGGAGGCACTTCTTGGACCACATACGAGTGTTATAATGTGGTTCCTTCCTTCCTTTACAGTTTTCCTTCCCTACTTCCTTCCCCCACCCCCCACTTTTTCTCTCTCTCTCTCTCTCTCTCTCTCTCTCTCTCTCTCAACCACATCCACGCATCACTAAATCCTACACGGTTTCTCCTTCCCTCCCTCCCTCCCTCTCTCTCTCCCTCCCTCTCCATGCTTCAGGTCTTCTCTCTTTTCTCTTCCTCCTCCTCCTCTTCCCACTTTCCTTTGGTCACCTTCTGCTGAGTTGACTTTCCTCCATGTGTGTGTGTG
This sequence comes from Eriocheir sinensis, assembly GCF_024679095.1. NCBI lineage: Eukaryota > Metazoa > Arthropoda > Malacostraca > Decapoda > Varunidae > Eriocheir > Eriocheir sinensis. The sequence continues at coordinate 10,044,811 of NC_066509.1, read as the reverse complement.
TGTGTGTGTGTGTGTGTGTGTGTGTGTGTGTGTGTGTGTGTGTGTGTGTGTGTGTGTGTCCCCTGCATCCTTCATGTGTTGCAGGTTCATAAAGCAGGAGGCGCACGGCTCTTCTCCCTTCCCTCTGAGTTATTGCCTTCCTGACCTCATTATTCTTCTCTCCCTCATCTCCTCTCTTCCTCCTCTCCTGGACTCTTTTTTCCCCCATTTACTCGTTTTCTCTTTCCCTTCGTTGACTTATTCCTCTCTTCCTTTTACCTTTTGCAACATTTCCTTCTTCTAATTCTGTTTTCTTTTTTTATCTATCTCCCTCACTCCTCTCCATTTTCTTCTTCCCCTCCTCCAACATCATCTGATCTTTCTTTTCTCCATTCTCCTCTCCGAAATCGCTAATCCTCTCTTGCATCCTTTATCCTCTTCTTTCCTTCGTCCCCTTCTTTCCTAATCTCTCGTCCCCTCTCTGCTCTCTCTTCTCCACTTTTTCCTCCTCCATTCTTTTCCCTTCCTTCGTCCCCTTCTTTCCTAATCTCTCGTCCCTTCTCTCCTCTCTCTTCTTCTCCACTTTTTCTTCCTCTACTCTTCACCCTTCCTTCGTCCCCTTCTCCAATCTCTCGTCCTCTCTCTTCTCCACTTTTTCCTCCCCCTCTCTTCTCCCTTCCTTCGTCCCCTTCTTTCCTAATCTCTCGTCTCCTCTCTCCTCTCTCACTTCTTCGCCACTTTTTCCTCCTCCACTCTTCTCCCTTCCTTCGTCCCCTTCTTTCCTAATCTCTCGTCCCCTCTCCTTTCTTCGCTTCGCTTTCTTTACCATTCCTTCGTCCTCTCTTCCCGCTCTCTTCGTCCTCTCCTCCTCCGCCTCCTCCCTCACATTTTTCATTTCAAATTGTTTTCACCGCAATCGTTTTGAGTTGAGTTCCTGTCCTTGCATGTCAATTTACTTTATTATTTTTTTTTTTTTTTTATCTCTCATCCTCTTGCCATTGATCCTCTTACTCTGGTCTCGTCGTAGCGTATGTTAGCCTCCTTCATTCCTTCTTCTTCCCTCCCTCCTTCCCTCCCTCGACTCATTTATTTTCGTATTTTTCTGCAATTTCTTCCATGTAATCTGTTTTTTTCTCCCCCTTCTCCTATTCCCTTTCCATTCCTCGGCTTTCTCCTCTCGTCTCTTCTCCGCCCTTCCCTCTCTCCCACTATCGATACTACTCATAATTTCTTTCCTTTCGCTAATTTTCCGCTTCGCCTCTTAACACTTTTCCACTTCGCTCTCTCCCCCGTCTCGTAACTCATCCGTTTTTTTCCCTTCTCTCTTTGTTGTCCTCACCCCTTCCACTTTACGTTTTTCCCCCTGTATTATCATCATTATTTCGCTTCTCTCTCGCTGCCTTCTTCTCTTCCCCTCTTTCGTATACTTATTTCATCCTTCATTCCCTTTCCTTCTCTTTCCTTACCTCTCTCCCTTTCCCCCATTTTCCCTCCCTTTCCCCCATTCGTCTTTCCTCACCTCTCTCCCTTTCCCCATTTTTCCTCCCTCTCCCCCATTCGTCTTTCCTCACCTCTCCCTTTCCCCATTTTTCCTCCCTCTCACCAAGTCGTCTTTCCTCACCTCTCTCCCTCTCCCCATTTTCCCTCCTTCTTTCACCCAGTCTTCATTCCCTTACCTTTCTCTCCCTTTTCTCCACTTTCCCTCCCTCTTGCACCCAGTCTTCATTCCCTTACCTCTCCCTCCCTTTTCTCCACTTTCCCTCCCTCTTGCACCCAGTCTTCATTCCCTTACCTTTCTCTCCCTTTCCTCCACTTTCCCTCCCTCTTTCACCCAGTCTTCATTCCCTTACCTTTCTCTCCCTTTCCTCCACCTTCCCTCCTTCTTCCACCCCGTCACTTCACGCTGTCCTTTGATTGGCTGTGGAGGTTGAATGGAATAGTTATCTCCACCGAATCACCTGTCGATCAAGAGGCAATGAACACTTGCAGGTGAGGGTGGCTGTAGGTGTGTGTGGAAGGGGAGGTGGATGGGTAGGTGTGGAGGTGGGTGGAGGTGTGTTTGGGGGGGTAATTAAGAAGGTTGTAATTATGGCGTGTTATCAGTGTAATGAGGCAGGTGAGGTGCGATAAGATCTTCCACCTTCCTGCGACTTTTAATTAACTGTTTCAAGACGTGAGAATCTAAACACCGCAAGAAGATAATTAACTTTTGGTATCTCTTCAAAACTTTCCCTTCCTCCCTCTCTGTTTTGGTGCGGCAGCTGGATGCGGGTATATGCTTTTTTTTTTTATTTATCTGACTTAGTTCTTGGTCTGCCAAAGTTTGCTGGGAAGTGTAAAATAGATAAACAAAGAGAAGTAAAGGAAAAATATGTATGTGTGAATGTGTTAGTTTTTGTTATGGTGTTTATGGTCATGGTGGTGGTGGTGGTGTTGTGGCAGTGGTGGTGACAGGTGTGGGGTGCCTGAGGGGTATTAAGTTGTTTGACAGGTGTGTAGTGTTGCAAAGCTGTGTTGTTTGTGTTGGTGTGTTGGCACGTTTAAAGGTGTAGGCGTATGTTCTCTCTCTCTCTCTCTCTCTCTCTCTCTCTCTCTCTCTCTCTCTCTCTCTCTCTTAAAAAAGGCCTCTTACTTTTATCTTCCTTTTAAACTAATGACTAAAAATTTAATATACGTGGAGGTATTACGTATGTATATATTTTTTTACTTGTAATTAATTCAATATGCAAATAGAGAAAAAAAAACCGTAATAGAGAAAAACCAAAAAATAAATCTCCTCCCGAACAAGCAAAAAAGTGAGAGATTGCATAGTATAAAAAAAGGAAAACAAGGAAAACAAAAAAGGAATGTAAACAGAGATAAAAGTCGGCCGTGCATTTAGGGACGGGACGAAGAAAATTGCGAAACAGGACGAAATTCCGTGAGACCCGCGCCGCGCACCAGCTTATCGTTCATGTTCAATCCAATTAAGCCCAGGTGTACCCGAGCCGCCCCTCACCTGTATCTCGTGACCGCCGCGCCAAGGCCACTGATAGGTCCCCATCCTCCTCCCCCCTATGCCCCCGACCCCCTCATGGCTCTCTCTTTTTACGGGTTTTCGCTTCATAGTTATTTCCTTCTTGTCTTCATTCCCCTCCTCCCCGTTTCTCTCTTGTTCCTCTTCCTCTCAGCCTCAATAATCACTCCTCTCGTTTGTCTCTTTTTCAGTCTTCATTTATCTTCTTCAGTGAGTTCCTCTTCTCTCCACCTTCTCAGCCTCTCCTTTTTCCTTATCGCCGTCCCTTCCCTTCTCTTTCCTCTCAGTTTGCTCCCCTCCCCCAAGAGTCCCATATCGCCCATCTTCACCCCCTTCTCTCCCTCTTCATTGTACCTTCCATTTCCTTTGATTCTCTTTCTTTCCCCTCTGAGCTCCTTCCTCTTATCGTCCCTCTCTGCCCCTTCAGTTCCTTCACAACCTTTTCCTTTTTCCTCAATCCCTTCCCGTCTCATGTAGCCCCTTTCCTTGTCAACTCCTTCCCTTCCCTTTCAGTCGCTTCCCTTCCCTTTCGGCCCTATTTCTATCCTCGGTTGCTTCCCTTTTCCTCAGCCCCTTCCCATCTCTTGCAACCCTTTCCCTTCTCAACGTCTTCCCTCCCCTCTCAACCCCTTCGCTTCCTTCTCAGTTCCTCCCCCTTTCCTTCTCTCAGCCTCTTCGTTTTCCTTCTTTCAACCCCCCCTCCCCCCTCCCCCTTAGTCCCTCACTGCGGCATCTTATTTTATCCTTGAACAAGGGAAAACAAATACCGTGTCTCGCCAAGGAAGGAAACATTTTTGCATCGCCTTCAGACCTCAGCCTGCCCCCTAACCCCCCTGTATCTCGTCTGGTATTGGAGGAGGAGGAAGCGAAGACGCAATGCTGTTGGTAGATGTGGTGGTGGGGGGGGGTAGTGATGGTAGGGGGGGGGGTGAGGAAATAAACGACTGAGCCAAGTTTTTTTTTATTTTTTATTTTTAGTGAGTCGTGACGGTGATGAAAATTTGTCGCTCGAGTAAATTTCGGCTTAACTGGCTCCCGTGTGTGTGTGTGTGTGTGTGTGTGTGTGTGTGTGTGTGTGTGTGTGTGTGTGTGTGTGTGTGTGTGTGTGTGGAAATATTAATTTGCCTCGTGGATAGGTAGGGAGAGGGGAAAATACACGAGATAATGGAGAGGAGGCGAGGGTGGCACAAAACATAATTATATATTTGTAGTGGAGGAAAAAGAGAGGGGGAGAGAAGATGGAGAGAAAGTAAACACACGGAGAGAAACTGAGGAGAAAAGGAGGAAGAAGTAAGTTGAATTAGATGTGATTTTTTATTTATTTATTTATTTTTTCACAACAAAAAGGAGATTGCTCAAGGGCACAAAAAAGGAAACAATAAAAAAAAAGCAGAAAAAAAGATATAAAAAGTTAAAAAAACGAACGAAGAAAGAGAGTGAAGGCGAAGGAAAAGACGGGAAAAGGAAAAGCAAAAGAAAAGGAAAGTAAAGACGTAAAAGAATGTGAAAGGAGCGAAAGAAAAATAACGAGAAAGCAAAGCGAGGGAATAAAAAGTGAAGATAAAAGGAGATAATGGGAAAAAAAGGATAAGCAGAGGGGAGGTAAGAGGGAGGGGAAAGTAAAGGGGGGAGGGGGAGGCAAAGGGGGGGGGGTCGTAGTAGTCGTCCAGCCATCAGAAGATTAGTTCCCAGGGCGTGGTCATGGAGGTAGACTGGCGCCTCCTCCTCCTCCTCCTCCTCCTCCTCCTCCTCCTCATATCGCGTTAATCCCTCTGCTCATATTAATCCTCCAACTTGCCTACTCCTTTCTCCTCCTCTTCTTCCTCCTCTTCCTCCTCTTATCCCCTTTACGTCACATAATACTATATATTTAGTCTTTTAACGAGAAATAAAAAATAAAAAGGGAAGACCACTCCAAGGAAAAAAAAGAGTATATGAAAAGTTAAAGGAAAGAAAAGGAAAAAATATTAAAGTATAGAAGAAAAGATAAAAAGCGAAAGAAAGCAGTTAAGTACGGAGGGAAAAAAAAGTGGTTAAGTACGGAGGGAAAAAAAAAAGGAGACTATTAAACCAGGATAAGAGGTAAGACTCAACTAATACGAAAGGAAGGGGAAGGGAACGAAGAGAGAAAATAAAAGGAAAGGAGGAAGCAAAGTTAAGTAAAGAAGGGATAGGAAGAGCGAGAATAGGGAAAGGAAGGAAGGACAGAAGGAGGAAACAAAAATAAGCAAAGAAGGAATAGGAAGAGAGAAAATAGGGAAAGGAAGGGAGGACAGAAGGAGACAGAGCAGAATGAGGAAACAAAATTAAGCAAAGAAGGAATAGGAAGAGAGAGAATAGGGAAAGGAAGGAAGGACAGAAGGAGGCAAAGCAGGATGAGGAAACAAAATTAAGCAAAGAAGGAATAGGAAAAGCGAAAATAGGGAAAAGAAGGAAGGACAGAAGGATGCTGAGTAGGATGAAGTGAAGTTAAGGGAAATAAATAAATCGGAAGCGCAAAAATAAATAAAGAAAAGGACGGAAGAATGTAGTTGGATAGCGTGTCTTGTTCTCACACGCGGCAAGCAAGCAGCCAGCAAGCAAAGCGAGTAAGGGAAGGAAATAGCGAGAGGGAGCTTAGGAGGAAAAGATTAGGCAAGGAACATGAGGACTAGGAGGGGAGAACAAGTGGGGAGCGAAAGGAAGAGGGGAACTAAGGATAAGTAGAGAAGGGGATGTAAAGGAGTGGGTTAGAGAAGAACAGGAGGATAAATGGAGGAAGAAGAGTAGACGGAGGGATAAGTGGAGGGGAAGAGAAGGAGAACAAGGGGAATGAGAAAAACAAAAGGATAACAGGAAGGAAAATAGAGAGAAATAAGTGGAAGGGGAGAAAGAAAAGAAGAATAGAAGGGACTGCAGAGAGGGAATAGAAGAGAACTTGAGGATAACATGAAGAAGAGTTAACGCGGGGAGAAGTAGAGGAGAAAAGAGGAGAACAGAAGTGGAAGAAGGAAAGAAAAGACGAATAGAAGGAACTGCAGAGAAGGAATAGAAGAGAACTTGAGGATAACAGGCAGAAGAGTTAACGGGGGAAGGGGAGAAGTAGAGGAGGAAAGAGGAGAACAGATAAAAAGGGACTGTAGAGAAAGAATATGTTAGAAAAGACCAAGAAGATAAAAAGAGAAGTAAAGTAGACGGGGAGGAGATAAGTACAGAAGGGGAGGCAGGGAGGGAGGAGAGGTAAGAGGGGTTGTTAGCGGGGACGGGCTCAGGTAACGCCAGGTAGCCCAGGTAACATGAGCAGATAGCCTCGCCGCTGACACCAGGCCATCGCTGCCCCAAATGAGATTGCAGGGACATGCGGCAAGGGGGGAGGGAGGAATGGCACGTGAGAGAGAGAGAGAGAGCGAGATAGACAGAGAGAGAGAGAGAGAGAGATGAGGGCTTTTGTTCGGAGACATTTGGGATTAAAGAAACCTATTTGAGAGCGGTGCTAGATTTGAAAAGGAGTGTACTGAAGGAGAGAGGAGGAGGAAAGCGTGATATGTAAGAGAATAGGCAGAGAAAGGTACGTACCTGCGTATTGAAAGTCGTGGATGAGAGAGCATGAGAGAAGAGGGAGGGGGGGGGAGAGAAACTGGAGGAGGAGATGAAGGAGGGGAGGGAGGGAGGGGGGGTGTCGGCCTGTTATTAGAGGCATGTGTTTTCGGAGATGTAGGAGAGGAACGCGTGTGTAAAGGGTTGAGAGAGGGTTGAAAGGGGCGAGAGAGAGAGAGAAAGAGAGAGAGAGAGAGAGAGAGAGAGAATAAAGTTGCATGTTATGTGGAGAGGCGAGGAGAGGTTAGTGGATGCGGGCAAAGGAAGATAAAGGAGAAACGAGGAAGAGGAGGAGCAGGAGAACGATGATGAAAATAGAACACAGCAGATAAAGAAAAAGGAAGCACGGATGATAAAGGAAAAAGAAGAGGAAGAAGAAGAAAAGAAAGATAAGGAGAGAGCAAGATTATAGAAAGGGAACGTAAAGAAATAAGAGTATGGAAAAACTGAATGAAAGGAAGATTGACCAACGAAAAGACCAAAAAATAAATAAAAAAGGAATGGAGAAGAGAACAAGAGAGAGAACACATTATTAACCTGAGAGAGAGGAGAACTGCAATTACAAGAGGAAGAGATGGAGAGGAGGAGGAGGAGGGGGTAGGAGAGAGGACTGGCTTATGTCTGAGCAATATAGAGAAGTGGCAGAGTAACGGAGCACAATGAGAGACTAGGAAATGAGGAGAGAGGAGGGGGAGGAGGAAAGGGAGGGAAAGAGAATGAGAGAAGGTAAAGGGAGGCATGTTCGAGAGAGGAGGAAAGGGAGGGAAAGAGGAGGAGAGGAGTTTAAGGGAGGCATGTTCGATGGAGGGAGAGAATAAGAGGAGGTATTAGATTGAGGATGAAAGTTAAATGAAATTGAGATAAATTACTAGTGGAAGGTGGAAGGAAGAGGGAGAATGAGAGGAAGGAGGAAATAAAAACTATGATGTAAGGAGAGGAGGAGGAGGAAGAGGAAGAGGAGAAAATCATAATGGAATAGTTGGATAAGGAAAGGATCGAGAGAGAGAGAGAGAGAGAGAGAGAGAGAGAGAGAGAGAGAGCAGTATTATGGATAGAGAGGCGGGGCTGCAGGATTAGGTGGATTTTAGGAAGGGGGAGAAAGAGAGAATGAAGGAGGGAGACAGGAAGTAGACGGGGAGTGGGGAGGAAGGGAGGGAGAACAAGCCTGGAGGGGAGCATTTACGAGAGGGTTGGAAAATGGAATAAGAGCAAGGGAAAACCAGACTAGGAAGGGGGGGAGGTAGTGGCGACGAGGCTGGTGGAAGAGGAAGAGGAGTAGGGAAGTGCAGAATCATGCGGAGTAGAAACGAGCGTGGAATATTGATGGGGAAAGATTGGGGGAGAAGGAATTGACCGTATATTGTAATGGTGATTGGGACGCGTTGTAGTGGTGGAGGCGAAGGTATTTTTGGACTATGTATGGGTATGTAAGTTTGGGATTTTGTAAAGATTTGATAGGGAATGGTGTTGGGTAGTGTGTGGTGGTGGTGGTGAAGGTATTTTTGGATTATGTACGGGTATGTAAGTATGTGATTTTGAAAGGTTTGGTTGGGAATGGTGTTGGGTAGTGTGTAGTGATGGTGTTGGAGGTGACATATATGGGGAGAGGTTGGAAGAGAAGAGGGGAGTTGACTGTATATTGTAGTTGTGATGGTGTTGTTTTTAAAGGGTGTTGGTGATGGTATTGTGTGTGTGTGTGTGTGTGTTTTGTGTGTGTGTGGGGGGGGGTCCCGTCCTTATGTTGTGAATAATGATTGGACATATTGCCACGGAAATTGTTACCTGGACATATGAATTGCTTTTAAAGGTGTATGTTTTGCGATGAGTATAAGTTGTATTAGCTGGTGGAAACTGAAAACACTCATCAGAACAGCGGTAGGAATGGCTATGTACCGTACGTGATCTAGCCGTGAAGGTGGGTGATGTGAGCAGTGTACGTAGGGGAGAGTACAAGGTATATTGCGTTATGGGAAGCCTTAAAGTTATATGAGCGACGCGCCTCCCGGTACACCTTGATGCGGCCCAGTCATTGCAGCCCGAACACCTGCAAAACGGAGTGAAAGTTAGGAGACAGTGCCGAGTTGCGCTGCCCTGAGTGTTTAGTTACTCAGTGGAGGACAGTTACGGAAGGAGGAGTCAGGGTAAGACGAAAGATGATGATAAGAGTGGAGGAAGGGAAACCAAAACAAAATCAAAGAAGAGACGAAGTATATAGAGGGAAAAAAGGGAAAAGGAAAAGAGTGGAGTGAACAAAGATTAAGAAGAAAGAGAAGGGAAAATAAAAAGAGCTTGTGGAGGAGGAGGAGGAGGAGGAGGAGGAAGTTAAGACGAAAGATGATAACAATAGAGGAAGGGAAACTAAAAAAAAAAAATACATATATACTTAGAGAAGAAACGAAGAAGGCGGAAAAAAGAGAAAAGGAAAAGAACGGAGAGGAGGAGGTTGTGGCGATACGTACACGACCTGGCATAAAATTGTTTCCTGGTGCTGGACGGGGAGGAGGAGGAGGAGGAGGAGGAGGAAGGAAACAATAAAAGTAGGAAAGGAAAAGCAGGAGAGTATTGGGTCCTCGCCGTCGCGTTGGCAACCTCGCTCGTGTGGTCTTGCTGGAGTCTCAGATTACATTACATTTTCTCTTACTCCTGTTGTTATTGTTGTTGTTGTTGTTGTTACCATCACATCATTGAATAGACACCTCTCCTCACCTACTGAAATTGACCTCTCTTTCGTCCACTCTTCTAAGCTTTTTTTATTTTTATTTTTTTTATATATAAGGGATGTGATTAGTGGGCATTTTCCTTTTTTTTTTTTTCACCTTGATCTGTTTCCTTTGTTGTAAGAGAGAGAGAGAGAGAGAGAGAGAGTTGTGACAGGTAAACAAATATAACACTAGGTTCCATTTTTCTCTTCTTATTTCTTTTTTATTCACGCATTTTGTTCCTTAATGTGTATGTTCTTCCTTCTTAAGTCTATTTCCTGTTGTCCTCTTCTTGTGCTCTTATTATTCACGCATTTTGTTCTGTAATGTGTGTTCTTTTTTAGTCTGTTCCTGTTGTCCTCTTCTTGTGCTCTTGTTATTCACGCATTCTGTTCTGTAATGTGTGTTCTTTTTTAGTCTGTTTCCTGTTGTCCTCTTCTTGTGCTCTTATTATTCACGCATTTTGTTCTGTAATGTGTATGGCCTTCCTTCTTTAGTGTATTTCCTCTTGTCCTCTTCTTGTGCTTTCATTATTCACGCATTTTGTTCTGTAATATGTGTGTTCTTTAGACGGTTTCCTGTTTTTCTCTCCTTGTTCTCCTGGTATTCACGCATATTGGTCCCTGAGGCGCTGTGTTCTTCCTTTTTAAGTCTGCTTCCTCTTCCCTATTCCACCTTTAGTCTGTGTCCTGTTTTCCTCAACTTGTTCTCTCAGTATTCACGCATATTGGTTCCTGAGGCGCTGTGTTCTTCCTTTTTAAGTCTGCTTCCTCTTCCCTATTCCACCTTTAGTCTGTGTCCTGTTTTCCTCTCCTTGTTCTCTTAGTGTTCACGCATATTATTGGTCTCTGAGGCGCTGTGTTCTTCCTTTTTTGGTCTGCTTCCTCTTCCCTATTCCACCTTTAGTCTGTGTCCTGTTTTCCTCTCCTTGTTCTCTCAGTATTCACGCATATTGGTCCCTGAGGCGCTGTGTTCTTCCTTTTTTGGTCTGCTTCCTCTTCCCTATTCCACCTTTAGTCTGTGTCCTGTTTTCCTCTCCTTGTTCTCTTAGTGTTCACGCATATTATTGGTCTCTGAGGCGCTGTGTTCTTCCTTTTTTGGTCTGCTTCCTCTTCCCTATTCCACCTTTAGTCTGTGTCCTGTTTTCCTCTCCTTGTTCTCTTAGTGTTCACGCATATTATTGGTCTCTGAGGCGCTGTGTTCTTCCTTTTTTGGTCTGCTTCCTCTTCCCTATTCCACCTTTAGTCTGTGTCCTGTTTTCCTCTCCTTGTTCTCTTAGTGTTCACGCATATTATTGGTCTCTGAGGCGCTGTGTTCTTCCTTTTTTGGTCTGCTTCCTCTTCCCTATTCCACCTTTAGTCTGTGTCCTGTTTTCCTCTCCTTGTTCTCTTAGTGTTCACGCATATTATTGGTCTCTGAGGCGCTGTGTTCTTCCTTTTTTGGTCTGCTTCCTCTTCCCTATTCCACCTTTAGTCTGTGTCTTGTTTTCCTCTCCTTGTTCTCTTAGTGTTCACGCATATTATTGGTCTCTGAGGCGCTGTGTTCTTCCTTTTTTGGTCTGCTTCCTCTTCTCCATTCCACCCACAAGCAAAAATGATATTCACCTAAAAGTTTATTCTTCTTTACTCGGTTGCAGGCAAGTTTTTTTCTTCTTTTTTTTTTTTCTTTATTATTATGCAGGTTTTCGTGTATGATGCTGCCAGTTGTGTTTACTTTCCCTGGCCAGTTTGAACCCTCCCCTCTCCTTGCCTCCTGCTTCCGCTTGCCTTTTTATTTTGTTTTCTTTTTCTTGGTCTTTTTTTATAATTTCGCTTTCTCCTCCTTCACTTAATTATCATCCTTCTGCTTTCTCTCTTACTTTTCCTCCTTCTTCTCTTTCTCCTTCTCCACCTCCCTCTCTTTTCTTCTTTCTCCTTCTCCACCTCCCTCTTTTCTTTCTCGTCCTCCTCCTCCTCCTCCTTATTTTATTTTCTCTTCTTTTCTCTTTTTTTTATTTCGCTTTCTCCTTCACTTCATCATCATCCTTCTGCTTTGTCTCCTACTTTTCCTTCTTCTCCTTCTCTTTCTCCTTCTCCACCTCCCTCTCTTCTTTCTCGTCCTCCTCCTCCTCCTCCTCCTCCTCCTCCTCCTCCTCCTCCTCCTCCTCCTCCTCCTCCTCAAATCACCTAATATTTAATAAGCATTTCAAAATTCACAAGCTCCCAGGAATCCATTATTCAATTCTTCTTCTGATTCTGCATCCTTCAAACTAATCTTTCCTCCTCATCTTTTTCCTCCTCCTTTTTCTCCTCCTCCTCCTCCTCATCATCATCATCATCCTTATTCTGATTATATTTATTACTAATGATATGAATTTATTTTTTATCAATATTTCCCATCCATGTTTTTTTTTGGGGGGGAAGGCGGGCAGGGGCGGTTATCTGTGGAGGGATATTATGGAAGAAAAATTGGGATGATTTGAAAGGGAATAGGAAATGGGAACGAGGTCGAAGGAGACAGACGAGGATTATTTGGGCGAGGACGAGCAGCAGGAGGAGGAGGAGGAGGGGGCAGGGTGTGAAGTAAAGGGGGAAAAAGGCAAAATGATAAAATAGAAGAGAAGTAAGCCAAAGAATAATAAATGATGTGGGTAAGGTATGCATTTAGAAGGAGGGAAGAAAGAAGAACGAAGTAATACATGGGAAAGAATGAAGGAAGTGAAGGAGAAAGAAGAGGCGGAGGAGGAAGAGGAGGAGGAGGTGGAGGAGGAGGAGGACCTAGATCGATGGTTGGGTCATTACGGAGTGTAGAAAGGTGGAGGAAGAGAAGATGGAGAAGGAGGAGGAGGCAGCTTTGAGAGAGAGAGAGAGAGAGAGAGAGAGAGAGAGAGAGAGAGAGAGAGAGAGAGAGAAACATAAATATAAAAACAATTAGCGAGGTAAGAGTGAAAGGGAGAACAAAAAAGGAGGAAGAGGAGGAAAAAGAAGAAATATATCACATTCGTTGTAAAAAAGATGGAGACTAAAAGACTTAATGGAACAAAAGGGAAAAAAAAAGCTAGTAATAGAAAGTGAGGAGGAGGAGGAGGACGGTAAGGAACAGCATGATGGAAAAAGGAAAGAGAAAAGGGAGGAAGGTCAAAAGAGGAAAAATATATAATGAGGCGGAAGAAAATCAAGGAAGAACAAGAAGAAAAGAGAAAAAGAAGAAAGAAAAAAAGAGGAGGATGAGAGGAAGATAGGAGAAAGACAAATAACAAAAAGAAAAGAGGAAGATTAGAAGCAGGTAGGAGAAGGGGAAAGAAGAAAAAGAAGGAAGAAAAGGGAATTAAAGAACAAGAGGAGAATTAGGAGAACGTAGAAGAGAGACCAGAAGAGCTAAAAGGAAAGAAAAAGGGAAGGAAAGAAGAACAAAAAGAGGGAGATTAGAAGGTGGTAGAAGAACAAGAGGGAATTAAAATGTGAATGGGAAAGGAGAAAAAGAGTAAGTTAGGAGATGGAGGCTGGCGAAAGACTAAGAAGAACAAAAAGGAAAGAGAAACGAGGAAAAATAAAAGAGGAGTATTAAAACAAGGAGATACGAGGAAGAAGGAAAAGCAAAAGAGGAATATTAGAAAGGGGGAGGAGAGAAAGATAAGGAAGAACAAGGGGAAGAGGGAGGTCGGGAAAGCTCTTTAGGTGATGACAGAATCGTAGGTCACGGTCTCATTTCCCGGAGCTCGTTAGCAAAACACACAGGTAAGGTTAGGCCCTGGAAAGAGGCCCCATAAAGCCCCCCATTAGTGACGGAAGGAGAAGGGAGAGTAAGGTGAGGAGGTGAGGAAGGATGAGATGGGGTAAGAGAGAGAAGATTGAGAGGTGAGAAGGGGGGAGCTGTGTGTGTAGATGAGAGGGGAAAGGGAGAGGTAAGGAAGGGAGAGGAAGGGTGAACTTGGGGAGGGAGAGGAGTGATAGGTGAGGAAGGATGAGATGGGGTAAGAGAGAGAAGATTGAGAGGTGAGAAGGGGGGAGCTGTGTATGTAGATGCGAGGGGAAATGGAGAGGAAAGAGAGATAAAGAAGTGTGAGATGGGGAAAGGGAGAGGAGTCCAGTCAGGTGGGATATGTAAGGGTTGGGGGTGAACTTGGGGGAGGGAGAGGAGTGATAGGTGAGGAAGGATGAGATGAGGTAAGAGAGAGAAGATTGAGAGGTGAGAACGGGGGAGCTGTGTGTGTAGATGAGAGGGGGGAAAGGGAGAGGAAAGAGAGGTAAAGAAGTGTGAGATGGGGAAAGGGAGAGGAGTCCAGTCGGGTGGGATCTGTAAGGGTTGACCGCTAGGAGAATAGGACCAAGTGTGGTAGGGATAGTGTTAGCAGAGGTATAGTCATGGTACACTAATTTTGTCCAGAGAAGAGGAGTATCAGGACACCTCTCCTCCCGAAATTGACCCCTCTTTCGGCCACCTCTTTGGATTATTTTTAGGAGCAGCAAGTAGCGGGCTTTTTTTATATTATTGTTTCCTTTTTTTGTGCCCTTGAGCTGTCTTCTTTGTTGTAAAAAAAAAAAAATAATGTCCCGCCCCCTCCCTCACCTTCCCTCCGAAATAACAGTCTCCTAAATCCAACCATTCAGCTACAGAGGAGGTGGGGTTGGGGCTTCGGGGTCCGTTTAGAGTACGCCGAAGAGTGACATGAGGCGGGATGGAGGAGCATTGGGAAGGTTCACGGGATATACATAAATTAGGAAAGAGCGGGAAGGTACAGAACGATTAGCCTGTCACTCAGCCAATTCGTAGTTTATTAATTTTACCAAGTCCTGCGATAGTGCTGTGTGGACTGGGACCGGAGCAGAACAGGAAAGGAATAAAATGTGAAAGGATATGTATACAGGAAGGCCACCAGCTTGCATATCCACTCTTCTCTCACATGTAAAGAAGAAGGATGGGGAGGAACGAAGGGCAAGGATTGGGTATGATTAAGGAGAGCTCATTACTTAGTGTTCAGTTAATTAGGACTTGAAGGGCTTTTAGAACAGGCTCAAGACACGAAGCATAGTCATCCATTCCACAGAAGTTCTAATTGGGGGAGATGTAAAATGAGAGTTGGGGGAGTGTAATGTGTTCCAGGTGTAAGTCAGGTAATGAATGGTAAAACTTGTATAATGAGCAAGCATCCTACGTCTTCATGTTTCTTCCCCTTATCATTTATGTTTATCCCGAATTTCCCCTGCCTGCTTTTTTACTCTCCCCTCCTTTTCACTCTTTTCTTTTTCTTTCCTTCCCCTCCCTCCCTTCCTCCCTCCATTACGTTTCACACCTCCAGCCCTCCCCAATAACAACTGCTTCTCCCCTCCCCTTCACTATCTCCAATCCTCCCTCCCTCCCTCCCTTTTGCCCCCTCCCTGTCATCCCTTCCCTCCCTCTCTCCCCTCCACCCTCGCCCCTCCATATTGACTCGCCTCTACCCTCCCCAATAACGACTCCTGCCTTCTCCCTCCCCTGTGCCCCCTTCCCTTCACCCCTTCACCTCTCCACAACTACTCAAACCTCCGCCTTCCCCAATAACAACTGCTTCTCCCCTCCTCTTCTCCCTCCCCCTCCATCCTCCTCCTCCCCTTGTATAACGACTCACACCTCCAACTTCCCCAAAAACGACTTGCAGTTTTACCCCCCTCCCCCTCCCCCCCAATAACGACTCACCTGATTATTGCTACCTTGTATTGGGACACCTGGGCGGCCTGTTTGATTTTTTTTTTGTGTGTGTGTGTTTGTGTGTTTGTATTGTTATTGTGTTTAGGTCCGTTTTACCTGTGTGTGTGTGTGTGTGTGTGTGTGTGTGTGTGTGTGTGTGTGTGTGTGTGTGTGTGTGTGTGTGTGTTCCCTTCCTAGAACTTGAAAGGAATGTAATTATCCAACGTCACCACACAAACAATTATCACTAACTGCCTCCTCTTCTTTTTCCTCCTCTTCCTCCTCGTCCTCCTCCTCCTCCTCCTCCTCCTCCTCCTCCTCCTCCTCCTCTTCAGCAGCCCCGCAGTCGCCTCTTTTCCCCTTTAAGCCCCTGGTCTGGCGGCGTCCAGCACGATGCACTTAAAGTTTGGTTTTGTGCGAGGTCCAGAAGCCATTATTCCCTCCTTTCTTGTATTCCTCCTCTTCTCCTTCTTACGTGTTCTCATCTCTACTCTTTCTCCTCGTTTCGTCTAGCTTTTCCTTCCGCGCCGTTCTCACTTTTTTTCTTGTTTTCTTCTCCCTTCTACTTCATTCTTTGTTTTGTTTAAGTACATCTCCCTTTGTCTCGCCTTCCTATTTTCTTTTTTCTTCTAATTTCCATCAGTTTTCTTTCTTCAGTTTGTTACGTCACCTATCCCTCCTCCTCCTCCTCCTCCTCCTCCTCTTTCTCCTCCTACTCCTCCTCCTCCTCCTTCTCCTTCTCCAATCTCATCTCCCTCCACCTCTTCCTCCTCCTATCTCACTTGTGGCCAAAGACTCTTCAGCTCTTCCCGTTTTCCAATACTTCTTCCCTTTCTCCTCCTCCTTCTCCTCCTGTCTCCTCTTCCATGTTCATTCACACCTCGCTTATGCAAATGCAACCGATTTATCCTCCGTATTCGTAAGAGTTTGCGTATCACTGAATGATCGTGGTTGGGGGAGGGAGAAAGGATGGAGGAGTCGAAGGAGATTGCAGTTGGGGTAGGTGAGAAGGAGGAAGGTGGCGGAGTGTGTGTGTGAGGTTTGTGATTAATGTTTTGGGGGCGAGCAGGTTGAAATTACAGGGGAGGTAGAGGCTGTAACTTGGCAATAGAGGTGAAGGATGTGTTCGTGGGAGACGCTGGTGTGGTGAAAAAAAAATTGAGTAGCGTAAGTGAGGTAATATAATGGTGTGGCCTTCAAAGTGCTGGTCCGGTTCTTGTGTCTCCATTATGAATTGCTGTTAAGAGGGTGGGAGGGAGAGCAGAGGCGAGGGGAGAATAAGGAGAGAAGGATGGCAATAATGAAGTGCTGACGTCGCCGCATCGCGACGCCGCTCCTCCCGACGGACTGATAATAATACGCAGCACCTGTTAAACGAAGAGAGGGGAAACTCTCTTGCTCTGCCCTATGTCTGCCTGGCACTCCTCTCGTTCTCCAGCTGTGTCCTGTGGCGGTGCTTACTGGAGTGTGTATTTTTCCAGGGTCCAGATAAATTTACAGGCCGCGATTCCCTTTATATATCGGAAAGGCTTCTATTGATGATCGTGTGTGACTACCTGCGGAGACGTTAATGTTTGTGTGCATGTGCGTGTGTCCAGGGCCTCCTCTCACCCCAGCGGGGCCACCAAAGGCGCGGAGCAAAGTATTTTGCTGAGACAAGTTTTTAAGTGTTCCCGAGGCGCCGTGAGGGACGAGCGGTTATACAGGTGTGTCCGCCCCGGGACCGCTCCGCCTCTGCCAGTGTCACCAAGCAGAGATGCCTCTCGGAGCGAGGACCGCCCTGCACGGCTGAGGCGGGGCTCTGGACGTGCTGCCCCGCCCCGCCGCGTGCCATGGTGGCCTCGCCAGCGAGGACTTGAAGCAGGCGGGTGGCAGGAGGGCCATGGTGTGGGGAGGGACGCGAGGCGGCATGTGAGCAGCCTCAGGTGTGCGTGTGCAAGGAGGTGAGCCGCGCAGTGATGCAGGCGCGCGGAGGGACTGTCAGCGAAAGCAGCCTCGAGAGGACGTGTGGTGACCACCCCAGGGGCAATCCTGGCCGACCCGGCCGACCTCGGGGCCGAGGCCGAGGCCATGTACCGGGGCCCGTGCCTGGCGGACATCTCGGAGGCTGAGGAAGAGCCGGCCGAGGACTCACTGTCGTCGGCCTCCACCGCCTCATTCTGGAGCCACGAGCGGGAGATGTACGACCCCTGGTGGCGCGCCACACCACCCACGGCCGCCGCCATTCGGGCCTCCTCCTCCACGCCGCCACTGTACCGTGGTCTGGTGCGCACAGCACCGCCCACTTCTCCCGTGCGGACCAGAGCACGGAGACCGACAAGATCCGCCCCCAGCGGACGCAGCACCACACCCCCAGCCCACTCCTGCCTCCTAACCCGAAGGCGCTCCCGACGACATGGTAAGCCACTGCACCGCAGTACAACAGGTCTTTGGGCGGTAACCAACTACCGCTGCCCCACGCCTTCTTTCTTTCAGCAGACACTGGGCAGCGGCGCCCTTGGCAGGAACAGCTAAGGAACCGCATCATAGTATACCTTTGGCAGTCGTGAGCACGCAGCGGATTTTGCTCGTTCTTCTGCTACTGCTGCTGCTGTGTCATAGAAAAGTATTAGCAGTTGCGCGCCACGCACAGCAGCAGCACCTTACCGCGTGCGGCGCTGCTTAGAGCTGCTGGGAAGCGTGCGCCGCTTCCGCTTTTCAGCAGCTGTTGTTGCTGCTCGCCACTTTAAGGCAACATTAAAGCCTTCTTCACCCCTTCCCACGACCCATCCCCCACCAGCCCACTGCTGTGGCGGGCGTAGGCTCGTAATGCGCCAGCCACGGGCGTCGCGGCCTGAGCGCGCCGGGAGGGCCGACTTCACATTTATTTTTCCTGTCAGCTGCCAGTCGGGTTGAAAACAGGAGCGTGATAGAAAAGCGCGCGCGCGCACACACACACACACACACACACACACACACACACACACACACACACACACACAGCTCAACAGTGGTGGATCCACGCATGACTATGGTGGTCATATTGATTGCAGTCAGCTGATGTCGGTCCCCTACCCCTGCTCCCCCTCCTGTCCAGCTGTCCTACGCGCGTCCGTCAAAACAGGTCACGCTTGGGTCACTTTTCAGCGCCACAGTGACTCCCGCCGACCACTGGCAGTCCTCGCCCCGTCCCCGTGGCAGTGGCGGCCATCTTAGTGGGTGCCGCCGCCCCTCTGGCTCACGCTTTGCGCAGCCTCACCCCGTGGGACTCATGGGGTGTTGGGAAGACCGGTGATCTTTTCTTTCTCCATAAGGGGGCTTAAATGTGTCAGATTTTCATATTAGCTATCGGTAGATAAACTACCATGCCATTCCACACAAAGAAGCAGAAATAGAAGTAGTAGTAGCAGTTGTAGTACCAGAAGTAGCAGCAAAATCAGCAATAGTAGTAGTAGTAGTAGTAGTAGTGGTAGTAGTAGTAGTAGTAGTTGTATAATAGTAGTAGTAGTATAGTGTCGGTACATAACAGTAGGGAAAGCAGTTATGATATTCATCAGCCTTGTCATCACCGTAATCGTCAGTGTCATCACTTCTCATAGGATCCCACTGCAGTAATGGCTCAGACGAAACCTTCCTCATGCAACCTTGCCGTTTTCCCCTCCACCCCGGCAATCGCTCCCCTTCATCCTCTTACCGTCACTCTCCCTCCCTCCCTCCCTCCCTCATAATAGCTACTTCCTCCGCCTCCCCCATCTCACCCTGTTACCCACCTCGTTTTTCAACCCTGAAATTAAAAGCTTAACGAACTACCTGAACCTGCTATGACAAGGGCGAGAAGGGCGGTGGCCCAGTGGTCAGCCTGCGGACGTGCTCATACCAAAGAGTCGGGTTTGAGACCTGCAGCAAGCATTGGCGGTGAAACATTACCCACATGCCCTCGAGACCATCAGTTAATCACAGTAACTCCAGCATGTGGTTGAGTAGCCATGGCGCAGGGGGCAGGACATGGCATCACAATAAGCCCGTATTCTTTAACGTATCGGCGCCTCAGTTCGCCTATTTGAAAAGCCTCTCGCAGAAGTTGCTGGGCTTTTTATGGAGTGTTTTGTGATCCTAGTGATAATTTTACAGGACCTCAGCACCCTGAACTGGAAAATCACCCATGAAAACCCGGTTAATCTTCTCTGTGGCCTTGGAAAATAGTCGAAATTGGAGGCCGATACGTTTAATAATATGGACCATATTCTCACGGCACTAATGGGCTGGGCTGACCACTAGGCCCTTCAAAAAAGCCCACCGGTGCTATGAGTCGGACATAACAAGATAGAGAAGAGCGTAGTATACCTAGAAATGTTGTAGTCTGCCCCTAAACAGCCGCTCCGAAGAAAATGGGTCTAGTTGGTACGTTTTCTCTCTGTTTCAAGGCAAACCGAACCAAATGTTTAGGAGCTTATCAGTTACATCATATCTATTTTCTACTTGTATCCTAGTAACAAGGCGCTTAGTACAGCTTTTATAATTGAGATGTAGCGATGACCCCTTTTAACCATCAAATAACTTCTACTTGTACTAACAGATGGTTCCCTTCCTCGCTTCCTCCTCCTCTCCATCTCTCTTCCCATCCCCCTCCCCCTCATCCTCTATCCTTCCCTTCCGCTTCCCCTTCCCTCTTCCATAGTGGACGCTCTCCTTTAAGCTGCCTCGCCTCGTGTTCCCGTTTTAACTCCGTCGCCGCTGCCTTTAAGCTTCTTTCAAGCCATGTTAACTTTGTTTATGCCAGTGCCCCCTCCATCCGTCCCCTCACCTCCCCTTCCCTTATCCCGCCTTCATTCACTGTCACTTCTTCACCCTTCCCTCCTGTCACTCATAATCACTCATAGTCACACCCGCTTCCTCTTTTCCCCTTTCCAAGCCTCTCTCTTACCACCCTTCATTTCAGTCACTTGTTTCCCTATCATCCCCATCACCACAACCCCCCATTCTCCATCGCCCCTTCCCCAGCCCAAGCCCTTCAGCCTCCCGCCCCATCATCCCTTCACAGAGCCTCATTTCTTTTATCTTTCCTATTATTTTGTCACTTCTGTTAATCATTCCTTCCTTACCCCTCCCACCTCTAACACCAGCTCCTCAGACACAGGCCGTTCACCCCACCCTGCGCAGAGCTGTTTCCTTAATCTTGTTGTCTATTTTTGTCAGTGGTGTTTTCCTATCCTGCCCCTCGCCCATAACGTCCGCCCTGCCATCTCTAATTCCAGCCCAGGTCTTTCAGTTCCAGACCCCCTTCACCCCATTATCGAGGCCCATCAGTTTCTTCATCATGCTGTCTAACGTTAGTCTCGGCTCATATCCTGCCCCTGCCTATACCGTATCGTGTTTCTTTTTTCTTTTTTTCCTCCTTTTTTCCTCAACCAGACGTAGCTCACCTGACTCCTGCCACTCTTGACTCAGATTTATTTCATAGTGACATGTTCCATTCTTTTTATAGCTTTTCCATTCCAGCCGCCCACCTTAACCCTATTCCCCCTCTCTGTTACGAGTATTTTTTTTCCAGGTGTTGTTTGTTCTTTATTAATTCGTTGATTTTTCTGTTTCAGGTGAGTGTTGCGATGTTGCCTGTAACCTGCCGGGCCGTGAGTATTAGTTATTAATGCATCATTATTATCATTACGTGTATGGTGTATCATCCCGCTTCTGCCACCACCACCACCACTACTACTACTACTACTACTACTACTACTACCACTACTACAACTATTACAACTATCACAACTACTACTACTTTTACTACTACTACTACTACTACTACTACTACTACTACTACTTTTACTACGACTACTTTTACTACTACTACTACTACTACTACTACTACCGATTTTGCTACTATTACTATAATACTACTACCTATACTGCCACTTATATTACTACCACCATCACCACCACCACCACCACCAAAAACAACAACAACAGCAACACTGATACTCCTGCTACTGTTTTAGTTGTGTCAAGCTCCGGAAGTTATTTAATTAATAAGAGTCTGTTGTTTTTGTACGGAATTCGTGTCATCGGTGATGTCGGGCGAATGCCACTGTTTTTGAAGTGAGAAGCGAGGCGGTAGCCTGCAACCCTGCGTGATGGAGTGAGGGTAGCTATGGTAACCCTGCCTGGCGATGGAGCGGCGTCCCGGCGTTGAGAGGGCCGCAGATCCTCCATCAGCGGTCCGCTTCATGTTGCTGGGGAGGAATGAGATTGTCCTCTATTTGATCTAGGACGTCACCTTGTCCAACGTGAGAAACTTTGTCTCAGGGCGGCGGGCGATGTGGCGGCCCCTTGGTCCCCGCCATCTGAGGCTGGGGGGGCGGGGTTAGGCAGTGTTCGCTTAGGCCCTGGCATTGTATACTGGCCAGAGGAGAGGGAGGGAGATCACCCGGTCTTTCAGGCTTCATCGTTCTCCTTCAGGCTCAGAACCTATATTTCGTGAAGCATTTCGTATGGAAATTGGTGAATGGCGTCTGGACTAGTTTCCCTCCCCCCAAGCCCCCTACCCGAGAAAGGGCGAGGCGATAATAGGTAAATCAAGGCGACGCCCGCCACTTCCCTTGTCCTGGAAATTTTCTTATGCATAAATTGACTGGAGAGATGAAGAGAGGCAGTCAGGGGGCTGCCTTGACGCCCTACCCCCGCCTCAATTCAGATGTGTTGTTGTGAGGAAAGGGACGGCGCCCCCGCCTTTTGAAGGCAGGCATCGGTCCTTGAGACGCTGCCAAGGCCGCCGCGCCTCGCCCCGATGAGACAAGCGTCACTATCAGGGCGAGGCCGGGCGAGGCAGGGCGAGGCAGGGCCAGGTGTTAGGGCCGTGCCTAGCTGTTGAGGAAATGTTAACTCTCCTTAGTGGGAAGTCCTGCAGCCTCCCCCGCCCCGCCGCGGCGCTGCTCCTGACAATAGCCAGCCAGCGTGTTGGTGGCCGCGGGCCGAGGCCGCCTGACGGATGACCCCGCTAACTGCTGCATGCATGTCAGGGCCTCGGTACGGCGGCCTAATGCAAACGAGCAGCACTCCGCCAGATTAGCCCGTCCGCCTACTCACCCGCCATCACACACACACACACACACACACACACACACACACACACACACGCTCACTGCACCCCTGAGGTGTCCACAGAATGCCTGGCCGAGCAGCGCCCCCCAGGACGTGCCGCCCTGACACATCCCAAGTATGTGTGCCGAGGCCGCGCACCCCAGCAGGAATCCCGGCACTTCGCTGGGCCGCTGTGGGGCGCTGATCTTATCACTGGGAGTTTTTGTTTCTCGACTGTTGTGGAGGGGGGGGGGGGGGGGCCACGTTGCTTTGTTTCATGCGTGCCGTAAAGAGGCGGCGGAGGGGCAGCGTGGGGGGTCGGGGGGCAGGAGGCACGGCCTGATACCGTGCTCTTCGCCGCGCCAGACAATCTCCGCGGCTGTCAATACCGCTGAGGCACGGCACGGCGCCCCCGGCCCCTGCACGTTAATGTGACCACAGGGTGCCTCGGGTGCATACCCAGGGGGCGGAGACTGAGAGGCAGAACACACTTCTTGGATCACTCCCTCCTCCTCTTCTTCCTCTTCTTCCTCCTCTTCCTACTGTTCCTTCTCCTCCATCTCACCTTTACTGCATACTTCGGTCATGTAGCATTCTTCCCGCCTCTTCCATCCTTTCCCCCTTTACGTTCATCTCCTATTCCATCTCTCATCCCTTCGTTGCATCCTCCCACTCCTCCCCATTAGCCTCAACACCTTCACCTTTTCACATTCCCCCTGATACTTATTGCACGTCACCCCCCTCATCACCCCTTCACATTAACCTCATTGCGATTCCCCTCACAACCCTCGCCCCTTTCCCTCACCCCTTCCCTCACCCCTTTCCCTCGCTCCTTCCTTCGCCCCCCGCCAGTTCCAAAGTCAAACAGGCGAGCCTCTGATGGGGCGGGTTAGCCGGCCCGATAAAGATTGATTCGCATCGTGTAGCCAACAGTCGCCGCTGACACACTAATGGCTCTTTGCACTGCGCGATTTAAGGCCCTCAGTTAATACTCTTTACCTGCATCGCCCTTTTCCTCCTCCTCTTTCTCCTTCGCTTCCTCTCTTCTCTATCCCAGCCTCCTCTCACTGCTTGCTCTCCCTATCTACGTTAACTCCCCCGCTTCATGTTCCTTATTTTATTCTTCCTCTTTCGTTTCCGACCGTCCTTTTCTTTCCTCCTCTTTCCTTCTCGTCATTGTTCTCGCTTTCCTCTTTCTCCTTCTTATTTTATTCTTCCTCTTTCGTTCCCCACTTCTCACTGTCCTCTTCCTTCCTCCATTTTCCTTCTCGTTGTTGTTCTCACTTTCCTCTTTCTCCTTTTCTTCCTTCTTTTGTTCCTTTTTTCTCCTCTTCCTTCCCCTCCAGCATCAGCATCTTTCTATTTTGCCTTCCCTTATCATTTACCTCCACCGTTGCCTTCCCTCGTCCGTCGCCCCCTCTCCTTTCCTCCCTACTCTTTTGTTCCCATTATTTTTATCTCCCCTCCCTCCCTCTCCCGTTCCGTCCCCTCCCCACCTCTTTATCCGTGTCCACCATTTCATGTTCATAGCCCCCTCCTACGCCCCCTCCCTTTACCCTTCTCTTTCCTCCCTCCTCTCCCATCCCCCCCACCTCTCTCTTGCTTTTTTCCCCCCTCCTCCTCCTCTCCGCTCGACACCGCAGGTTCTATTTCACCTTTAATTACATTGTATTTTTTAGGCGTTATGAACCGGAAAGCGAAGAATGCCAAACACCCATTAGGAGAGAGACTGGCGGGGACACACACACACACACACACACACACACACACACACACACACACACACACACACACACACACACACACACACACACACGCACACACAAAGAGAAGCAGCAGGTAACATACAACAAGTAACGTGATTGTAATTATAAAACATTGCTCTCATTATGCATGTAAAGAAGGTTATTACTCCTTCATCTCTCTCTCTCTCTCTCTCTCTCTCTCTCTCTCTCTCTCTCTCTCTCTCTCTCTCTCTCTCTCTCTCTCTCTCTCTCTCTCTCTCTCTCTCTCTCTCTCTCAACCCTTTTTTTGTCATTTTCAGTTTTCCTATGAATTTTTAGCTACAGTTCAAAAGGAAGGGGATGAAATGAGGAAAAAAACAGGGTGACAAAAGATATGGGGGGGGGGGGGCATTTCGTCATATTAAACGTTCTACTCCCCTGCCCCAACCCATTCCTACATCATTCCCACCATCCCTTTTCCCCCATACCATACCTACCATACCATACCTTACCTTACCTTACCATACCCTACCTTACCTTACCTTACCTTACCTTACCTCACCATACTTTTTACTCTATACCCCCATTCCTTTGTCTACCCGTCTCCTCCTTTACTTCCCAGCCCTGTCTACCTCACCCTCACCTCACATCCTTCCCTTACCCAGCGTTCCCCAAGCATGTCAACCCACTCTCCTCTCTTTTATCCCCTTTTCCTCATGTACCTCCCTTTCCATCTCTCCATTCTCTCCCACTATTTTTTTTCCTTTTCCCACATGCGTATCTCACCCCCCCCTGTCTCCCCCTACCTCCCTTTCCATCTCTCCATTCTCTCTCCCCCTGTTTTTTATCCCTTTTCCCACATGTGTACCTCACCCCCCTGTCTTTCCCTACCTCCCTTTACATCACTCTTCTCCCCCGTCCCTTTTTCCACATGTAGCTTATCTTCTCTTCTCCCCCTACACCCCTCGACACCCCTTCTCCCCATCCCTTCCGCGCACTCGTTGCCTCACTAACAACCCATCACTCCCCCCTCCCCCTGCCCCCCACAAAACCGACTGTTATGAGGCCTTCACTCTCCCGCCGGAGGCTCGACGCGGCGCTTCGGGGGTCAAGTGTCGGAATAATTATCGCAGGGCGTGAGGGGTCGGCCATTTTGGATCGGCCTCCCGGGACACACAAATTCGAGGGGGGGGGGGGGCGAAGGGGGGCAGGTAGCGGGGGTGTCGCTGGCATGACGGGGACGTGTGGAGGTTCAAGGTAGCGGAGACTTTTTTTGTGGGGGGGGGGGAGGTCCTGATCCGTTTGGTCTTTTAATCCTTTTCATTTCCTTCTCTTACCTTCTTTCATTCCGTGGTGTGTGTGTGTGTGTGTGTGTGTGTGTGTGTGTGTGTGTGTGTGTGTGTGTGTGTGTTAGTATTTGGTCGTAGATTTTTATCGTGTAGTGGCTTAATTTGCATAATTAAAAACTGTGGGTGAGGGAATGGTGTTAGTCACTGTTGTTGTTTTTGTCGTTCGTTGTTGTTGGTGGTGGTGGAGGAGAGGAAGGGCTATATAGGAGAGCGAAAATGTAGGTGTGCAAGTGGAGAGCAAGTGCAGGTGGACGAAGTAATGACAAAGCAGGAAAGAAGTGGAGATGATGGAGGTGAGGAGTTGAGGCTAGGTGGTGGCCGGTGGGGATGGAGGGAAAATGCATCAACCAGGAATATTGGGGGAGTGTGGGGGGGAGGGCGATGTAAGAGGTACCTACTAAGACTAAATGGAGGTGAAGGAGCGGCGAGTCGGTAAGGCTGAGGCAAGACTTGGGGAAGGATGGTGGCGAAGGTAAAGGTGCACGACGGAGGAAGAATAGAGGAGGTAACGCGAGGTAGGGGACGGTGAAGAGGAGAAGGGCGTAGGGATGAAGGGGCAGGTATGGCGGTAATGGTAGCCAGAGTTTCAGGGGAAGGGAATTGAGGTGATAGTAGAGGAAGAATGAGGAAGTTTGGCGACTTGGAGGTGGTGTAGAAGTGGGGGTCTGGGGGGTGAGGGTAGGAACAGGTGTAGGGATGGGATGTGGAGGTTATGGTGGCGGGGGTGTCAGGGGAAGGGAGGGGAGGGCGTGGAGGGTCGTCAGGTGGCGGGGACCGAGGAGTGGATATCACGTCCCTCAGGTTGGTCATCAATTATGTAAGTCGGTGAAAAATGTGAGAACACCGTAGAGAAGAAGCAGTGAGGGAGGGAAAGAGGGAAGGAAGGACGGAGGGAGGGTGCTGATTCTGGAAGTGGAGGGACTGGAGGAAGGAGGAGAGGGAGGGGGCGGCGGGCGCGGGTGCGTTCGGCAGGCCAGCGCGGCACAGTTAGTCTGGGCGAGCGTGGCGTGGGGGCAGGAGGCAACGACACACCTCCCGCAGCAGCACACGCGTCGCTCACCCATACGCCTCCCCGTGCCCTACAGCCCCACACGCCTCCTGCGCCCTCGCCAGCAGGCACAGCGGCGACGGCGGCGGCGGCACGTGTGTCCTCGGCCGGTGACGGTGACGCGACCCTGTGTGGTGACGGGTGACGTGCGTGACGCGGCGGCGGCAGCAGCTGGCGTACGTGTGTGTGTGGGCTTGTGTGCCAGGTCGTGTGCGTGTGTGTGGGCGTGTGTGTGTGTGCGTGGAGGCAGCAGCATGGCCGTGACAGTGAGGGCGTCGCCAAACACGCCCTAAAGGAGATAGATCTGATGCTGCGGCGGCGGCGGCGGCGGCGGTGATGGTGGTGGAGTGGCGGAGCAGCAGCAGCAACAGCGGCAGCAGCAGTAGGAGAAAGAGAAGTAGGATTAGGAGAGCTGGGCGTGGGCTCCTCCTGCTTCCTTCTGTCAGCCCTCCTGTGATGGTGACCCACGCCCTCCATGACCTGCCCGGCGGAGGGTCGTGGAGGGGTCAGGTGTGTGGCGGGGGTGACAGGGACGGAAGCGTCGGGTTTAGGGTGACGGAGGTGTTATTAAGGGGAAGGAAATGGAAAGAGGAAAGGGAAAGGAGTGTTTTGTGGAGGGAGGGAGGGAAGGCAAGTGTTCTTTGCAGAGAGGAAGGAAGGAAGGGAGTGTTTTGAAGGGGAAAGCAGGATATGTGGAAGGGGAAGGGGAAGAGTGGAGGGAAAATGTTGGGTGGAAGATGAGGCAGCGGGCATTGTGTGTGCAGGGGATGGAGGGGAAGTGTGTTGCAGGGAAAGGGGATTGTCGAGTGTGAAGGGGAGGGAATGGTGGAGGTATTGTGGAGAGGAGGAAGGGTTGGAAGGGTGAGAAGCATCCCAGATGTGTCGTGGAGGAAGGGAGGAAGGTATTGTTGAAGGCGAGAGAAAGTGTCGTGATGGAGGGAAAGAAAAAAAATGTGGAGAGAAAAGATGTTGTGGAGGAGATGAGAGAAGGAAGGAAGGATGGAAGGGGAGACTAACAAGGTAATTAAAAAAAAAAGATAGCGTCTTGGTAATCAGTGTGGTCTCTCTCTCTCTCTCTCTCTCTCTCTCTCTCTCTCTCTCTCTCTCTCTCTCTCTCTCTCTCTCTCTCTCTCTCTCTCTCTCTCTCTCTCTCTCTCTCTCTCTCTCTCTCTCTCTCTCTCTCTCTCTCTCTCTCTCTCTCTCTCTCTCTCTCTCTCTCTTTCCTCTCCTCTCCTCTCCTCTCTCTTTCCTCTCCTCTCTCTCTCTCTCTCTCTCTCTCTCTCTCTCTCTCTCTCTCTCTCTCTCTCTCTCTCTCTCTCTCTCTCTCTCTCTCTCTCTCTCTCTCTCTCTCTCTCTCTCTCTCTCTCTCTCTCTCGCCTGTTGCCTTGTTTCCCACCTCTTCTCTCACCCCATAACTCTCCTTCGTCAATTTTCTTCCCCCTTCCTTAACGGCCTCTCCTGCCCTCCTTCATCACCTCCCTCCGCCCTTCCCTCACTCATTCCATCCTTACTCTCTGCTGGTGTGATTAGTGCGGCTATCTGGTAAACAAGGGGCCGGGGTTCGAGTCCCCACCCCAAGCTTTCTTACAGGCGGATCGATAAATACGCACCTGGGGAAATCAAGGGAAGGTAAACTGAGGTAAGGATGTCACACTGAACCATTGTCTTTCTTGAGTCTTTACCCACTGTGGACTGAATTCGTAAACAGGAGTCGGAGATGAGCACTGAGGCATTAACCAGATTGTATTCCTGTTTGTCTTATCCTCCACCTGTTTGCATTGCCCTTTCCTCTCACATTCTCCTTCCACACTCCTTCCATGCCTGCTTTATTTTTTGTTTTCATCTCCGTCGCTTTCTTTAATATCTTCTCTCAAGTGTCCTCTGTTTTCCCGGCCCTCTTCTCATTGTTTGTTTTCTTATCCTCCGCTTTTATTGTTTGTGTGTATTTCCCGGCGTATTTCTCTCTCTCTCTCTCTCTCTCTCTCTCTCTCTCTCTCTCTCTCTCTCTCTCTCTCTCTCTCTCTCTCTCTCTCTCTCTCTCTCTCTCTCTCTCTCTCTCTCTCTCCCCTCTTCTTTAATCTGTTCTTCCATCTCGTTTTCCGTGTTCCCTTCCCCTGTTATTACTCGCTGTTTCCTCCCTCCGACTTTTTGTAGCCGTTCTTCCTTCCTTTTCTCTTTCTTACGGTCTGCTGTTGCTCCCTCTGTCTTCCTTTCTTTCTTCCTTTGCATAATATTCCTTTCTTTCCTCTGTTCTCTCTCCATTCTTCTTTACTTCATTTCTCTCTCTCTCTCTCTCTCTCTCTCTCTCTCTCTCTCTCTCTCTCTCTCTCTCTCTCTCTCTCTCTCTCTCTCTCTCTCTCTCTCTCTCTCTCTCTCCTTCCCTTCGTCCTTCCAGTAGCCTGTTGTCTTTCCTTCCTCCCATCTATTATTTCCTCCATCTATTATTTATTTGTTACTTTCATATGCTCCCCCCCTCCCCACTCTCTCTCTCTCTCTCTCTCTCTCTCTCTCTCTCTCTCTCTCTCTCTCTCTCTCTCTCTCTCTCTCTCTCTCTCTCTCTCTCTCTCTCTCTCTCTCTCGCATACATCCCTTCTCACCGTTTTCCTTCATTTTCTAACTATATCTTTTTTTTCATCTACTCTCCCATACGTTCCCTTCTGTCTCCTTCGCGCCTCTCTCACTCTCGCTCTCATCCTTTCACACTTCTCCTTTACTCCCTTACTATCACCCCTTCCTTTACCCACTCTCTCCCATACGTCTCTCTTGTCTCCTTCACGCCCTCACATCTCCTGCCGCCTGTTGCCCTACCCTTCCCTTCCTCCCTCTCTCCCTCCCTCCTTCCTTCCCTGCCTCGTGCTCAGCTGACCGGCGGTGTGTTGCCAGTCATTAGTATTGCATGGCTGGGCGGGGGCGAGGTGCAGGAGAGGAAGAGGACGTGGCGGGGGAGGAATTAAAGGGGCCATGTAGGGGGCGCCGCACCTGCCCCGTCACGCCCAGGTGCGCCATCAGGCTATTGCGGCCTTTAAAATGACTCGAGCTCCCCCTCCTCCTCCTCCTCCCTGTCACTCTTCTATTCCTTCCCACTTTTCCCCTCCTCCATGCCTCTTTTTATCTGCCCTCCCCCCATCATATTTTTCGATCTCCTCCTCCTCCTCCTCCTCCTCCTCCTCCTCCTCCTCCTCCTCTTCCTCCTCCTCTTCCTCCTCCTCCTCCTCCTCCTCCTCCTCCTCCTCCTCCTCCTCCTCCTCCTCCTCTTCCTCCTCCTCCTCCTCCTCCTCCTCCATACCTTTATCTTCATGGATGGGGAGGATTAAAGGGGAAGGGGGAGGAGGGAAGCGAAAAAGGTGGTAGGATGGAGTGGAAAAATAGGCCTCCTCAATCTTCACAGGCTCCCTTCCCCTTCCCCACCATGTCCCCCTCTCCCCCCTCCTCTTTCCCTCCTTTCCACCGTCATCTTTACCCGCCTCACCCCTCCCTTTTATCCTCTCTGAGCTACTACTCCTCTTCCCTCCCTCCCATCCCTTCCCCCTTCACCTTCCCTTCCTCCCCTTCCCCCTTCACCTTCCCTCCCTTCCCTTCCTACCCTTCCCCCTTCACCTCTGCCCTCCTCATGTCCCACGTTCTCCGTATTCCTGTATTCCACCCAACACCAACTCCCTAAGCCTGAATATCTCGCACGCACACACGGACGTACTCATATATATATACATGGAGTCATATAACACACACACACACACACACACACACACACACACACACACACGGAGCCATAACTCTTTCTCTCTCTGATCCCTGAGATTTTTTTTTATCTAATCCTCGTTGACTCGCAATGTATGGCTGTGTACGGGGAGGGAGGGAGGGGGAGGGGGAGGGGGAGGAGGAGGAACAGGAGGAGGAGGAGGAGGAGGAGTTCTGTAAAGTGAGAAAGGAAATACGATGCAATAGAATAAATACACTGTTGATGAGGTTTAAGGAGTAACTAGTGGAAATAGCCGACAGGGAAGGCTTAGGAGGGGAATGAGGGTTAGTGGGGAAGAATGTAGTGCTCTTGGGCAGGAAATTGGCCGGTGGGAGGGAAACGTAGGAAATCGGTAGCTTGAGGGAAAGGAGAGAGGGGAATGTGTGGGAGTGGAAGGAAGGGGGGAGAGGAGAGAGCCTTGTTTTGGGCTGTTAAGTTGAGGAGATAAAAGAGGGAAGAACATCTGGGGAAAAACTCTCGGAACACATCAGCAAACTAAGAGGAAGGGGAGTGAGAAGACAAAAACTTGAGGTACACAGAGAAGGGAGAACATTCAACACATTTGAAGCCGATGAAGGAAGGAAAATAGAATGAACGAGGTGTGGAATGAAGAAATAAAAGGAGAATGCAGCAGAAAATGAGATAAAGAGAGCGGGAGAATCGAAAATGTTGGACCACTAGGAATAAGTTTACCATACGAATTAAGAGAACACATGGACATGGCTTTGAAAATAGAATATGTCTTTGAAAATAGAACATGGGTATAGAAACATGAACAAATAAAGAGTTGACAGAAGAGGAAGCATAAAGGAACTAAAGTATGGTTAAGCTGCGGGACCAGACAAATATAAGCCGGATTTTTTTTAAGCATTCGGAAAAAGTGAATTATATAAAAAAACATGGAAGAGTGATTCAGTAAAGTTATGCAGGAAGGGAAGATAGTCCATAATGTCCTTCTAATTTACCCTTTCTTCCCTCCCTTTTATTTCTCCCTTTTTTTTTCCCCTCCCCAGATCATTACCTCACTGACCTATCGCGTCCCTCCATCGCCTCTTTCCTTCGGCTGCCCCTTCAACATCATTTGCTGTAGAACTTGATTACATCCCCCCCTCCCCCCATGATTTCCCTAGCACCACGCCAAACATGTCTTGTGGTGGCGCAGGGCGGTGTGACTGAACTGAATGGACTGCGCGGCGCGGGTCAGCCTTGCCAGCGTCGAGATTATCGTACTCAGAGCACTGTATTTTCCTGTTTCTGACCCGTAACAAGTACAATAAAATTTCATAAATTAACGACTTTAACAATAACTACAGATGAAAATCGTTACTTATGTGGTGCGACAGTTCTTGATCGGATATCGGCAAATACAATATATCGAGTACAGTATTATGGTAACGTTGAGCCCAGCACGAGCGGACATGACTATTAGCTCACTGAAATCTGGTTGCCCCCTCCTACCAACCCCGCCCCGCCCCTTCCCCCATAATGTGGAATACCTAGAAGGAGGTGATCAGCAGATAGCCTCTGTACAGAACGGGGTGATGGGATGTCTAGGCCGTGATGGAAATGAGTAGTGTTAAACAGAGGAACAGGTGTTTAAGGAATAGAGAACTAGTGTTAGCGGAGAGGCTGAATGTGATGATCGGGTGTAGGAGAGGATGGGAGCCAGGCGCTGTGCAGTGTAGCATATAAGGGTGGGCGTCAAAGAGCTTGGGGTGAGGCGGCAGTGTGAAGGGTGGTGGTGGTGGTGGTGGTGGTAGAGAGGCCTGTCTTGGGCTTCGCAAAAAATTCCTCATTTTGTCTTCTTTGGATAGTAAACACAATATATTCCTCCTGCTCCTCCTCTTCCTCCTCCTCCCTTTGCTCTCTGCCCTCAGGGCTTCGTTATCAGCAGCGTTGCGGCCTCACATCACCACTATCTCTTCAACTCCCCCTCCTCCTCCCGTATCCTCCCTCCTCCCCCTTTACCCGGACCTCCCCCCTTCCCTCTGGAAACAGTTACTGCTGTCTTCCACTTTATTGTGTGTAAAGTTTGCCAAAATACTTGAACTTTCCTTGCCGGGGACACTTGGTCTGGGGACTTTCCTTGGCTTCTTCGGGGCACCGAGACGATATATATATATATATATATATATATATATATATATATATATATATATATATATATATATATATATATATATATATATATATATAATCAGGATAGTCTACTCCGGGTGGTAGTCCCAAGATCAGAAAGTGATTTAGATATCCCATTGCGTGTGTGTGTGTAATTCACCTCTTGGTCTGCTGCGGGTCTCTCTCGAGACAGACAGCCATTCCCCTACGGAAGAGCACAGAGCTCGTAGTACCGATCTTTGGGTAGGACTGAGACCACTCACACACAACACACCGCGACAACGAGGTCACAACTCCTTGCCTGACGTCGCGTACCTACCCACTGCTAGGTGAACAGGAGCTTCATGTGAAAGAAGATAAACCCAACTTATCTTCACCCGGCCGGGGAATTGAACCCCGGTCCTTCTGGTTGTGAGCCAGACGCTCTACCCCTGAGCTACCGGGCCGTGTGTGTGTGTGTGTGTGTGTGTGTGTGTGTGTGTAAGAGGGTCTCTCCCCTGCTTTCCTTTCTTCAACGCTTGTTCTCTACTAACAAGTAATGCGTATTCACTAACTCCTGTGTTCCATTCCCTTCATTCACGCAGACTAAAGCTGTGCACACTCAAGCGTCTACTCACTCACTCAGTTATTCACTCACTCACTCACTCACTCTCACTCGCTCACTCACCCATCACCGCCTCGTTCATCAGCTCATTTTTTCCTCAACTCGCTCCGTCATTTCGCGGCCCAAACTTGCGCTCTAATTTCCTACCATTCCTAATATTATCCTTCATTTTACGTGGGTGAATTTATGTATTTATATATGCATGCGTATTTGTGAAATGGCTTTATGGCATGTATGTGTGTGTATGTTTGTATGTATGGGTTTGAATTTTTGTGTACATTTGCTGATTATGTAAATGTTTATGCAAAAATTAAAATTAACAATGTGGCGGTGTAAGGTAGTTATTTCTCTGACGATATTGCTTTTTGAGAGAGAGAGAGAGAGCAGGCTAACCTTATCAATGAAACAATATACGAGAGGAAGCCATCGGTAGAATCCTTCCCCTTTACTTCTTTCCTTCCTTCCTTCCTTCCTTCTCTTCCATCCATCTCTTGTACCTTCCATCCTGCCTCCCATCTATCTTTAGTCTCCCCTCTAACAACCCTTGACAAACCTTCCTAGCATCATATGACTCCCCTCGTTCCCCTTTTGACACTCTTCTGACCTCTCCTTTTCCTTCCTTTCCCCTTTTTCCTCCTCACTCACACCTTCCCATGTACTCTTCCTCGCCAGCCTCTTTTCCTCCTGTTCCTCCCATCATTTTTCTCCTGGTCTCTCCCTTTTTCCTTTCCCTCTTTCCCTCATTTTATCGTTTCCCATCCCTCCCATCATCACATAACCTCCCATACAATGATTCTCTTCCCCTTTTTCTCACACCATGTATTCTTTCTCGTCATCTTTTCCTCCTGTTCCTTCCTATCATTTTTTTTCCTCACTCGTCACTCCCTTTTTCCTTTCCCTCTTCTTTTGTATCGTTCTCCATCTCTACCATCGCCACATTACCTCCCATACAGTGACTTTCCTCCCTCTCTCCTTATCTCACCTTTCCTTCCCCCTCGTCACCATATCGCTTTCTCCCCTCCCGCCCTTCTTCGCTCTCCCCTACTGTTATCTTTCTATGACAGGCCTCCCCTACCTGTCTTTTCTCTCCTTTTCTTGCCCTTCCTCTCCCGTAAGAATATCACCCTTACTCATTTCAGTCACGTCAAGCTGCTATGTTCCCTTTCACTCCCCTTTCTGGCATTTTTTTATCAACATTTCTCACCAGCCCCATACCGTCCTCGCCACCCCTATCATTCCTCACCATTTCATCCCTACCACTCCTTTCCCCTTTCAACTACAGTTCGTTATTCCTACCATCACCTCCACCCTATCCCCCACTGTTGATCCGTAAGCTCCTATCCCCCATCTTAACTCTTGCCCTTCCCCGACCATTCCACTCCACTAACCCGCCAGCTGTCCCCACGTCAACCGTATTTACCACCACAAACACCGTTAAAATCATCCTCCCTCCTCCACCCTTTCTCCAAAGCTACCAATAACTTCGTCATGCTAAGCCTCCTTCTCAGCCTGTCCCTACCAACCACCATCACCACTCTCCTCACCTAAACTATTTCGTATCACTATCCTCAACTATCTTTCCGGCTCATATATCCAAAGCTTGTCCCAATACTCCACCACCACCAACCTCCTGACATTTAGCCTGGACTTAGTGAAACGCGCCTGGCCGAGACCGTAGAGTTTTTGCTCTTCTTCCGCCTCGATACTGAAAAGGAGGCTAGGCGAGTCGTGATTATGCAAATACAACGCTGCTTAGTTACGTACGCTGTTTTCTTGGAGTTTAGTTCAGTTTTTTCTTCAACTTCTCCTCTGTGGGGGGCGGGGGGGAGGGGGGGAGGGGTGTAGGTGTGTGAATCCCGGAGACTTTGTATTGTTTAGCATTTTATGAAGTCTGGAAAATGTTAATGAGAAGAAGTTTTATGCTTGGTGACCAGATGACGCCCCTTGCCCCCTCCCTTCTTCCTTTATAACCTTTTCCTCCTCCTCTTGCCATTATTTTTGTCCCCCAGTCACACTCTTATTTCTTTTCCTTGGTCTCTGGTTTTCTTCCCAAGAGGTGTCTTCATCGTAGCCATGACTCCCGTTCATATTCTTTCTTATCCGTTACCTCACCCATTGTCTTTTCTCTCTTCTCTTTTTCCATCATTTGCATCCCGCCATCCCCCTCCCCCTCTCCTCATCCACTCTCCTTGACCTCTTTGCACCGTCTCACCCTTTACCCCCTTCCCATCGTGACTCCTTACGCGCGCACGCACACACACACACACACACACACACACACACACACACACACACACACACACACACACACACTTGCGCGCTCTCACGCACGCATGCACGCACGCACGGCGGCGTGATGTAGTCATGGTGATGGGGAGGGAAGGTGGACGGCCGGTGGGTGCGCACTGCGGGTCGCTGCACTGTGGGCGGCACCTGCTAAGCGGATCCTCTCTCCTCTCCTCTCCTCTCGTTGTTTTCCTCTTCTTGGTTGTTGTGTGCCACTTCTTTCCCCTCTCCTTTTTTCCTCTACTTTTTGGGGCCACATCTCTTCCCTCGCATCCTCCTCCCTCCTCAGTAGGTTTCACTTTCCTATACCTCTCCTTCTTTCTCACTCTTTCCCTCCATTCACTCCCTTGTCCCTTACCTCTCACCCGCTCCCACCAACTCACGTTGTTTTTAAAGCCACCGGAGAGCTACACGGCCGCCTCAAAACACCATGTTGTCGACGTTTGCCTCGTGTTGACCAAGCCGGGAGTGACGTGAAGCGAAATAAATGTTCGCTGACCGTCACTGTACCGCTTCTGCTCTTACTGCTGCTGCCGCTGCCGCTGCTGTTTTTACTCGCGTGCACGGATTCATGCTGTTGTTGCCCGTGTCCAACCTTTTCCTTCCCCTGGCAGCTCGGCGACGCGTAAAGCCGTGCCTCGAGCCCGGCCTCGTGGGTCATGTCGCCCGGCGGCTGCGGCGGCCACGTAGGCGGGTGGTGAGCGCCAGGCCTCGCGTGTGGGCTGGGCCATCCGCCACGTGACGCCCATTTTATGGCACTATGTGAGTGGCACCATGAACCATCGCTCGGCCAATCTTGAGGCGTGATTGTGTGTGTGCGTGTGTCCGCCGCCCGCCATGCCGCGCCTCCCCCATGCCGGCCAGCGGTGAGGCGGCCAGCCCACGGTGCCTCAGGACCTGCGGCGGCGGCGGCGTGGGCTGGGACGCTGGTCGAGGAGGTGGTGGCGGCGGCGGCGGCGTTGGTTGCGGTGGTGGTGGTGGTGGTGGGCGCGGCGGGGTGCGCGGACCATGTGGGCGTCGCGCGCGGTAGCAGGACCATGTTTAGCGAGCTGTGTCGGGAGACCCTGAAGCGCTCCGTCATCGAGGGCATCCAGGCCTTCCAGGACCTGCTGCACTCCAAGACCCGTGAGTACACACGCGGCGGCCACCCAACGCCGCGCCGCCATCCTCTCCCTCAGCCACTCACACAGCCATTGCTCTGCTGACAACCATTTACTACCTCACTCTACTCCTTTGCTGCTTCCTCATACTCTCGCTCCTCCACACACACATTCACCCACTCATTCACTCTACCACCCTTCCGTCCCTTGATTCACTCGCCTTTATCTATACTGCCCTTCCCCCTCACTACCTCATCTCATTCCCTCCTTCAGCCGCTCCCTCTCCCTCACTCTTTTTCCCTCTGTCCCTCAGTCACTTTTGTTCATTATTTTTCTCGGGACCTCAATCTGCATATGTAGTCAAGTAAATAATAATTTATCCGTCCATTTAGTCAGCTAGTCATCGGTAAATGCAACCAACCGTCTTTCCTTCCCTTTCTCTTTCGTACCCACAAAGCCCCTCCATCCTCTCCTCCGTATTTGCCTACCGCCCTTCAGTCATAAGTGTATAGACGCTCAACTTATCAATATTCTTTCTTCCTCCTTTAGTACATCCATCCATCCATCTATCCGTCAAGCCCTCCCCAGCCTTTGTTATGGGCGAGTAATCTTATCTCCCTCCCTCCTTCCCTTCCTCCTTCCTTTCTTCCTTCCCTCCTCTCCCTCTCTCTTCCCTTCCTTCCCTCCTCTCCCTCTCTCTTCCCTTTCTTCCAATCCTCGAAGTCTCCGTCTCAGCCCTGGTCGTAGTGAAATGATTGAGCTGTCAACTTTTTTTTCATTATAAAATTACTTATGCAAAGGAGGATTCTACAAGATGGACACTTCCTCCCCTTTCTCTCTCTCTCTCTCTCTCTCTCTCTCTCTCTCTCTCTCTCTCTCTCTCTCTCTCTCTCTCTCTCTCTCTCTCTCTCTCTCTCTCTCTCTCTCTCTCTCTCTCTCTCTCTCTCGTTTGTTTCTCCCCTGTATTCCATTTTTTTCTTCGTTCCCTTCTCACTCCTTTCTTCCTTTCTCTCTCCCTTCCTTCCTTCCTTCCTTCCTTCCTTGATCTGCCTCATCACACCAGAATCTGTCACTCCCGATAAATTTCCTCTCCCCTTCCCTTCCTCTCCCTTCCCCTTCGCCTTCCCTCTCCTTTTATCCACCAAATTAGTCGCTTGTCCCATAACCCCCCTTCCCTCCCTCCTCTCCCTTCTTCTATCCGACCACTGTCTTTCTTTTTTTCCCGTTCCACCTTCCTCTGTCTGACCACCGCGTTTCCCCTCCACATTGTCTCTCCTTCCTCCTACCTCCTCCTCCTCCTCCTCCTCCTCCTCCTCCTTCTCCTCACTGGTTTCCTCCTTTCCATTCCCCTTGATTCTTCCTATTGTCTCGTCCGCTAATGTCTTACAGTGGGGATCCGTTACTAAGAGGCAGGGTGACTCTCTCTCTCTCTCTCTCTCTCTCTCTCTCTCTCTCTCTCTCTCTCTCTCTCTCTCTCTCTCTCTCTCTCTCTCTCTCTCTCTCTCTCTCTCTCTCTCTCTCTCTCTCTCTCTCTCTCTCTCTCTCTCTCTCTCTCTCTCTCTCTCTCTCTCTCTCTCTCTCTCTCTCTCTCTCTATTTACCTTCCAGATATAGTGACAAACCCTCGTGTGAGAAAGCCTGTGATCATTTTATTTCTCTCTCTCTCTCTCTCTCTCTCTCTCTCTCTCTCTCTCTCTCTCTCTCTCTCTCTCTCTCTCTCTCTCTCTCTCTCTATCTCTCTCTCTCTCTATCTCTATCTATCTATCTATCTATCTATCTCCCTGCTCATCACATTGCATCCTCTTCAAGCGTAATCAAATAAGAGCGGCTGTCCTATACACCTACTTAGGAAAATAGCCCTAATGCTTATATCGATAGTTTCCCACGCTAAGATCCGCGCCCAGTAATCTCTTAATGGGCGTGTCAGCAACAGAGCCTGAAAAGGGGGAACTTTTTTTACACCTGCTGCTCCGAGTTGTTTTTCTTTTTGTGCGTCTGTGAGCTTAAACGTGCAGGTGTAACATGTTTTATCGTCGTTTTAGTTTGTGTAGGTGCGTATTTTTCCTCTCTCGTATTTGTGTGCGCTCGTTTTTCACCTTTGCTCCTCCTCTCCTTTTACTATTTTCCCGACTTTCTTTCCTTCTTTCTGACTTTTCATTCGTTTCTTTTATCTTTTCTTTCGTTCTTTTGTTTACTTTTCTCTTTCCTCCCTTTAGATTTGTTTGGATTTTGCTCTTCGCGCTCTCTCTCTCTCTCTCTCTCTCTCTCTCTCTCTCTCTCTCTCTCTCTCTCTCTCTCTCTCTCTCTCTCTCTCTCTCTCTCTCTCTCTCTCTCTCTCTCTCTCAATCAATCAAGAAAAACCCTTACCTTCCTTCTCCCGTTTTTTCCTCCCTTCCCCTCCCTTCCCCCTCACCCCCCCCCCTCTCCTCCTACCTCCCTTCCCCTCAGCTGTGGGAAACAGTTAGTCACGCTTCAACACGACAGGACACACACACACACACACACACACACACACACACACACACACACACACACACACACACACACACACACACACACACACATGCGATGCGTCTAAAGAGTGTGCACGCAATGGTTGTGTCAGGGGTAGAACACACACACACACACACACACACACACACACACACACACACACACACACACACACACACACACACACACACACACACACACACACACACACACGTACATACACACGAATTCCGCTGCAGGGATTTTTTTTTCCTACCACAAGAGGGGGAAGAGGTGGTGGTGGTAGTGGTGGTGGTTGTAGTAAAGGTGGATAAGGCTGTGGTGGTGACGGAGGCGGTGATGTGGTGATGATGTGGTGTTCGTTGATTAATACCTTCATTGGGGATGGTTGGAGGGGTGATTGTGGTGCTGTTTGGTGGTTAAGTGAAGAATCTGACGGGGTGTTGATTGTTGTGGTGGTGTAGTTGAAGGGGTGTTGAAAGGTGGTGTGGAAAGTACAAACCTGGCAGTCCACCACCACCGCTTCCACCTCCATCTCCACCACCACCAGACAGCGAAAAATCTTGCATGGTATTGGCGGTGGTGGTGTTGGAATAGCCAGGGGTGTTGAAAGGCGGTGTATAGGTGGTGTTGGGAGTACTAATCTGCCAGACCACCACCACCACGACCACCACCACCACCTCCGCTTCCGCCTCCACCTCCACCACCACCAGACAGCGAATAATCTTGCATGGTATTGGTGGTGGTGGTGTTGGAATAGCCAGGTGTGTTGAAAGGTGGTGTATGGGTGGTGTTGGAAGTACTAATCTGCCAGACCACCACCACCACCGCCGCTTCCGCCTCCACCTCCACCACCACCAGACAGCCTTTGTGTCCTAAAGAAAGAACACCTGATGCCGGAAGGTTGGCGTCGGGCCTCCTAATGATTCTCTCTCTCTCTCTCTCTCTCTCTCTCTCTCTCTCTCTCTCTCTCTCTCTCTCTCTCTCTCTCTCTCTCTCTCTCTCTCTCTCTCTCTCTCTCTCTCTCTCTCTCTCTCTCTCTCTCTCTCTCGAAATAGTTAGAGGTCGGGATGTTGGAGAAAATGTTGAGCTGTGTGATGGCCGTTGAGAGAGAGAGAGAGAAGAAGAAAGAAGGCCTTGCGTGTCTTGCGGCAGCAAATAAAATGTGTTGCGGGGAGGAGAGTGAGGGTTGTGGTGTGTGCTGGCGGTCAGATGTGTTGGGACGAGAGAGAGTAGACTAGATCACCGATCACCGTAGAGAGCGATGGGACGCAAGGAAGGGGGCGGCAGCGTCGTTAGTTAAGTAGGTAACCATTGCCCTTCCCTCCGCGGCGGCAGGGCGTGTCTGGCTGGCCGCCGGGCGTGGAGAGGAGGGCCGAGGCGGAGTAGGTAGAGGGGAAGAGGGTGGGAGA
Source organism: Eriocheir sinensis (assembly GCF_024679095.1). Classification (NCBI taxonomy): domain Eukaryota; kingdom Metazoa; phylum Arthropoda; class Malacostraca; order Decapoda; family Varunidae; genus Eriocheir; species Eriocheir sinensis. Next base: position 10,004,967 of record NC_066509.1, on the reverse strand, counting down.
TAACATGTTGGAGGTGTATAGGAGGCAGTGGTTGGGATGAGGACGAAATATTGGTAAGTGGAGGAAGAACAGCAAAAGAGAGGGGCAGAGTGGAGAGAGGGTAGGAACCCACTGGACTGAGATGGAAGGCAGATAATTCATTTGAAGGAAGGAAGAAAAGGTATTGATGAGTGTGGAAAGGTTTTTGAGTTAGAAGGAATAAACAGGTGATGATATGCCAAAAGAGGAAGTTTGAGGGAGAATGAATCAACGGGTGCGTGTCTGGGGGAAGCAGGGGCTTGTGAGTGGGTGGGGAATGGGGGACGCACAGGTGACAATGCTCAGGTGTGTCCTGATCGCCATGGCAGGAGCCACTATTGTTGGGCCGTACGAGCCTCCCCACCTGTGTTCGGCTAATTACTGCGGTGGCCCTCTCCCTCCCTTCCTGCCGCCTCACCCCCATCGCTCCACCCGACCCCCGCACCCCGTTGTCTTCCTGGCCGCGGCAGGCAGCGGACCTCTTCACCAGCCAGAGAAACGGCCTCATCTCCCACTCCAGAACACCTCGCACATCACCTCGATGTCAAGAAACTCGCAAATTTATAGCGAAGCATTAAAAGCGACGGCAAATAGCGCTGCCTCACGCCCCGCGGCGGTGCCGGCGGTATCGGCGGCGGCGGCGGCGGTGGCTGAGACAAAAGGGGGTAGGGGGTAGAGGGGTCCCAGACGCCCTCCACATCGGAGGCTGCGTTTCACGGCTCGCTAATTTGGAACGCCATTTTATTTCCATGGAGTCTCTTGGGTTTCTCGAGGCCGCGACTACGGCCACGAGCCGCTAGTCGGGTTGGCTGTGGGCTGCATGAAGGTGGTGGAGAGCCGCGGCACTGAACGGCTTCTTGCACCGCCGAGGCGCGGCATCTGAGTAGTTTATTGTCGTATTCCTGAGGATTTTAACAAAGCAGAATTCCCGTACGGGGAACCGAGAGCTGGAATGTCCCGGTCAATTCCAGGCACATTCCGGCAGCGACAATTAGCCTCTCTGCAGGGCGGGGCGGGGCGGGCCGACGGGGCCCCCTGAAAGTCGCTTCTGTGCCGGATGGAGCAGAGAGTCTGCTGGTCGTAGTGACAGAATCCAGTGTGCCTGGAGAGGGAGCGAGCCAGAGAGAGGATCGCCACGACCCAGAACACAAGCCGCGAGTCTCGTTTTAGTTTTACAGACACGCCACGCCCCTGCCACCCCCTCACCCTTCTCCACCCATTTACTCACTCTGCCAGCCCCTCAGGCCTTCCCATTTACCCACCCAGCCTGTTGGGAACTAAAGTCAGGCTTTCGGATCGCGCCTTCCGCCAGCCAGCCAGCCAGACCCTTTCTTCGCCAAGCAGACCCTCATTCGTACCTCTCCCCTCTCCTCCCCCCTCTCCACCCTCCTCCAGTCAGCCCGCAAGCACCCTCACTTACCCTCACTTCACTAAGCACCTCTCCTCTCACACTTGCTCTTTACCGCCTACACTCGCTCGCGAACTTGTCCCGAGAGAGAGAGAGAGAGAGAGAGAGAGAGAGAGAGAGAGAGAGAACAGCTCAGATGTTGACATTTGAAGAAAAAAAAGTTAATAAAATAGAACCTTTCCCTAAACTGAATCCAATTTTGAAGTTGTGTAATACTTTAATTAGATTTTCTCCCACACGGTTCGCTTTTGCTCCCGTTTGTGGGCTCTCAGTGAGCAAGACGAAGAAAGAAGTAAAAGGAAGGAGAGGAGAAGGGAGGTTGCTGGGTAGGGCGGGAGGAGCCTGAAGGAGAAGGGTAAGGCATGAGAGGGAGGGAAATGAGTAGGAACTAAAGTGGAATGGAAAGGGGAGAAAAGATGTTGGGAAAGCAAAAGGGAGAAAGAAGATGAAGGGTGATTGAGGCAGGGGAAAGATAAGTTAGATTATAATATGTGGCAAGGAAAAAGAGAATAAAGTATGAGGAGAGAAAGGAGAGGAAATATGTTGGTAAAGAAGATGGAGAGGGACGGTAGGGAAGATGGATGATTGAGGCTGGGAAAAAGTGAAAGGAAAGTAGAAAATGTGGGAAGGAAAAGGGAGTAGGAAAAAAGTGAAAGGGGAAAGAGAAGAAGGAGGTTGGCAGGAAAAGGAAAAGGGAGAAAGAAGATGAAGGGTAACGGTAGGGAAGAGGAGTGATTGAGGCTGGGTAAAGAGGAATTAAATTAGAAAATGTGGAAAGGAAAAAGACAGGAAAACGTAGAAGGGAGATTTGCGGAAAGAAACAGGAAAGGAGAGGAGTGAGTAGCCATGACAGGAAAAGTTAAGAGGGGAAGGAAAGAGGGAGGAAGAGGGGAGGAAAAGTTAAGCGTGGAAGGAAGGAGGGAGGATGGGTAGGTGAGGAAGAGGAAGAGGGGAGGAAAAGTTAAGCGTGGAAGGAAGGAGGGAGGATGGGTAGGGGAGGAAGAGGAAGAGGGGAGGAAAAGTTAAGCGTGGAAGGAAGGAGGGAGGATGGGTAGGGGAGGAAGAGGAAGAGGGGAGGAAAAGTTAAGCGTGGAAGGAAGGAGGGAGGATGGGTAGGGGAGGAAAAGTTAAGCGTGGAAGGAAGGAGGGAGGATGGGTAGGGGAGAAAGAGGAAGAGGGGAGGAAAAGTTAAGCGTGGAAGGAAGGAGGGAGGATGGGTAGGGGAGGAAGAGGAAGAGGGGAGGAAAAGTTAAGCGTGGAAGGAAGGAGGGAGGATGGGTAGGGGAGGAAGAGAAAGAGGGGAGGAAAAGTTAAGCGTGGAAGGAAGGAGGGAGAATGGGTAAGAGAGGAAGAGGGGAGATCATTTAGGTTTCTTGGTGCGGTGGAGGGAATCAACTCAAGCTTGCCTCAATAGGGACGATGAGAGGGGAAAGGAGTGTTGCCTGGAGAGGGGAAAGAGGCGGTCTGGCTTCTGGAGAAAGTGTGGCTCGCTTTCTTTTTTTATTGCGGGGGAGGCGGGGAATTTGGGTGTGGCTGCGTGGTGTGTGTGTGTGTGTGTGTCGATGGATGAATGTGGGTGTGGCTGTATAGAGGTAAGTGTGGGTGAGTGTGGGTGTAACTTTAGGGCGTAACTATGTAGAGCAGCAAGGGTGAAGTGTTAAGGGGTGTTGTGTGTGTGTGGACCAAGGGTAGGGTGTGGCCTCCTGCTGGGTGTGGAGGGGTAGATGAGACGTAAGGTGTGCCCATGGGTGTGTTTGGGAAGTAGTGAATGGGAGTGAGAATGGGACGGGGCAGGGATGGGTTGATATGGGATGGGGATGTTACATGCAGGGGGTTTTAAGACGTGGGACAGCTTATGGGGTGTAGGAGGTAGGGTAGTGGGGGCAGTGTGTAGAGAGTGGATGGGACGGGGCTGAATAGGAATTGGATTGTATATAACTTGATGTGGATTGGGATACTTGGGGAGAGCAGCGGGGTGTTTGGGTTCATGTACAGGGGCTGGGGGGCAGTGTGTTTCCTTGGTACAGTGGGATCTTTTTTTTAGGGTGCATCAGGATAAGGGGTGAGCTATAGAATGAGACAGATAAGGGGAGGGGAAACAGCAGACCAGGGAGGAGCAGAAGGGTGTCAGGGGAGGCAGGGCACGGAGGGTTGGGCAGAGGAAAAACAGAGAGGGTTGGGCAGAGGGGATCAGGGAGGGGCGGGTCACTGTGTCCCTCGCAGTGCCATCCTGAGGGGAACATTTGTTACTCTGAATTACGGATTGCGGATGACACCACTGGGGGGGAGAGAGAGAGAGACGTATGAAGTGGGATACAAAGACAGACAGACAGGCAAGAAGACATTCCAAAGTAGGATATAATACACACACACACACACACACACACACACACACACAGACACACACACACACACACACATCTCTCTCTCTCTCTCTCTCTCTCTCTCTCTCTCTCTCTCTCTCTCTCTCTCTCTCTCTCTCTCTCTCTCTCTCTCTCTCTCTCTCTCTCTCTCTCTCTCTCTCTCACGGCACGTGTTACTAGAAAATAAGTTTATATTCCAGACGTGCCAACACCCTCCCCCCTTGTTCCTCCTCCTCCTCCTCCTCCTCCTCCTCCTCCTCCTCCTCCTCCTCCTCCTCCTCCTCTTCCACACCTGGCGACTCACCTGGCTCACCTTGGAATATCGGTGTCGTCCTTAAAGGGGGTCGTTCATATGAAAATAACTCATGTCCCTGTGTGTGTGTGTGTGTGTGTGTGTGTGTGTGTGTGTGTGTGGACTGTAGCAGGTGTAATAACAGCGGGATCAGATAGTGTTTAATTATAGTGTCAATTATGTGGTGTTTTTCGTAAGCTACGGTTAATTGACGTGTCTGTTTGTATGTGTGCGTTGAGGGGAGGGAGGGAAGGCTTGTTTGTGTGCGTGCAGTAATCTGTTTAATTAAATTCGTGCCATAGTGCTGCACGTACACACACACACACACACACACACACACACACACACACACACACACACACGGTAGGGGTGCTGGCGGCGTCTCTTTGTCCCCCACTCTCTGGATGTGCGGCATTGTCTTGGAGGAGGATGACGACGAGGAGGAGCAGGAGGGGGAGGTGGAGGGGGAGGGGTTCTGAACTTATTAAAGGCTCGTGTTGCCTAAGTTAGTTGTGCTTCCAGTTGACGCTTCCCTCGACTCTTCCTCCTTACCTCCCCCACGCTTCCCTCCATCCTCTTTTTTTCCTCCTCAGCCTTCTCCTGTTTTCATTCTCGACTCTCATATCTTCTCGTCTTCCTCCGTTTTTCTCCCACTTTTTTCCCTCCTTTTTCTCGTTTCTTTTATGCATTTTTTCTTTGTTTTTTCCCCTCTTCGTATTCCTCCTCTCCGTCACTCCATCTGTAGTCTCATTCATCACATCTCTTTCATTTCTGTTTTATCTTCCTCCTCCTTCTCCTCCTTCTGCTCCTTTTCCTCCTCCTCCAGTAGTATATCCGTGTTTCATCGCACAATGGCACACCAAATGGGAGAGAGAGAGAGAGAGAGAGAGAGAGAGAATATGTGTGTGTGTGTGTGTGTGCGCACCTGTCTCCCGCATACCCAGAGAGAGCCAGTGAGTTCATCCTCCCTTTCTTCTCTCCTACCTCCCTTCTCTCCCCCACTCTCCCTTCTTTCTCCTTTCCCTCCCTCCCCCACCCCCCCCTCCTGTCGTCGCCTTGAGTCACTTTGTGTATGACAACTGAGGTTTTTTTATAGCCTTGTCGGCGCTCTTTTTTATGTCTCTTTCATGTCCCCTTCCATTCTTCTGGGTCTCTCTCTCTCTCTCTCTCTCTCTCTCTCTCTCTCTCTCTCTCTCTCTCTCTCTTGAGCGCGCGCTTATCCTACGTGTCACTGTCTCATTATCTCATCGTACGTGTCTCTCCTATCGCTTTGTGTGTGTGTGTGTGTGTGTGTGTGTGTGTGTGTGTGCTTGTGTGTGTTCGTGCGTGCGTGCTTGCCTGCCTGCCTTTGTCTTTGTTTGTTTTGCTGTCTATGGTCTGTTTGTCTCCTGCATTCTCTCTCTCTCTCTCTCTCTCTCTCTCTCTCTCTCTCTCTCTCTCTCTCTCTCTCTCTCTCTCTCTCTCTCTCTCTCTCTCTCTCTCTCTCTCTCTCTCACACACACACACACACACACACACACACACGGGGGGGGGCTGTTGGTGTTTAGGGAGGGGGAGGGGAAGGAAGAGGGTACCTAGGTGGAGGGTGGGGGGGGAGTAACCAGATTATCTTGTCTTATTTTGTGTGTGTTATTTTCGTCCTTGTCATCCTTCTTGTCTTCCTGGAATTCGAGTTTTATCCAGTTTCTCTTGTCTTTTTCTCCATTATCCTTATGTTCTTTTTTCCCTTGTCGTTGTCTGTATTTTTATCTTCCTCCTCTTATTCGCTCTTCTAATGTCCTCTTCTCTCTGCTTTCCCCTCTCCTCTAATCTTCGTCGTGGCAGTCTCTTCTCGTCACATTTCTCCTCTTCATTTCCCTCTTCGTTTTGTCTCTCATGTGTGCTCCTCATATCTCCTCTATACCCATCACTCCCCATCACTCTTTACTCCTCTTCATTCCTCTTTTATTTAATCTCCTCTGTTCTCATATATCTCCTCTATGCACCTTTACTCTTTACACCTCTATTCTCCTCACTCCACCCTATATTTCTCTCTCCTCATTCGTCTGTACTCCTTTTTGTTGCTTGCCGTTGTTATGGTCAAGAGAGGGGTCGAGGAGGAGCCTTCCCACTATCGTATCATCGTCACGTACAGTCACTAAGGAAGCGCAGGTTATGTGTCCTGCTTATGTACTCGTATGTGTGTGTGGTTATCTTCTGTTCCTTCTATTTTTTTAAACTACACTCCCTCCTCATCATCATCACCATCATCCCCTTTTTCCTCCTTCTCCTCCTCCTCCTCCTCCATCATTATCATTGACAGCAGAATGGCACACACACACACACACACACACACACACACACACACACACACACACACGGTTAAAGAGGCGTGTGATCCGATGTAATGTTCTCTTCCTAAAGTAATATCTTCCCTTGATGGCCGTCTTTCAAGTTTACTTTTTCACTTTTTTTTTTCTTCCTTTCCGTCCCATTCACTTACCTCATATCGTCCATTCCCTTTCCGCCCGTCGCTTTATTTCCTTTCCTCGTCGTTCGTCTTCTCATTTTGTCATGGTATGTTTTTTTTTAGTTTTCTTTTCCTTTCCCTTTATCCACTCTCCCTTTCCTCGTTCCTCTTTCCTCCCTGCTCTTATGCAATCCCATCTCCTTTCACATCGTTTCATGCTGCTTTTTTTTCATCTTTTTCTTTCCTTGCTCTCACCCCCTTTCCTTCACTCGTGGCTTCCCCTCTTTCCGGGGTCTTCGTGATGCAGTGGTCAGCATACTCGGCTCACAACCGAGAGAACCCGGGTTCGATTCCCGAGCGGAGTGGAAAAATTTGGGCGGCTTTTCCGATACCCTACGCCCCTGTCCACCCAGCAGTGAATGGATACCAGGTATTAATCGGGGGTTGTGTCCCGTCTCCTGGGGTCTGTTCCCTTCTATAATTCCTTTCCCTTCTGTCTCTCTCCAGCATATGACCACAGATGTTGCGCCGACTAAACGAAACTTTCCAACTTTCCCCTCTTTCCTTTTCCATTGCTTCTTCCATTCGCACTGCACCTTTTTATCCCGAGACTGTCTTTACCTCTTATTCACTCCTACCATCTCCAGTTATCCTCATTTCTAAATCATTCCCCTGTTAAGTGTATCCCGTTATCTTAACATCTCTCAACCTTGCCTCCCCTCCCTCCCCTTCCCTCCCCTCTCTTCCCCTTCTACTCCCCCCACCCTTCTTAACCCTCCACTTCCCTCTGTCCCTCTTTTACTCTTTTACCATATCATCTCATCGTCTCAGTTTCTTCCTCTCTCAAGTTCCAGTCCTTCCCCTACTCCTCCTCTCCCCTCGTCTCCTCCCCTCATCTCCCCTCCTCCCCTCCCCTCTCTCCCCCTCTTACACTCACTATTTCATTTCATCATCTCGGTTTCCTAGTCCCTAAACTTCCATTCCTTCCCCTCCTCCTCCTCCTCCTTCTCTATCTTCATCTGCAACACCCCCCTCCTCTCTCTTCCTCTCCCATCCATCTTCCGCGCATCCATATCAGTCCCTCTCGCTCCCCTTCCCTCGTCACAAGTTCGCCCAGGTGTAAGATCTTTCTGACGCCACTTCCAGGTAACTTCCGCTGACGTACGCTTATTGAATTACCCCTAGAGCCCCAGTAGACAGGTAACTTTATGCATACATCAGCCATCTCTCTCTCTCTCTCTCTCTCTCTCTCTCTCTCTCTCTCTCTCTCTCTCTCTCTCTCTCTCTCTCTCTCTCTCTCTCTCTCTCTCTCTCTCTCTCTCTCTCTCTCTCTCTCTCTCTCTCTCTCTCTCTCTCTCTCTCTCTCTCTTGTGTGTGTGTGTGTGTGCGTGTGTGTCTACGTCACCTCCTCCTGTGCACACCGTCAAGAGACATCGATTTGATCTCGGCTGCGGTGGGTGTGTTGGCGCTCATCTCTCTCTCTCTCTCTCTCTCTCTCTCTCTCTCTCTCTCTCTCTCTCTCTCTCTCTCTCTCTCTCTCTCTCTCTCTCTCTCTCTCTCTCTCTCTCTCTCTCTCTCTCTCTCTCTCTCTCTCTCTCTCTCTCTCTCTCTCTCTCTCTCTCTCTCTCTCTCTCTCTCTCTCTCTCTCTCTCTCTCTCTATCTATCTATCTATCTATCTATCTATTTATGGGGGTTAAGTTATGATGGAGTAACAAGGATGTGGAGGAAGATAGATAATACAAAATAAGACGATGGAGGTTGATAGTAATAAGGAGGGATAGAAGATGGAGGAGAGGCAGATGACCAGTACACGATGATGAGGGATTGGAGGAAGTAGGTGGAGGGAAGGTATAATTATAGATATTGGAGAAGGGATAAAAGAAAAAGGGAGAGAGGAACGAGGGAAGAAAAGGGAGAGTAAAAGCATCTCGTACCACGTGGCTATTTTCTTCCCTCATATCTTATGCAACAATTATTGATCACTCACGCCCAGACCACCCCTTCTTTTCCCTCCGCCTCCTCCTCCTCCTCCTCCTCTTCCTCCTCCTCCTCCTCCTCCTCCTCCTCCTCTTCCTCTTCCTCTTCCTCCTCTTCTTCCTCCTCCTCCTCCTCCTCCATACCACTCTTTCCTCCTCGTCTTTCACAGCCTCTCCTTTACACTCCTCATATCATCACCATCACACCACCACTACCTCCTCCTCCTCCTCCTCCACCTCCTCCTCCTCCCAAGCCTTTTTTTTTATTCTTTTTCGTTCACTCTCCTCGTCGTCCACCTCACACGCATTTCCCCTCTTCGCCTGCCATCTCCTCCTCCTCCTCCTCCTCCTCCTTCACGTCGCCATAAACTTGCCGTTTCCCAAAAGTTCAAGGACTCAGGAAAATAAGACTGCCTCCAGATTGACTACCGACCCGCCCTTCACCCCCTTTCGCCCCCTTTCGATCACCCCCCTTCCTTCGATCCCCTCCCTCCTCTCACCCTCCTCTCCATAACCCTTCCTTCCCCGTCACCCTTAAACCCTTTCACTCATCCTTACCCCCCACCCCATCTTACCCCGCACTCTCCCCCTTACCTCCCCATTTTTTCTCCCCCCTCCTTTCCATATTCTCAAAAGTCTCGGGCTTCATACACCCACATTTGGTAAGGCTTTCGTAGAGGTTGTGTTAGTATTTCTATGGGTAGTTTTATGAGCCTAGTGATAGTTTGACGAGGCTTCTGAACGGGAAAAACACTCATGGGAAACCTATTAACCTCCTTAGTGACCTTTGGAAATTTTGTTGTCAGAGCCGACTTTAACCTTTCCTCTCTTTCCTCCTCCTCCTCCTCCTTCTCTCACTCACTATCCCTTCACCTTTTTTTCTGCCTCAGCCTCCCCTAACCCTTGCTTCCCCCTCACACTACCTCACCCTTTCCTCTCTCAACATTCTGCTCCTCCTCCTCCTCCCCCTCCTCCTCCTCCTCCTCCTCCTCCTCTCACTCAGTATCCCTTCACCCTTTTCTACCTCAGCCTCCCCTAACCCTTACTTCCCCCTCACACTGTCTCACCCTTTCCTCTCTCACCATCCCTTCACCCTCTCCTCTCAGCATCCCCTCACCCTTTCCTCCCCTTCACACCACCTCACCCTCCTTCCCCTTTCCCGCCGTGGGTTTCTGAGACGCTGAGACACCATGGCTCCCTCTGTTCGTTCACCCCCTGATCTCCTTAATGCCTCTGTTTGGCACCTCACACCCACCCTCAGCCTCACTCAATCCCCCGAACTCCTCTTGTGGATCCCCATGGCTTCCTTTCCTCCTCCTCCTCCTCCTCCTCCTCCTTCCCCCCTTCCCCATGGCAGTGTACACCCACCCTTACCCTTACCTAATCCCTTAATCCCCTTATGGCACGCTCTGGCACACATTCACCGTCCTATCCTCCCTCTCCCCCGTGGTTCTTTATACCCTAACATAGTCTTATTCAATCCCCCGAACTCCCTGTGGCTAACTTTCCCCCTCCTCCCCCTCCCCTGTGGCCCCGCAAAGCTACCCTTAGTCTTATTCAGCTCTCAAACTCCCCCTTGCTCCCCGTGGCTTATTCCCCCCCCCCCCTGTGGCACCTCATTCACCCTTAGACTCACTCAACCCTCAAACTCCCTATGGCTCCCCGTGGTTCGCTCTCCTCCCTCGTGGCTCTCTTTACCCACCATCAGCTCCATGATGCTCAAAACTCCCTTGGTCCCCCCTCCCCCCCCATGTGGCTCCCTTTGGCTCGTTCCTCCCCCTCCCCCCCCTCCTTCCGTCTCCCTTCCTCAGGCTTGGCAGGAGTAGGATGGAGGGAAGGAGGGAAGGACATCACTCATCAGGAACTTAGCAGCAGTGCCCTTCTCCTTCATCTTTCCTCCACCCCTGCAGCCTCCTGTCCCTCTCTTTTTCTCCCTCTCTCCTCCTCCCTCCGGTCTCTCCTCTCCTCCTAAATTCGGGCCGACGTGTCACGAGACGTCTCTTTCCTCTCTCCTTTCTCTCCCGACTCTCCTCACTCCCTCCTCCTCCTCCTCCTCTTCCCTCCATACTTTCTCTTGGGGTTTATTCTGAATTAAGTTAATGCCGATGTCTGGTGGTGATGGTGGTGGTGGTGGTGGTTTTGTCCCCCCACCGTTTCTGAGTTGCTTTATGCCAGACTGTGCCTCCTCCTCCTCCTCCTCCTCCTCCTCCTCCTCCTCCTCCTCCTCGTCCATCATCGTTTCCAACATCTCCTTCTCGGTCTTCCTCCATTTTATCATCTCTGTCTCTCGTTATGTCTTCCTGTTCTCAGTCCCTTCCTCCTCCTCCTCCTCCTCCCCTTCCTCCTCCTCCTCTCCCTCCCCTTCACCTCTGTTTTGATGGTTTACAAGACAGGGAAATGTTGAAGCTATTGTGTCTGTCTGAAACAAGTCATTTGGGAAGACTGCACATTATTATTATTATTATTATTATTATTATTATTATTATTATTATTATTATTATTATCATTGCTGCTGCTCCTGGTCCTGTTATTGTTTTGTTACTGCGGGCGATGGTACTCTTACACTTAACACAGTAGTAGTAGTAGTAGTAGTAGTAGTAAATGTTGTTATCGTAGTAACGGCCTTAGTATCTGTAGCAGTGCCTCCGTCAGTCCCCGTGTGGGTGTTAAGAGACGGTGAAGGGTCAGGCCGCCTTGTCGGGTCCTTTATGGGGTGTGAATGGCCGTCAGGAGAGGGGGGGGGGGGGAGTGTGAGCCGTAAATGCAGGGCGTGGAGGGGGAATGCAAATGAGTGACGGAGAGAGAGAGAGAGAGAGAGAGAGAGAGAGAGAGAGAGAGAGAGAGAGATTGCATGTTTTGAGACAGAAAATCCAACAGTGCGTTTTCTCTTTATTGGACAAGACACGTTAGGAAGGTGACGCTGGTGGTGGTGGTGGTGGTGGTGGTAGTGACCCCAATAACCCCAAGCTACAAACATCACCACCATCAACAGTAGCACCAGCATCACCATCATCCGCTGCACCACCACCGCCATCTCTAGCATCACCATCATCATCATCTCCCGCATCACTAGCCCCGTCCCCAGCATCATCAGCAGCATCAGGAGGAGGAAGACCCGTAAGAAAGACGTTCAACAGGCGAACTTTCCCTATAGCCTGTAATTGGGTTTGCCTCGCCCCTCCCCCTCCTTCCCTTCCTCCTCCCCACCTTTCCTCCTCTCCCTCCCTTCCCTCCCTCACTTACCCCGTCACCGTGAGTTAAATACAGTGTTAACGCCGGAAGGCAAAATACGAACTAGAGGTGGCAAAAGGAGGTTAGTAGTCGTTAGGGGGTGATGGGGAATGTTACTGTAGATGGTTGAAGATTGTTTTTGTAAGAACGTTGAAGATCTATTTCCTTTTGAGGGAGCAGGGCTTAGCGGGCTTTTCCATTCTTTGTTTGTGTGTTTTCTTTATTGCCATGAACTACTTCCTTGCTGTTAAAAAAAAAAGGTTGAAGAAGGTTGTTGGTTCTTTGGAGATGTTTAGGTTT
>NC_066509.1:9920429-9990429 GCF_024679095.1 Eriocheir sinensis | reverse complement strand
GAGGGTGGGGAAGGGTTGGGGTAAATAGTGGAAGTGACAGGTGCGTGACAGAGAGTAGGGGAAGGGGAGGGGGGTAAGGTGGGTGGTTGGAGGGACAGGGAAGACATAGTCACCTTTAATGTGCATTGTTGAATATTGAGGCATTCCCTTTTGGATCGCTCACGCCGTCTGATGTCCCCTCCCTCCCACCCCGCTATCCCTCTCTACCCCACCTTTCCATCCCCCTTCCCTTCCTTCACTCCCATCCCAGACCCTGACTCGACTCCTCTCCCTCCCTTCTCTCCATCCATTCCCCTTTCCCTTCTCTTATCCTTCCTTTCCTTTCCCATTTCTTCGCTGCTATCCTTTCTTTCTCCCTCCCTCCCAATTTTCTCTCTCTCTCTCTCTCTCTCTCTCTCTCTCTCTCTCTCTCTCTCTCTCTCTCTCTCTCTCTCTCTCTCTCTCTCTCTCTCTCTCTCTCTCTCTCTCTCTCTCTCTCCTTTCCGTCCCCATTTCCTCTTTCACTCCCAATATCCAGATCCTGACTCCTTCCCCTCTATCTCTCCCTCTCCCTCCTTTCTTTGTCTCTATTCATTCCTTCTGTTTATTATTTTCCGATCCTACTCTACCCCGACTCCCATCCCTTTCTCTCTTTCTTTCAATTCATCCCTCCCCCTTCGCTTCTCTCCATCCTTATATTTCACTCCCACATCCAGTTTTCCTTATCATTTACCGACCTGACCTTCCCACGCTACTCTCCCTCGGTCCTTCCTGCGCCTCCTTCACCCCAATTTCCCGCCAGCCTTCCTCTTCGGCTCTCCTTCCCTCTCTTCCCTTCCTCTCTCACTTTCACCCCATTTCTTCACTTTCTTTCCCTTCTTTTTTTCTTGACTTTCCCTTCTCCCAATCCTCCTCTTCCTTCCCTCTTGCAATCTCACCCCTAATCTTCTTCACTATCTTTCCCTCTCTTTTGCTCCTTAATTCCCCTCTTCCCCATCCTTTTCTTCCTTTCCTCTCACCACAGTTCTTCTTTACTCTCCCTTTCTTTTACTCCTTAATTCCCCTCCTCCCCATCGTCTTCAAACTTTTTTTTCTCTCGAGCCTCTCTTCCACCTCCCTTTTTCTCTTTGTCATTCCCTGTTTCCCCTACCCATCACCAACCTAACTTCCCTCTTTGCCCATTATCTTGTTTCCTCAACTTTCCTTTTTTTCCATTTCCTCTTGTTCCCTTCGCCCTCTTAGTCACCCCTAGTCCCCTTCATCCCTCCCTTCCTCTTAGTTCTTCTGCTCCAAGATAAGGCACTCCTCCCTTCCTCTCTCATTCCCTCTCCCTTCCCTTCCCTCCCCTACCCTACCCTACCCTACCCTACACTACCCTTCCCTCCCCTCCCCTCCCCTTCCCTTCCCTTCCCTTCCCTTCCCTTCCCTACCCTTCCCTCCCCTCCCCTCCCCTCCCCTCCCCTGCTAAGCCAACCGGCCCACACTCTGCATGTCCAAGCAATATTGTTGTTTTTGTTGTTTTCGTGTCGCTGGTATTGGTGATCGTGACGGTAATGGTATGTCACTGTTATTTTGGTCGTGATATTGGTGGTGGTGATGGCGGCGGCGGAAGGTGATGATGAGAAAGGGGGAGGGAAGGGAGGTCTTCATAGAGGTGGTGGTGATAGCAGTGGTGGTGGTGGTGGTAGTGTGTCAGACAGGCGAAGCAACGCACATTGTCACTTCATTTGCATATGACTAACCAGATTGATTGAAGGCCTGGTGAGAGAGAGAGAGAGAGAGAGAGAGAGAGAGAGAGAGAGAGAGAGAGAGAGAGACCAAACAAAAGGCCAACATAGAGGCATCACACACACACACACACACACACACACACACACACACACACACACACACACACACATTCACACACATATAGCAGACAAACACGGGTATTTTGCAAGTCCAATGAGGAAAGTCTGAGGATATGGAAAGGCCAGGGCAGGTGTGTTGAAGGAGGGACAGGTGCTTGGAAGCCGGGACTGAATGGGGTGGAGCTGCAACGGGAACGGGGGCAGGGGTAATCTGGGGGGGGGGGGGGGGTGAACCTTGGGGGGACTTGAAGGGTGCTGGGAAGAGAGGACGTAACATGGGACTGAATGGAATTTGGATGGGCTGGCAGGATATGGAGTGAGGTGGAGTGGAGTGATGCTTTCCTTAGTGACGACCGCCCGCTCCTTCCCATCCCCATCCTCCTCCTCCTGTTCCTCCTCCTCCCAACCTCCCTTCCCTCTTCCTCCGCTTCACCCCCCCTTCCCCTTTCCTGCTCTCTTCGTGTAACTTTTTCATCCTTAAAACTTGCTGGACTGAGTTTGGCCGGCGGCAGGAGGCTGAGTGATGGCCCTGGCTCAACGGCGGGACCGATAGATACGCCCTGATAGACAGACTGACATAATGATAGACAGGTTGACGCACAGACGGAGCAATACAGCAGAACCAGTAATTGGGTGCACGGGTTCACAGACAGATGGAATGATTGATTGCGTGATTGATTGATTGATTGACCGATTGACCGATTATTATTACGGGTAATTGGTGTACATATGAAAAAGGTGAATATTGATGTACCGATACACGTGCGAATGAAATAACAGATAAATTCAGAGATACGTTACATGCATCAGTTTAAACAAATGTATATTACTCGATATAAATACTGATGTAGTGTAAAGAGTGACGCGTGTACAGGAATACATAGCATACATATATACATACACATATACATACATACATATAGACAGATACGAAGAGACAGGGAGACATACGGATGCAGATTTATTTATAGTCAGGCAGTAGCCGGAAAAATGGAGTGCAGTCAAGTGAATATGTGGATAGATGGATGGATGGATAGATAACCAGATAGAAGACTTGTAGATTGATAGATATTTAGAGAGGAACGGATAGATAGGTAGATAGCGACAGAAATATAAAGAATGGATCGGTAATTGAAAGTCAGACACAAGCTTTAGGATCCTTGAAAGCAGAATTGTGCGTCCCGAACAACACAACAACACACCAAACACCTGAACCAATCAACACACACACACACACACACACACACACACACACACACACACACACACACACACACACCAAACAAACAAACAAATACACACACACAGACGCTCGAGTTTCAATATGAAGCGTCAGTATTTGTTTTGTACCGCTGTTTGTGTGACACGGTTGGTCGGGAGAGAAGATGGAACTTGTCTGGAAAAAAAAAGGAAAAAAAAAAGAAAGCCTATGGAGTGGTAGGGAGGGAAGGAAAGAGAGAGGGAGCGTGGGAGGAGAAAAGAGACGAAAAACAAAAGGAGAGAGAAAGAAGACTGCCGAAAGGATAGCATGGGAGAGTGGAAGAGGTGATAAAAGAAGAGAAAAAGGACGAAGAACAAAAGTAAAGAATTGCACTGGTGATAAAATACTGTGGGAAAAATGGGGGTGAAGACAGAAGGAAGAAAGCGGACGTGTGGAGGGAAAGAAATAAAAGGAATGAAGGGAAGAAGGGAGGGGGACATGGGGAGGGATAGCGGTAGAAAGAAGGAAGGGGAAATGTGAAGGGATAGAGATATAAAGATGGAAGGAAAGAAGGGGACGTTTGAAGGGATAGAAATGAAAAGAAGAAAGGTAGGAAGGAAGGGAACGTGTGAAGGGAAATAAATAAAAGGAAAGAAGGAAGGGGAAATGTGAAGGTATAGAGATATAAAGCTGGAAGGAAGGAAGTGGATGTTTGAAGGGATAGAAGTAGATTGAAGGAAGGTAGGAAGGAAGAGATAGAAGGAAGTAAAAAAGTGGACATATGAAGGGACAGAAGTAGAAATGGAATGAGATAAAAAAATGAAACATGATAAATAAAATAAGAAATTAAGACGGGGCGTGAAGACATCAGTGTAAGAAAGGGGAAACGCCATAATCAAGAGGAAAGAGGCAGAAAGAGAGAGAGAGAGAGAGAGAGAGAGAGAGGCAAAGAATATGAGTGGAGTGAAGGGATCAAGACAGAAGGGGGAAGGAGGTAAAAACGCAACATTATAAAAGGAAAAAATAAAAGAAGTGAGAAAGACAAAGGTGTGAGAAAAAGGTTATAAAAGGAAACATGAGAAGGAGAAAGGCTGGAATGTTGAGGGGAAAAAGTTAGATGGAGAAATATATGAGAGAGAGAGAGAGAGAAAGGAAGTGGTAAGTGGAGGAGGAAGAGGAGGAGGCGACAGACGTCATCCTCTCCGTAAACACTGCTCTCTCCCGCCACGGTCAAGACCCCATTATTCCTCCTCCTCCTCCTCCTCCTCCTCCACTCAAACCTCGCCTCCACCCTCCTTTGTAGTCTTGCTCTCCCCCTACTTGCTCCACCCTCATTATCACCCTCATCCATTACCCTCATCCGTCATTCTCATCCACACACCCTTCTCTTCCTTTCGTCCCTCACCTCCTACACACACACACACACACACACAAACTTCCACGGTCCCATCCTTATCCATATCACTTATCCTCCCAACTGAGCCACCTTCCTCCATCTCCTCCTCCTCCTCCTCCTGGGCCATTACCACCCACCAGAAAGGCTCGTTAGGAAGTGTTCTCGTCTTGAGTTCATGGCGAGGCGAGATCAGTGTTTGTCTCGCGAGATATGGAGTGCGCTGAGAAGGAAAAGCGAAGATCGGGAGGGCTGGGGAGGAAGGGGGCTGGTGAGGGAGGTTAATGTTCGTGTGTGCGGGGGTGGGGGTGGGAGGGGGGGAGGGGGTGCTTCTAAGGTGATATAATAACCGTATTCTTTTTTTTTTTTTTTTTTTTCTCACTCCCCCTCCTCCCCCCGCCCCCTTCACCCTGCACCCCATTCTACCTCCTAACTCCTTTTATTATTAGTTTCTTCTCTCTCCTCCCATCCTCACTTTTTCCCAGATCTTCCCGCCCACTCTTCCTTCCCCATTTCTCTTCACCCTTAGCCATCAACCTACTTTTTTTTTCTCCTTTAGGTTCTAGGTATTTTTTCCTCGCACCTTCAAAGCTTACCCAACTTACTACGTACCCCTTCCCCCGCTTCTTTTTATTGTCTCCTACTCTTTTTCCCTTCTAGCTTCCTTACCCACCTTGCTCTTCTTCCTCTTTTTTTTCCCCTCTTTATTCCTTCCGTCCTCCTTCTCACTCATTCTCCTACGTGTATTCCTCCCTCCCTCCCCTCATCTTTTATTTTCCTCTCAGTGCTTTCCTCACCCCTCCCCACCCACCGGCGTTCAGCCTCCCTCTTTCTTGGCGTCTTTTTCCTCCTGCCGTCCTGGACAGAAGCTTTTTTCGTCCCATTTCTCGTCCACATCGTCCTGGGCCTCGACGATGTCCTCTCCAGCGCGACAAGGATCAAGAGCCACGCCACGGGAGGGAAGGGAAGGGAAGGACGGTTCTCTGTTAGCCGCGTGATGGCCGTGTATGTACGAGCCTCGTTTTCCCGGCTGGGAGGAGAACGTCGACTTTGTAAAGAGTCTGCTTCTAGTGCTTTATTTCTTTCCGCCGGTTATGGAGAATGGCCGTGGTAATAGTGATGATGGTGCTGTTATAGGTTGTGGTAAGAGGATGGTAGTGATGCTGCTCGTGGGGCTGTTAAGGGGATGACGATTAATGTCGGTGGATATGGTGCTGGTGGTCGCTGTGTTGCAGGCACAGAGTTATATGCATGACATGTACCAATGTAACAATAATTAGGGGGTAAAAAATTGACAAGAAAATAACAAGCCTATCTGACAGAGGATCCCCGAGGCGCTGCTAACTTGATAATAGCAGTAGCAGACATAACTATGTGATGTTAAATTTATCTCTGTCTCGCCATCCGTCACCCTAGATGGCCGCCAATTGCTTCAAAATCCAGGCTCTGGGAACCCTCTATGTATATAACTCTGTGGTTGCAGGTGGTGGTGAAGGGCATGTCCCCTGCGTCATCCCTTGTGATATTTCTTCAAGCTTTGTAACCTGTTGAGTTCTTTCAGGAGCCCTGAAGAAGCGTCCCTCGGGCCGGAGAAAAACAGACTTGCGGACTGAGTGTGTCAGTCAGTCAGCCGTCAGTCAGCCGTCAGTCAGCCAGGGTTTGGGGTCAGGACGCGGCAGGGGAAGGGGAATGAGTTAAAAGGAACGCCGTCACACCCCTCGCCGCGGTCGAGTCCCCAGAGAGAATTATTCTTAAACTTTGAATGTCACGTTCCATCTCGCGGATTACAGATCAGGGGGCTACGACCCCCGTGTGGCCGCGCTTTGGACTCGCCAAGAAGGCCACCGCAGTCGGCGTGACGTCAGCAGGATTGCGAGTGGCCGAAGGATGCGCTTAAAATTCTTGACGACGAGGGTGTTAGCGCGAGGGTCGATCCCCTGATGACGGGGCGGCGGGGCGGAGACGTGGGGCTCTGGAGGCCGGCCAGGCCCGTCGGATAGGGGCAAGGGTCCCCATCGCTTCCTCTCACATCACCTTCCAGGCGATTGTGAAAAAAAAGGGAATTGGTCGTGAAGTGTTATTCGGCCATGTAACGGCGATGGCAGGCCGTGTAGAGCATCAGTTGTGGGGCGGCGGGCGGCGGGCGGCAGGCGGCAGGCAGGCACACTGCGGGGTGAGCCAGACAGCCCCGCCGCCCCGCCGCGCTGTGTCTCGCCCCGTCACTCGCCCTCCAGATAAGTTCAGCTTGAAAAGGTTGGGGAGACATAACGTTCAATTTATGTAGGCGAAGGTGTCGCCGGAGATTACACGAGGAAAGCAATATGCGCCGCGCCAACACCAACACCCAATACGGGGAGACGGAGGAGAGGGTCTGAGGGGGGCGTCGCAGCATTCCTCCCTCCCCCCCTCCCTCACAATTCACTGCACGCCGGGATAATTTGCCATAAACTTATATCACTGCATGTGCCCGACGGACTGACGGAGAGGACGAGGCGGAGCGAGGCGGGATGGAGCGGGGAGGCTGGCGGGCGGGGACCGTGGAGATTTGGGGGGCGGGCGGCCCTCTTTCTGGCCCGCCACCGCCGCCGCCACCACCACTGCCTTGACCTCCTCCTCCTCTCCTCCCCCTACCGTGCGCTGTAAAGGTCAAAGGTCAGAGTGGACTGCCAACCGTCATCTTCACCTTCCCTACAGACTCCAATCTATGGAGAAGTAAACTCACTGTTTGCTTCCCCTCTCCACCTTTCCTTCTTCATATCCTTCCCAGAGAGCAGACGGGAAGGAAGGGGCTCGCGTGACTGCTGCTAAAATGGTGTTCTGGCGGAGGAGGAGGCCGGCTAACTGCCTGGCTGGCTTTCTTCGCTTAGTGTTCAGCACGTTGTTATTTAGTGCTGATAATTTGCAGTCAGCCATTTCGGCCACAAACCCGGCGAAGATAAACCTTACCGAGCAAAAGGCGGCTGCAGCGAGGGCGGGAGGAAGTGCCGTCAGGATGGTGCGCCCGGCCACTTGCCTCAGATTAACTACCGCCGCTGAAAAAGACAGGAAATTGAGGAGTCTCGGCCGGCGAGAGAGTCAGTCGAGGAGGCGCAAGGCCTGTCTAGCATTTCACCTGTGTTTGTTATCGCCGGGAGGCGCCCCGTCACAGCCAGCAGGGGACTAAAGGTCGGAAGGTTGGAGAACTGAAAAGATGATGCCCTGACGTACTGCAGATGTGTTTGCTTTGGTGAGGAAAAGAAAGAAGGGAAATTTTAATCTTCAGATTTATTGTAACTTATTTTTCCTTTTTACTAACTACAAATAAATCCGCGGGCCCGGGCTTGAATCCCGGCGCGAGCAGTCGGCGTGCAGCCCACCCAGCTATTCATCGTCGATAGATGGGTATTAGGGCAAACCTGGGGAAGGTAAATTGTGGTAACTCGGCTGTCACACCTACCTTGTGTCCCGGGGTGAGGGGTTTCTTACCCCCACAGGTCAAGGGCCAATGAGACGGAGACGAGCAACGAGGCCTCGAGCGTCTCTTGCGTATGCTCCCAACTTTATCTTTACCTCCATCTCCTCCCAAAAACTGAAAATAAATGTTCAGCCAGTCACACTATAAAAAAAAAAATAGTCACTGAAGTCCCTGCTTTGAGCTGTTTGGCTCCGGATGGAGGCCACCAGAGCGTTGCCCACACAGGGGGAGTGGCCACACGCCAGAAATTACCATCCTCCCAGTTCGAGGCAGATCCCGCCGCAAACGTCAAAACATTATACGTCAGGGAGATGACCAGGTCAAAGGTTGACACGCTCAGGACAACGTATGTATCAGTGGGAAACCCGCCCCGTTTATGCCCCCACCACAAAGATTTATGTATCTCAATCTCCAAAGTCAGGCGAGTGTGTGGGTCTCATCATATGTCAGTCAATCCATGATCATCAGTTTTCTCGTGAAAAAATATATATATATATATATATATATATATATATATATATATGTATATATATATATATATATATATATATATATATATATATATATATATATATATATATATATATATATATATATATATATATATATATATATATATATTTATTTATTTATTTACCAATTGTGTATGTTTTCAACTTGATGTTTGAACATTTTTCGAAAAAATCTAGAATATAATTCATATTGAAAAAGTTGATGATTAATGTGTGTTTCGGGGAGAGGTATTCACTTACGGTTTTATTACGTACTGGACTCGTGAGCGCCAGTTATAGTACCTCATCGTTTGGAGCTACATATACACAGTGGTGGGCACCGCTAACCGATAAGTTAACCTCGCTAATTGGTAATCCACTAACTAAAAAGTTAGCTTCGCTTACGCTAAATCGCTAAACTGATAAAGAAATTAGTGGAAGCTAACGCTAACCGCTAATCGCTAACTTTTCTTTATATGGATTTAGCTTCGGTTACGTATTTTGGCTCTAAAACCCTTAAAAGCAGACGTAGTGACCTGAAGTTTCAATATGTTGTAGCTTAAACAGAGATTTCCAGGAAGGTATAGCATGCCAAAATCAGATGATGATAAAGGTGTACGTAAATTAAATTACACACACACTTTATTTATGCCCAATATATGAACTTGCAATAGCAGTGCAGAAAGACAAAATCTGATAAGATATCTGATGACACACTACACAGGACTGCTCCCCCACACAGCTGGGGATAGTGGATCAATTTAGATACATAAATCTGGATCTGGATCTATGATGCGCAGGGCATCCGTACAGGTGCATAACACGCATATGTAAATAATACTTAGGAGTATATTAAGTGAATAAGTAATTAGAAGTGTTTATTTATTGTCAGGTGGAAAATATCGAATTCTTGTTATTAAATCCCGAGTTCAAAAAGTCGGAAATGGAAGATACATTACCCTAAAATACCAAAAAGTTTCCCTAATAATTGTCCAATTACCCTACTTTAAGGTGTAATTTACCCCAAACTGGAAGCCCTGGAATTATTGCGCCATGTGGCTCAACTGGTGCTGTCTGCCCACAACGGACAAGAACAAACCTGTATGAACTTTTAGTGGACTTTTTAAAGTTAGCGTTGGAGGAACTACGTTTAGCGGAAGCTAATTGATCCGCTAACTGTTTCCAAAGTTAGCGAAAACGCTAATCAGCTAACGAAAATGTTAGCTTCGCTAAATAGCGGTTAGCAGCTTAGCTGCATTATACATGGATTTACGGGTGCTGGGAGGATCTCGCACACCACCCACCCCGTCCCTCTTACTCAAGGGGTCTGACAGAAGCCTCTCTTGGCAACTAAAAAAATAAACTTTTAGGGCTGAACAGTTCGCGAACCCCAGCCTGCCAGATGCCAGTTCACCAGAGCACCAGAGTTGTCATTCACCCCCGGTCTGATCACAGACTGAACTCGCGGGTACTAGCCTGCCATCTCGAGTCCAGCAAATGATGAGATCTTGGGTGAATGGCACACAAAGCTTTCAATCCCACACTTGACTACGCACCTCGCATCCTCTCCACATTGACCTCACACACACACACACACACACACACACACACACACACACACACACACACATTCGCACGCACCCACCCCCACCCACCCACACACACACACACACACACACACACACACACACACGCACACATACATTCGCACGCACCCACCCACCCCCATCCACACACACACACACACACACACACACACACACATGAGTGGAAGGAAGATGAACCTTCAAACTACAGACCCATATCCTGACAAGTGTTTTGTGCAAAATAAAGCAGTGGACTAAATTTCTAGAAGAGCATAAGTTAATTACCAGCAACAATATGGGATTTCAAAAGTTTTACTCAAGAGTGACAGACAGAACTCAGGAAAGGGATGGATGGGATTGTATTTATTCTAGATTGAAAAAGGATAAACCTGTTTGCTGATAAATTTGGAAATGGAGTATGGATGGGAGATGGAATTTAATGTGGGATGATAATCAACCAGAGAGTCATATAAATGATCTTTAGAGAGACACATATAACTTGGAGGAAATATTAGGACATGATGAGAAGGCTAATCACTACCATGATTAAGAAATTAGAATACCACCTCCCCCCCACCCACCCACCCACACACACACACACACACACACACACACACACACACACACACACACACATGGAGTTTGGTAGGTGGCAGAAGATGCGAATATGATTACAAGATGGGAAGTGAGACAATATGCAGAGGAGTGGAGGAAAAAGATTTGGGAGTGACTGTTTCAGAGAATATGTCACCGGACAAACACATCAACAGAATAACGGGACAAACTGAATTTGCTGAGGAACATAAGGACGGCATTTGTGTACTTGGATGAGGAGATGATGAGGAAAATAATAGTCACAATGATAAGGCCAAGGTTGGAATATGCAGCAGTGGTCTGCTGGTCTCCTCACGAAAAAAAGAACATAAAGAAGCTGGAAAGAGTGCAGAGAGTGGCAACTAAAATGGTACCGGAACTTTGAGATCGGACTTATGTGGAGAGACTCGATAGCATGGAGTTCACAACCCTGGAGAGAAGAAGAGAAAGAGGAGATCTGAAAGCGATGTACAGGGTGGCGAATGGAGTAGAGCATTTGGACAGAGAGGACCTGTGTGTGTGGAACAAGAGAAACAAGAGGACATGGAAAGAAGTTGAGGGTGACCACGTGTAGGAGAGATGTGAAAAAATTTAGCTTCCCAAATAGAAGCATAGAGCTATGGAATAGACTAGAGGAGGAGGTGGTCTGTGCAAGAAACATTCATGATTGTAAGGAAAAATTGGACAAGAGTGGATATGGAAACGGGACAGCGCGAGCTTAGCTCTTTTCCCATGTCACAACTAGGTAAATACACACACACATACACACACACACACACACACTCGCACGAACGCTAACCCCCCCCCACACACACACACACACACTCCCCAGAGCTTCCACTCAACTCTCCCCCATAGGAAGCATTATAAGCATATGTTCATCACATTCATTGCATCTAGCAAGAATTTGAAAACATTACCATGTTGTTTCCCTATTTTCTTGCCTTGATTTCTTATATTAATACCATGTAACTGCCAGCATTGTCACAAGTACTTTATTCAGACCCACCACCTCCACATCCACCTTCACATCCACCACTGCTAATGCCAACTTGAGTCTGTCAAATGCCAGCCACCACGATCTTCATTATACTGGTGCCATTACTCCAGTGAACCTCACCACCACCACACTTCACACTGCACTTTCTAACCTCCACCACCACCACTGCTGCTCTGAACCACAGAAGTCATTGTACAAGAGTAATGGTCATTCTAGAAACTGGCTAAAGGACTGGGTTGATGTCATCTGAGCATTAATGAAAGCTGTTTGTCTTGTTCCAGGTGGGGGAGGTGATGGCCGAGACAACAGTGGGGGGTCAGGGGGCAGTGCGCCCTCTGCTGCCAATGGCCATGCCAGCAACCAGATGGGCCAACAACAGCAGCAGCAACAGCAGCAACCACAGAAGGACAGGCAGCCTAACCCAACCACCACAAAGAAAAGCCCCGCTCAGAAGGGTAAGTCCAACCCTCCCTGTTCCTTACCCTCCCCTTACACCAGCCCTTACTCCCCCACACACACTGTTCAGGAGTCTTCCCAACTATACAGCACCTAATATCTCACACAGCCCTCACTTAATTCTTCTCTTTTTAGCTTCTGGACCCTCCACACCACCACCAACACCACCACTACCACCCCATCATCTATACCTCAGCATTTATCACTGTTGTATTAGTGTCCAGTGTGGTGGTGTTAGTGGATGAGGTGAGTGGTGAGGGTGTCACTAGCCTTGGAAGTTAGGAGTGGTGCCATAGAGAAGAGCAAGCTTACACAGCTCTTTGGCCCCTGACAGCCCATTGAGTGACACATACAGAGTGGCCTGAGCTGCCTTACCTTAGTGGTGGTGGGTCCTGAGCATCCATCACCTTAGCAATGCTTGTGTCATGTGCATTACACTGAAATGCATCCACTTGCTGCACAGACTTACTGGGTTGCTGAGTGGTGGGCCTCAGGAAATGTATGAGGGATTGATACAAGGATACACATACATCTATGTACCTGCATCGTTTGATGTCACCATGCTGGGGGAGGTGTGGCAAGGTCAGGAACAGTCCCCTACAGGAAGTCTATTCCATGTTAATTGTTGAAGGCTTGCTGGTGTACAGTAAATCTCCACATAGATATACTACATAGTATTCCTTACCAAGACTGAGAGGCTGTAATTGGTGACTTTAAGAAAAAAAAATACAAGTAATTCAAAATAATTATAAGCTTCCTACATAAAGTTGAGACAAATATTAAGCTGTCAGTTGTTCCTGTGGTCATTCCACTTCATTATCTTCATGAATATGAAAGCAACTAAGAGTAGTAGAATAAATACATCTCCAATGTGTCATAAAATACATGTTGTTGTACTTTTCTTGACCTTTGCCACAGAGTGCACTCTGCATGCTCTTAAATGGAGGATCTTCCACATGCAGCTTTCTTTTCTTAATTTTATATTGCTCATGACTTGTAGAATTATAGTCCTCTGATGGCTGAAGGAGCTGAACAAGTGACAGTGTTTGTGGCAGTGGTGTAGTGAGGAGCAGCAGTGTGAGGAGGAGAAAGGGACAAGAGGAGGAATTAGGGTTCCATATCCTTAATCTCTGTCTCAGGGAGGTACAGTTAATGACCTCCAGGTGCCAAGTGGCCCTGTTACCAGTCCCAATGAACAGCCAAGTCAGGAACCGTTTGTCAGGGGAGAAATCCTGGGTGGCAGGTGGATCTGCTGACCCTCACACACCTGCCTATCACACATTCCTGAACCTCAGGTGACCTTCAGCTTGTCTGAGGTCCTGGGAGGATTGCTTTATTCTAAGTGCAGTAGTGCAGTGTTGCATTATTTGTGGCATATACACATCATTTTGATTTCAAGTAAAACCTTTAAAGATTTTTCAAACTTGTACTGTTGTGATGGTATTCTTGTATTTTTACATGTTCTCTGTGTATCATTATGATCAGTCCTAAAACATGAAGCTGTCTTTTGGAAAAGTACAATTAAATTTTGACGTAAATAAGGTGACTTGAGTTTTTAAATACTCGAGTATTGCTCAAAATATTTACTGACTGCAGAGAAAATGTTTTGGTGAAGAGCAGGAAGGTAGTTCTCTAGTTCATTATATACATTGGTCGTGACAACACAGACCACTATTCAGTATTGGGGCAGCTTGTCTCCCCTCCTTCCACCAGATGTGAACTCACAACTTGTGTTCTCGTTCCTTGAAAATGTCCCCCAATCCATTCATCCCATTCAATGAGGCTCTTCAGGCTGTTTCTCCCTCCTTATTGATCAGCCTCCTCACTGTGTGAACCTCTCAATGCCACACTCTCTATTCACTGGTCTTTGCCATGGCTCTCTGCTCTCTATGTGTGTCAATGGTCCTGACAGTTTGGTAGGCACTGAGCTGCAGCCGTACTGCTTGAGTCTGAAAGGTACAGGAAGATTGGCAGACAGTAGTAGGAAAGTTAAATGGAGGTGGTTTTATTAGCAGCAAATTGTAGGCCACAAGGAAACCAACTCAGATATTCCAGGAATATTTACTAAACCATCATTTTAGGAACCAGTAGATGGTTGAGAGAAAAGACTGCAATAAATATTGTTTGAAGCTTCACTGTTAAACAACATGTAGGAATGTGGCTGTGGGGAAAAAAGTAAAGATAAGAAACGTATGAAGGTAGTGAAGGTAACTAAATACCTCATTTCTTAAAATGTGGCAGCTGTTTGTGAGTGTGTGTGTGTGTGTGTGTGTGTGTCTGTGTGTGTGTGTGTGTGTGTGTGTGTATTTACCTATTTGTAGTATACAGGGCCTGAGCTCAAGCTCAGTCAGTCCTGTCTCCCAATCTATAGTTGTCCAGCTTTTCCTTCATTTTATGGACACTGCCCACTTCAACAGTGTCTTTGCTAAGTCCATTCCATGTATCCACACTCCAGTATGGAAAACTAAACTTTAAGTCTTTTAAACAAGTCCCCTTTCTCAGTTTCTTACTGTGTCCTCTTAGTTGTATTTACCTAGTTGTAGTTTTACAGGGCCTGGGCTTATGCTCGTGTGGTCCCGTCTCCATATCTAAATTTGACCAACCTTTCCTTAAAGTTGTGCACACTCTTCGCCGATACTACATCCTCACTTAGTCTGTTCCAAACCTCTATGTTTCTTTGCGGGAAGATATATATATATTATTTTTTTTTGTCAAGCATCTTCCTTTTCTAAAAATTTTACTGTGTCCTCGTGTGTTTCTGGTGTTTCCTCCTTCTCTTAGTAGTAACTCCTCATTATCTACTTCTTCAATTTTATTCCACAATTTATAAATTTGTATTAGGTCTCCCTTTTCTCTTTGTTCCAATGTTGGCAGGTCCATATCCTTTAACCTTTCTTCATATGACAATCCCTCCAGTTCTGGAACCATTTTTGTTGTCATCCTTTGTATTCTTTCTAGTTTTTTTACATGTTTCTTCTCATGGGGAGACCACACAGTTTCTGCATATTCCAATTTTGGTCTAATCATAGTGGTTATCTTTTTCATCATATCCATATTCATGTAGTGGAATGCTATTCCTATATTTCTTACCATTCTATACGTATCACTGAATATCCTACTTATATGACTTATTTGTGTGTGTGTGTGTGTGTGTGTGTGTGTGTGCATGCATGCAAAAAGAGAGAGAGAGAGAGAGAGAGAGAGAGAGAGAGAGAGAGAGAGAGAGAGAGAGAGAGAGAGAGAGAGAGAGAGAGAGAGAGAGAGAGAGAGAGAGAGAGAGAGAGAGAGAGAGAGAGAGAGAGAGAGAGAGAGAGAGAGAGAGAGAGAGAGAGAGAGAGAGAGAGAGAGAGAGACCTGAATTGAGTCACTTGACCTGTAAGACCTCTGTAGATCTGAGAAATTAGCCATTATGTTGACATGGATGCAATGGCCTGTAGCCACTGTGCCTTCCCAGAGTAGGGACAAACTCTCTCAGAGGTCACATCAATCATCCGTTGGGGGAAACAGACAGTAATGAGAAACACACATCCTAATTTATTCTCCCATTTGCTGGTGATAAACGTCCCTCATTAAGGAACTGTCCATGTTGTTTATGTTGTGTGCACTCATTATCGGAGCACATGTTTTACAAATCTCATTTTGTTTTATTTCCTTGCCCAAACCTCAGAAAATTTATTAAAGATTGGCTTAGAAGACTTTTTAAAGAGACTATACTTTTGCACTATTTTACAGCCTTATTAAAGTAGCACTTTAGGGAAAGTTTCTTCTTTCCTCTGTAGATAAATTACTACTTTGTTTATGCCTCAGTACCAAGTTTATGATAACAGCACCAGAGCAGGGAACATTTAATATTCCCTTGTGGAAAAGTTGGTGCCTCAGTTTTTCAGCTTTTGATGTTAGAAGAAAACACATAATATTCCTCACAGAAACCTTTTTACCTCTACTACTTTATAGTCTTGTTTATCTGTAAATAACTTTGTACCTAATTTTTCACTTTTTCTGGCAAGACCATAGAGTTAGAACTCCTACGATAGCACATGATTCCTTCAGGACACTTGTTGGAGTGACACGAACACAATGCATTTTAGGATTTACACATAGGAGAGGGAGGGGAAGTGCAAAGGACAAGGCTCACTGTAAATAGTGAAATGAGAAGCTAAAGGCAGAGTTTTGTGTTGCAGACAATCAAGGATATGTTGTCAGTCTGAAGGCAGTGAAAAAAGCATATTTTATGAAATGTAGAAAACAGGTGAAGTTTATAATGTGGGTGACCTTAGACAGGGAGATGTAGGACATAACAGGTTTGAGATGGCTAACAGGGACCATAATCTGAAGGACATAGGGCAAGTACTGAGATTAATGGACATGATAATGGTGTACATGTACAGACTTGACAATCAGGTGTGTTCAAAAGAAAAAAACTGATGAGCAGGGAGGAAGGTCTGATACATTAATTATTCCCACCTACATTTTACTGATGAAGTTGAATTAAGGTTGATATATAGATGGATATTCAAGGGGAGGGAAAGAGAGAGAGAGAACTAATTTTAACAAGTAGTGGGGGAGACATATCCACTGTGGATTGTTTGGAACAGTCCTACCTAACACCCTTGGCTCACGGCTCAGGGCAAGTCTCATTTGCATTACTGACGACCGAAATCACCCGAGACGAGGGTCCAACGGGTGCTAGCCAGGCCCTTGGACCACCACCACCACCACCAGCACCTCCACAGCCAGGGATGGAGGAGAGCAGCGGGGTGGGGCCAGTACTGTCTTCCCCAACCCTGCCACCCCACCCCAGTGCAGGGCCGTGTGGGGCCAACACAGGTAGCCTCAGAGTGTGCTCTTGGGCTCCAGCTGTGTATGTGTGTGCGTGTGTGAACCCAGCACCACTAATGACTGACCAGCTGCACATTTAGCAGTGTCATCAGCAATAGCAGTAGCGGCAACATGACGCCATGCTGCCAAACTGAGCGTTTGATTTGAATTTTGACTGTTTTTGACATTGCTTTATTAGAAGATTATTTTGTATAGCATAATAAAAATGATTTTGCTTTTTTTTTTTCTCTCTTCATTACAGGTTTTTGCTTGTGAGGTTAAATACTTTTACCACAGCTTCTAACAGATATCATGAGAACTCTTGACACTGCTTAGAAACAGCCTCAGCTTTTGTTTTCGTGTAATTAACTGTGTGTGTGTGTGTGTGTGTGTGTGTTTACCTAGTTGTGATATACAGGAAACAAGGTACATGCGTGGGGTCATCATCATTGTCATTTTCATTTTAACGTCAATTGTTCCCTTTCCAAGGGGTTAGACATTCGATGACTCGTCCTCAGTTTTGTTGAAGCAGTAGGTTTATTGCCTTGAATCCCCTTCCTGACAGGAAACCCTCCCCGCTTATTCAGACTTGGGACCCTTCCCTAGTTGGTCTCGTTTGCCCCCCAAGAGCCTGGGGTCCTTTCTCCAAATCTCAGTTTATCAAGCTTAGCTTTTCATTAATATTTCTGGCTTGAGCTATCCCTTTTTTAAGGTCATTCCCACTGTCAATGCATGTGTGTGTGTTTGTGTGTGTGTGTGTGTGTGTTTACATAGTTGTGATATACAGAAAAAAAGCTGTGCTCAGGAAATCCTATGTCAGAGCCTCAATTGGTCAAGTTAACTTTTAAACTTATTAAAGTTTCTGAATTGGACAACCTCGTTGGCCAGGCCATTTGATGTGTCTATTGGGAAAACTGTATTTCTTGATGTCTTTCGTGCATCTTGTCTTTCTCAATTTTATTCCCTATCCCCCTAGTTCCTCTCCTACACTTTACAAACAGAGCTTCTTTATCAATTCTGTCCACTCCCATCATTCCCATGAACACTGCAGTCATGTCACCTCTCCTTTCTTTATAAGGAGAGCAGCACCCACTTTTTAGGTGACTTGTTTTACATTAAATCTGTCAGGCTAGGGACCATCATGCTTGCTGCTCTTTGTATTCTCCAATCTTGTTCATTTGTCCCTTTGTATGAGTAGACCGTACTACTGCTGCATATCACAACCTGGAACAGATCAGTAAAACACTAGCATTTTCTTCATGTTGTGAAATGACGTTTTTAAGTTTGTCAACAGTTTATACATGTCTCTGACTATTAATGTGTTTCCAGGTGATGGTTTAACCTGAATCAACACTCCTAGGTCTTTCTGCTTTCTCGCTTTTCTGTTTTTCACATTGTCAAAAATTCAGTGGTGACCACTTTGAACACTTTTGCCCATTTTCAACAACCTGCTTTTTTTATTTCACATTGACTTTCCTCTCCCACACCTGGCTCCATTTTTAACCCAGTAGCAGCGACGGGCCAAATTTGTGGCTTTACCGTGTAGCTGCGACGGGCCAAATTTGTGCCATGATTTGAACCCCCCAAAATAGATGATACATAAACTGATCAGAAATGCTTTGATACATATTATGAAATGGTTTGTGTGAATGATGATTTTTTCTCATCTTTCTCGCATAGAGGGACCATTAAGAAACATGATCCCTGCTGCTACCGGGTTGAATCCTGACAAGATCTTGCAGCATTATACAATCTTTCTCAGCTTTTACTTTTCTTAGGATCTTGGCATTATCTGCATACAGGCTTTCCATTCCTCCTACCTGATATTATATCAGCTACATAAATCAGGAACATTATAAGTTTCAGTACCAAGCTTCGTGAAACCACACTTGTTACTTTCCTCCACCCTGACATTGTCTTCTTTTGAAGATCATCTGGAAAAGTGTAAAACATTGCAAAAAAAATGTATGCAAGGTTATTTTATTGAATGTTTGGGTAGCTATAATTTGCATCACTGCAGGGCACAATGTTATCATGACACAAAAGTATGCTGAGATGAAGGGAAAGCTATGAACGACATTACTTTTTTTGTACTTTTGCTGTCAGTGTTTGCATCATGTATATCATCAGAGTTCAGTGTTTTACCTCCTAATTCATTTAGTCATCAATCAGTATAGTATCTGTCACACACACTCTATGTGGCCACTAATCTTTGGCCTCTGAACATTATTCTCCCAGCACTGTGGAAGTTGATGTGCACAGTCTAGGAATTCACCACACACAGCAACCTTTACTATTAGCAGCAGTAGTTTTATCACCGTCAATGGAAATATGGTCATCACAGTTACATAGCTTTGGAAAAGTGGATAGCAGCTTTATCACTAACCAGGTCTGCAAGTAAACAGAATTCATTAGCAAGAATTTGAGATGGTCAAGGTAAAAAAAGTGTGTGCTGGCAAATAACCAGTGCCTGTTACTAATCACTGACACACTTCCTCCCACCCTCTTATGCCTGTATGTCATCTGAGGTAAGGCAGTCTGGCCACCCTTTGTGAGGGGGTGGTGGTGGTGGTTTCGTTTGTGCTGGTGCTCACTGGTAACCAGCCTCATGTTTACTTATGTCTTCCTCAGATGCTTATTGGCTTACTCAAGGGGATAACTTGCAGCCAAGTAAACAACAAAGGGCTTCAATGGCAGGCCCTAATGACCTCTTTTTTGGAGAAGGAGGTATTGTGATCTGAAGCAGACTTGATACTAACCTGTTTTGGTATCATGGGGAAAGTTTTGTTTTCAAAAGCATTTAAGTGTTTCTTGAGAATGAATGCAAAACCATGAAGGGCCTGGATTGTAGTATGTTGTCAGGGGGCACAGGCACTGCCAGCCTCTGGAGGAGTGAAACTTTAACCTAACAAAGAAGTCAACAGAGCTTATCCTCTTAAGAAAGAACACGCTTCTAAGTTTCTTTTGACTCATAATTTGAATTTCCTAAAATAACACATGCATGATGCACTGAGTTCATCATCATACCAGTGTTTGTTGTGTTGCATTGTGGAGGAGAGGTAGTCAGCCCACAGGTTTGCATGAAGTGTTTCCCTCCAGGTGTGCTGTTAGTACTCATGTGCTACTTGACTACAGTAGCTAGTCAAGTGCTGCATAGTTGTGTGTCTAGTTGTACTGTTATTGCTCTTAGTGTTACCGCTTTTGTGTTTATAGTTCATGAAATAGTTTTAATATGTCTTTCATTGGTCAACTTTATCAGCTTAACACAAGTATCTTCCTGAAATCAAATTGCAGTTAAAGTCCAATAATCTAAATGGCAGTGGATTGAAGGTCATTTAGATTATCAAATTGCTTGGATTACTCTGAGGGACCCATGGATATTAAAAATGTATTCACATAATCAGAAAATAATGACGTCATGTTTTATTACTCACCAGTAATGCATAGAAGTGCTGAACAGCTGTTATAGGTAGGTAAATCCATGTCAAGAGAGTACATATTCAGAAGTAATAATAGCATAAAAAAGTAGAGCAGTTTCAAAATAACACCAAGCAGCAAAGAGAAAAAGGGGAAAGTGAACCCCTACGACAATCATGGAGTTGAGACAAAGCTACCTGAACACTGCATATTTGCCGCATGACTTTTGGGGATTTTCACGGTATCTGTGTTTGGATTTTTGGACTTTTACTGTACTAATTGAAAATTATCTGACCTCCCTGACACAGCAAGCTCTCCTTCACCCTCCACACTCTTAATATACATAATATGAGCATCATAGACATGACTGAAAAGGTTGCATGACATAAATCTCATTGTTGCCCCCCTCCTCCCCCCCCTTTTTTTTTTACAATTTCTGTGAACAATGATTCATCAATTCACATGCTATTTAGAAAAGTACACATTTTTCATAGTTGTCAACAACTTTTAAAGGTTTCAATGTATCATGAAATCCATTCAAAAATGGTCATATTTTGATACATTCACATTCTATCATTGTATGAGTAAGGTATACTAATTTTCCCGGAAATGTCATTTCTTGCTTATTGTAAAATGTAACATTTTCATGTGTTTGAATTATTATTTCTCCTGTGTCTTGTAATGTGCATTTAGAATGTATGCTTAAAAAATCAATTTTATTATGTGAAGGCAATGGCTTTGCATGGTGGCTAGGATGAATTATAACTGCTATAACTGCATAAGGATCAGTTGCGTATATTGTGCTCGTAGTCAATGTCAGACATTACTGTGGTGGCGGCTTTATTCCAGGAGTTTCAGCCATTAGATATCATCAGGGGTCATTCATCAAAGTACTTAGTCAACCTACTAGTACCACCAAATGTTGAAAGTATTAGCCATAGTTGTTATGATTATTAAAATTGATACAGCACTTTTTAATATTTGAATCCCCTTTCCCAGATGACAAGTCCTCTGGCCTCTCTCACAAAGACAGAGAGGAGCGGCTGCGTCAGCTGAGGGACCGACAGCAAATGGAGAAGCAACAGAAGCTGGAGGAGCTCAAAGAACATGTGAGAAGTGATGATTCAGTTGCATTGTGTACCTTAACTCATCTTCCACAACCTCATTCACTTTTCATTTGCCCTTTACCCATCCAAGTCATTTTCACTTTCATGTTATGTTACAGCTCCAAGTAATCAGTGGCAGTCCATGTACGTATTCTGAAATTAGTTTTGAAAACATTGATAGTATAATTATGCTGTACTTTAAAGTAATGGAAGTTTATGGAATCCACAAATATTTCTTTTAAAATTCCTCTTTCATGGTTCATATTCTCTACAAATCTTGGCATCTATGTGTAGTGGAGACTGCTTTAACCACCACATTCCCCAACAGGCAGCGGCAGCCCAACGTTTCCGGGAACAACAGGAGAATGAGCGACGGAGGCGGCTGGAGGAGATGAGGATGAGGGATGCTGATAGGAGATCCCAGGTAGAAGAGCGTAAGAAAATCATCCAGCAAGCAGAACAGGACAGAAGGGAGGCTGTCATCAGAAAGACCGCTGTGGGTACCTAGTTGATGTTTGACCATGGCAAAAATTAGTTTAGATTCACTATAACTTAAACTTGGATACACTTGATAACCATAACTAAAATGCTGATATGGCAAGCCAAATACATGCCAAAAGCAAGATACTACTGTTTATTAATCTATGGTAAAAAACCTCAATGCTTGATAAAGTTCCTTTGTATTGCATCTCAATCCACTTTTAAAAACACGCAAGGAATCGTCACAACACTTTTCTTTCTTCTCAGGAGCGAGAGCAGCGAATGGAGACCAAGAGGCGCAATGAGAGAAGCAATATTGTGTTTGCTTTTGGCAGCTCTACACCACGTATGCTGGACCCCAAAGACAACTCCAGTTCCTCATACTGGACCGCTCGCAGGTAGCCACTTCCACTGCCTTTGACCATTTTTATCTCATTGACTATAAATTTTTTTACTAATTAGATTTAGAAAAATTATGCAACTGAATTATGAAGTGAACACAAACCCCTACTATATAATTTTTATTGTTCCCTTGGTGCCTGTACCACACGATTCATATAATAAACCTAAAGGCATCCCAAATGAACACCACTGAGTTAATACACTGTGTTAATACAGTTTCTCTGATGTAAATGCATAAAATCAACCTAAGTTCCTTATCCATCCAATTGACATCACCAAAAATACAAGATGCAAACTCAGGTGATATGGTGGGAATGATGATTTCTCCATTTAATATTATGTACAATCTGTAAACCATTAAGACACTTAACATTTTTTTGCTTGCTTTTTGTTTTCCCCTCCCCTTCTCTAGGGCTACCTCCACTACTAATGTGCACATGGTGGATGGCGCCCTGGCTCGCCGCGCCTCTGAGTGTGGGGACATGGACCTCAGCCGCAAACGAGCCACCTCAGCTCATGGTCTTGACAGGAAACCAGAAGGTAGGCAGGCTCCAGCAGTCTTAAGTCTATCATTACTGTAATCCATTGTGATTCATAGCAGGCAACTATAAGGAACATACATTCTGCATTATAGGAGGTTGAGGGTTGGGATTGGGACCCTCTCAACTAATTTTTTGCCTAGAACACACATCAGAATTATCATCTTATCTTTATATATATATATATATATATATATATATATATATATATATATATATATATATATATATATATATATATATATATATATATATGAACTCAGCATCAGCATTTCTATCTTTTTTGAGAGAGAGAGAGAAGAGAGAGAGAGAGAAGAGAGAGAGAGAGAAGAGAGAAGAGAGAGAGAGAGAGAGAGAGAGAGAGAGAGAGAGAGAGAGAGACCTTTATGAGGCTAGCAATGGTGATCCCATAGTTTCTCACAAGCATAGCATCCATAACTTCTTCCTTCCTCAGAAGTACAGCAGGAATGTGTAGCACAAAAAAATATCTTTTCAGTTCTTTGCAGTTTCACCACTAATGTTGTTTCCTTTCCTGGAAAGCACAAGAACAACAATCTCAGTTGCTTGGAAGGATATCAAAAGTGTTTTCATTCAAAGCGCCAGTCAGTTCATAATGAATACTACAGAATGCTTTGGTTTGAAGAGGCCTCAGGCCTACCACAATATTTTCCATATAACAGTGTTTTGAAGATTTTCATTTTGACATTGATTTTATTGCATTATCAAAATTCATATGTATATGTGTAACTAGTGTGTCCTTAAAGCTTATTTCATTATCAAAATCTCTAAAATAGACTGCCCCTATGACCACTCCATTAGGTAGCTTTGGAGAGAGGTGTCAAAAGATCAATAAAAGTTTCTTATACACAGTGGTACTGTGCAGTCATTTAATTCCAGCAGAAAGCACAACATTTCCCTAGCTCAAGTGCTTTCTTTAATGTCCCAGATTGCATCATGTTGATATGCTGTGCTATGCAGATTCTTCTTTTTACTGTTAGGTGTAAACTCATTCCCCTTGTTACATATATTTTTATTTATTTTTATTATTTTATGTACTTGAATGATAATATGCAATTTATGGAATCGGTGAGTGTCTTGTATTGAGCTCCATAGATTTGTGTGTCTTGGTCTGAGGCAGGAGGTATCATGTCAAAACATTATGTTCCTGTTGCCTTGAATGAATGTTTTCATCATTTTGTCATGTAGAACTTTAAAGTAAAGTTTTATCCTTAGGGATTATTTTTCTTTATGGCAACATTTTATATATTTGTATATGGCCATATTCTTACATCAGTCAGTCATGTTGTAATGTTCTTCAGCAAAAACCCATTTATTTTTCATGTAGTTCATAATAGCTGTATGAGCAGGCCCTGTCATCTAAATTTGTGTGCTTATCCTTCTGAGTTAAACCTTTCCAAGGCAGGCAAGGTTAATTACTTCTTTGGTCAGATCTAAAGGAGTGAATTCTGGTGCCTTACACAGCATAAAATAAAGTACATAAATTTGCTACACATCAGCAGCTTCAGCTTAAATTAAAGATAATATTTATATAGTTCAATTGGTAAGCCATGCTTTGAAGTTAAAAATTGTCAGTGCAAGTGGTTCCTGTTACTGTGTAGCAGAGGAATGGGCTTGGTAGTCTTATTATAGTATATTATCCTCCTTTTAGTTTAGAAATTTCATATATGTAATATTTTTGCACAAGTATGCATTCAGTAAGGCTTGTAAAAAAAAATTATATATATATATATATATATATATATATATATATATATATATATATAGATATATATATATATATATATATATATATATATATATATATATATATATATATATATATATATATATATATATATAAAACTGTTTTCATGTAAAAGTTTGCATAAAAGCAATACAGTAATACAATACCTAGTCATGAAGTCCGTATAAATAATTTCTTCAAAACTCAATGAACATCCTTGTGGGTTATTCACACATCAGTTGTGCAGGTAAACATGATTTTGCTCAGTAAAATCTATTAGTTTTGCAAGAGTAATTTGATCATGGGAACTGCACTTGTCCATGAGAAAGTACTGTAGACAGGGTGGCTTCAAGCAGAAAAATGCGAGGTCAGGGTCATCCCTTCTTTCTCCACCTTTTGCCTCCTTTGAATTTTTAGTTAAATGTGACAACCACATGTATATAAAGCTAATTCTTGGGCATCTTATCTAGACTTCATAATTCTATTCTGAGATTATGGCTACCAAAAGAAAAATTGGATTCTCATATTTTAAAGTGTGAAGAGCAGTGACATTGATTAGCCTTCAAATTATAGGGTAGATGATCATTTATAACTGTACCTACTTATAAAAGATGTGAAGCGAGAAGCATGTGTGTGTGTGCGTGCGTGCGTACATGCATGCATGCAAACATTTACAAATACAAGAAAGTACGTTTCAGAGTATAGTTTGGGGTGAAGGTGAAAAGAGGTACGGCAAACATTGCTCTCAGCCTGTGAAGAAATTCCCATAAAGTACAGTGAGACTCTAAGGAATAAGAAGTACAATGATCTTGGATGTAGGGTGTGACCTTAACAGGGGACCATAGTGTCAGTGAGCATCAGTCTTTGTAGCATATTTTGAAGAGGTTTAGAGGTAATGCCGTAAGACATTCCAGATTCCACATATGACAGGGGATTTTGTGGTCCAGGTTTGTCTCTTGCAAGACTGCCTTGAATAACTCATTGAATAGAAGATTGCAAGGTTGCACTATTGTCTGGTGGGATCAATGGATAACATGGTGGTGGCATTAATGTATTATCTGCACTAACAAGCTTATGAAATGTAAAGCTTATGATTAAGCTTTGGTTAAAGGTGTAATTTTATGAAACATGCTTTAGTCTTCTTAAGTTTCCATATCTATTCTTTCTTTTTAACTTTAGATCTAGAATGGAATTTCAACAATAGAACTACATGACTGAATTTCACTAAGGAATGTGTTATTTGGGATACTCTGCACACTGATTCTATCAAAGCACATTTGATTTGCAGTGGTATTTAAGCACTTGCTATTCTCTTGTCACCAGTGAAGTATTGCTATGCCAGGATTACAAGCATATGGCTTTATCTGTATACAGCCCACAACACCACTGACACCCAGCAACAATAAACCTAGCTTGTCTGTTCAACAGTGTCACATTGTTGTTACAGACCTGCGTATGTCAAGCTCGATGTATGAAGTGTTTCACTGGGACAAGAGCAGCTCCTCTCACCCTCACCATCCCCCTACCACCCAAGGTACCCGGCTGACCAAGTCTCGTGACTCGTCACTGGAACGCAAGACCCCACCCTCTGCCCTCTCCTGGGTCAGATCCCATACTCCCCAACCTCCTCAGTCATCCACCCCAATCTCCAGTGATCCTCATCCTCCATCCTCCACCTCATCCTCATCCTCAGACAAAACCCCTACAAACACTTCACAGTCCCGTTTCTGCGTGTGGGAGTTTGGGGATAACTTCACTGCACTGGGTCCCGCAAATCAAAGTAGCGGCGATAACGGCCAACCGGCTTCTTCCTCACCGGCTTCAACACCCACATCTTCCACGCGCTATTCTCGTAGAACTGCTTCTGTATTTACTGGGGCTGGGTGCACTGTTGGTGGTGAGTCTGCAAGCTGAGTAACCAGATGATGCTTCTTAAAGAATGTATTCTAGTAGATGTGTTTGTTTAACAACAACAACAAAAAAAGAAAACTTATTTTTCTTTCTTTGCTAATCTACTTTCACTAATTTGTAGTGTTTTCTCATGGCACTGGTCACAGATGTAAGCTTGGAAATATGCAGTTCTTTAATTTATCTTTGACCAACTTCTGGAATATGGCAATGATAGACATCTGTGGCATGAATACAAATAGTATGCAAGAATGCAGTCTCATATTACTCGAGAGCTATGGGTTGTAGGTTGTTCATTTAGTGGTAGAATTTATGTACTGGTACTAGCATTTTTTTGTTTTATTAATATCTTTTTACTTTCATGACAATACATACATGCGTTCCTCATCCCAGACCTTGCATTGACCCACCAGTGTGTTGTCTCTGAAATACTTGCGTGTGTGTGCCTGGAAACCCTTATATGGTTATATGTTTTAGCCATAGTGCATGGGTGTGTGGTTGTTTATTATGGAGCATGTCTGCATGTCCTCATTCTGTTGGTGTTTCATACCTGTATTCTGTATACATGCCTTTTTTTTTCTATGCTTTCATGTACTCTTTTATTTATTTAGTATAAGCTTGTATATAATTAAAAATCTATTGGCTTTAAAGTCAACAGACTGCAGGCATTCAGATTTTGAGAGCAGACCAAGACCATAGCCAAGTTAAGTGTGTCACTGTTGCTTTGTGCACACTGCCTTCAGTGTCACATTAGTGCTCATTTTGATTCAGTGTTCCAGGCTGACTTGAATTTCCTTTCTCGTGATACAATCTGGGCAGTCATTAATACTATTTTTAGATTCAGCATATTTACCCCAATTGTAGTAGGCTTACTAAATAGAAGTATTATGGGAATACTAAAATTGGTGACCTGCATACCACATCGGAGGATTACTGGAAAAAGGTTTTACTTTCTTTAAATTGGTGACCTGCACACTGCAGAAGTATACCTTTAGCAAATGTGATCTGTCATCACATTTATTTGGTATGTTCATCTTTCATATGGAATCTATGGTCTCGGAACTTCTTCTTTTGCCTCTTCCAAAGAAATTCTGGTTAACAAAAACCTCTATGAATTTCAGTTCCAGTGATTTGTAGAGTTAGGTAGCATCTGGGTGTGTGCTCACTCAAAAAGTGGTCTAATTTAATTTGATTTGCAGGACTAACCAAGGTGTGTATAAAGGAAAACCCATTCTGACTTGGATTTCAAAGTCTTGCTTCGATTAATACATTGACATTGGCCTTGAGAATCAACTAGAAACTTAGGCTACTCTCAGTTCTTAATGCTTTGAGTTTATGACCCATGCCATAGTTCTTAAGGAGCGGCATCTATCACGTCATGCAGCTCCCTAGGGCTGCAAAAATATGGAAGCAATGAGATTCTGATAAACTGCATAAAACTGAGTCTTCTCATAAATAGTTAAATAGATATCAGATGGAAATATTCAGAAATCAGTAATGTTTAATAAATATTTTAAACCAATGAACTGAGAAAAGCTTAAGGTAAGCTAAGTCCTAATGCAGAGAACAATTTGGCTGACATCTGTTTCCACTCTGAATGGTTATCAGGAGAAGATCTCATGACAAGATCAATGACAGCAGCGATTCCTGCCACGGCCGCCCGGCGCCGCACGGACCTGATGCCAGCCATGCCCTCCCTGCGGGACACCGGCATCCGCAGCAGCCCCCGCCATCGCTCACCAGGTAGGGCGCTGTCTCTCGGCCGGCTTGACGAGCTGGCCCGCCCGCGCCACCGCAACCCCCCTCTTGCACCCCTGCATGAAAGTAGCTCTCCCCAAGACCGCATGACCCCGCCCACCCGCACCATGTCCAAGAGCATGAGTCACCTGGCGCCCCGACCCCCGAGGCCACCCGGCCCGGAGGTGGCTGCCGGAGTGCTGGACAGGGGGGTGTCGCGCAGCTCCGTCACGCTGGCTCAGCCTCGCCTGACGCGTGCTGAAATGCTTAGACAGAAAAAGCTTCGAGGAACCACTGAGGACAACAACACCCTTGCCATCAAGAGCAGCCAGCGGGCCCAAGGTGAGGTGCATGGCCAGCCACTCGCAGGCAAACACATACATCATACAGTGCACACCTCCTTTAGCCAGTAACCCCATAACTCTCACTCTGTTCTTTATGGTGGCAGATTCTTACTTTATACCCAGATACAAAACACTTAAGGAAGCAACTGTGATGTGGCATACTGTCTTTTGTTACATCTTTAATTCTTTAATACTTATAAAGGACATACAAGGACAGCTCAGTTTTCTAGTTTTTATCAGAGAATGATGATCTCGGTGTGTGATTACCTCATAATTGAAATTACAAGACAAGAATCAAATGATTTTCAATTTTCAATGGACTTCAAATTGGTGGTTTTGACCTAGAATTTTGAAGACTATTGGTGCTATTATTGTTGTTAGTGTTATTATTGTTATTATTATTATTATTATTATTATTATTATTATTATTATTATTATAATTATTATTATTAATAATACCTGATATGAACACTAGCTTAATCTGCTATTCTATATCTGTTTTATAATTTTATTCAAATTACATCTCTGCAGGTATGATTTTTCCATCTTGACTTAAAAATGATGGTGTCTTGTCCCTAATCTCAATGAGATCATCATGTATTGCTAGAAAGCTCCAGATAATAAATAATTTCCATCACTGAACACCAATACAAACCACCTAAGTCACAATGCTGATTCTAAGGGACTTCTGTTGGCCTGCAGGGATCTTATGGTTAATAATCAAGGAAAACAAACCTCTACTAAGTGTCATGGGGAATTGGCAGGGACTAACCTTACTAATTGGCAACATTGTACAAGGTGTCTCGTTTACTCATAGAGAGAAATCTTAATGGTGTGTGCATGGGTGCGTGCGTGCGTGCCCTTGTCTTCATGCATCTTGTACACTCACATGCCCCTCACACAAATAGCTACATGTCTTTAAATGAGTCTCATTGACTAGAAATTTGCAAATTCAAATTTCAGTCATTATTAACAGTACACAATATTCTTACCAATATGATACCACATTTTGAAAGTTAAAGAGTGGAGAATCAGCAAGTGCATTGTGATACTAAATAATCACTGAAGTGTGATTATAATCATGCAGTAACTTTTCTGACACTGCCACTGTCTGTCCCATGACATATGCATGTCTTGGTTTAGCCAACCTGAAAGCATTCCTTAAATCTTAATCATAAGTTAAAATCAAAACATTGGAAAATACAACAAAAATTAAGATACCATGAAAAAAATACATGGCATGCAAATTAGTCTATCTTTCAGATCTATTCTCCAGGTAGCGAAGTGGTGATGGAACATTCATCCTTAATGCACTTCTCTGGCATCAAATGTTTCATGCTGGGTCTTTCTGATCAAGGGTGTTTGCTGCACTGCTTACCATACCATCACAGTATATAAAGCTCTTATCACATAATTATGCACATTTCCATTGATACGAGTATATTCACAAAATATTCCACATACCTGTCTCAGTAATGAATTGATCTTTTGATCTGCTGAGACAGACTGGCTTAATCCATTGGATGTGATCTCATGAGAAAGATGCACTCTTGCAATGCACCAACAAAATTTTTCTTCAGAAATATTCTCATAAATCCAAGGATGTTTTCTGTTTTGAAAAGATATATTGGTAACCTCACAACTGACATTATTCACAATTTCTAAATAATAAGTATTTTACCTTCAGTCTAGCTAACTCATAGCAGTACATTATTGACAAAAAATCAAGCATAGTGGCCAGAGGTTGTCGTAGTGAATAGACAATTTAGATTTCCCCATTTTTGTGCCCTGTTCGTGTTCAGTGTGTCGACTATCTTAGATGCTGTTCATTATACATGGTAGTTCCCTCAGGATTTCTTTTTACATGTGACTCTTGCTGTCCACTACACTTTTCTCAGCACACCAGCACACTGAACATTCCAGAACAGTGGGCAGTATGAAGACAGGTAGAAACCAGGCTGCCAAGAACACAGGTTTGTGTAGGAGCTTAAAATGCCAATATTTTCTGCCTCTGTTCCCATTCTGCCACAAAGTAAGCCCAGGTAGTCCTCTCTTTATATGTATCTGATAAATGAAAAGGACCTTTCTGAGATTCATTTTGAATCTTAGAAAGCACAGCTTAGATTCTGTTGAAGAAGGGCAAGCATAATAGGAAGAGCACACTCAGTTCCATTACCCATTGGATATGCAGGGTAGGAATCCTTTTTTTCTGTATTTGAGTGCTTGCCAGAGTACATCGGGCTGAGTAAAGCTAGAGCCAAGCTAAGGTAAGTGTGAGTGAGACCCTCCTCACCCAGCAAGGTATGTCGTAGCTTGGCTCACTCACCACCCATCTAACATATGTACAGCTTGAATTTAAGTTACTTGATTTTGGCTTGGCATTTATCCCAGTGTAAATTCTTAAATTTTTATTGCATCAGTGTGATAAAGGGCATTAGTTGCACTTGTACTGATACACAAACCTTTACCTAACTCTAACCACTGACTAACTGCCATCCTCTTCCTTATCTGTTGATTAGTACTTCACTTACCTGTCTGCTTACAATACTTTCATAGAGTAGTTGTATTCTACCTGACATATTTGTGTGCACGTGAGTTGCCCACCTGATGTCATCAAAGAAAAAGTTCATTGTCACCATGATATTCAAACTTTGTTACCTGTCTGTCATTTTGTCAATAGACTCTTAAGTACTTTTCAGTGTAAAATGTATATTTTTGTTTTACATTTGATGTTACCTTCCAAGACTTTCAAAAGACTTGATTTCTCTCTTCAACTTCATGCTGGCTTTTGTAAATGTTTCGGAGCCAAGCTTAACTGTGTGTGCTGGCCTGCTCTGCCCCAACAGGCATGCGTAGTGGGACAGTGACCCCGAATTCTCCTTCCCGCCCCACCTCTGCCCTGAGTCAGGGGTCCAACAACAGCAGTCAGGTGTCGTACCGGCCAAGAACCTCTCCCCGCAAGCCTCGTCCTCTCAGCATTGCAGGCTCGTCTTTGTCCTCTGCTGATAAGCCCAGAGATGCTGCTGCCTCTGAGTCAAGGGAAGGCAGGCCTATGGAGAGAAAATGTATGTGTTTGGTGGAGTTGTGGGCTCTAAACTTGATGCTGCTTCCCAGTGCTTGCCATCATAAGCCAACTGCACATCTACAGTGAACGTCTTAAATGCTTGCTTTATTTGGCATAAACTACTTTAGCTTGATTCTTGTAATGTATGTTTGTATGTAGTATTCACTTTTCTTTTCTTAATTTTTCCAGTGTCAGTGGGCTCAGCCTCGTCCGTCACCAAGCCCACCCGAGCCAAGAGTGCAGGGTCTGACAGAAGCACACCCTCCACCCCAGCACGTACCCCAGTCAAGCCGGCTACTCCAAAGAAGACCCCAGCACAAGTCAAAGCTGAAAGTGCTGCTAAAAAGGCAATTGAGAAGAGCAAATCAACTCCCAAGGCTAAAGTCACTCCTAAGACTACTCCTCTGCAGTCACCTTCAGTGGAAAGCAAGCCTGTGGTTGCTGCTAAGTCCAAAAAATCTACATCAAGGGAAAGCAGTACAGTAGAGAACAAGAGTGAGACTCCTCAGGTCGTTACAGAAGCTGCCACGGTGGAAGAGAAACCATCAACTGAAGGAGAACAGAAAGCTGAGGAAAAATCAGAACCAAAGACAGAAGCTGAAATAACACCTGCATCGGACTCCTCCACTCCTGCTGAGACTCAAAAACCAGAGGAAGCGACCGTGCCCACAACCGAGCCAACCCTTGCCCCCAGCCAGGAAGCTAGCGAGAAAATGGAAGTAGTCAACGAGATTGTCGCTGACAAAGATGATCCTACCCCACAAGTTGC
The DNA here is from genome assembly GCF_024679095.1 of Eriocheir sinensis. Taxonomy (NCBI): domain Eukaryota; kingdom Metazoa; phylum Arthropoda; class Malacostraca; order Decapoda; family Varunidae; genus Eriocheir; species Eriocheir sinensis. The sequence continues at coordinate 9,958,097 of NC_066509.1, read as the reverse complement.
CAATGTAGAAGAAAAGTCAAGTAATGATGCTCCAGAGAGCAAGGTAGATGAGGGTGAAAAGCAGGATGAGGCAGAAAAAAACTTAGCCCAGAAAGCTGCTGATAAACCCGTGACAGGTTATGCCACAGAAGAGGAGTATAAGGCAGCCCTGGCTGAGAAACGGCGACTGGCTAGGGAGGCAAAGGAGCGGGAGCAGGAGCTGGAGCGGCAGAGACAGGTGAGTGCCTGAGCAACTCACTGTTGGTGTTTTTCCTGCCAACCTTCCTCCAAAAGATGATTTTGATATGTAATTTTTTTTTATATATAAGAAAATTTAATTTATTAAAACAAGAACATAGTGTTGTGCCAGCATGACAGTGTGGTTTATGTGTGGAATGAAATTTTCTTTTGTACTTTATCATTCTTAAAAATAAACTGCAACCCATCAGGTTTATCCTGTTGTAACCAGATCAGGATCAGATATAATATAGACATAGCAAAACCCTTAATTTGTCATATTTTATCAACATTTGTGTAATGGGTTATTTTATATGGCCACTATTCAAGTAACCATAGCAGTGCCCTCAAATTTTTGTTTCTGTGATATATAAGGCAACTATTATCATGTTTTATTCAAATCTTAAAGATAGTTTATTGTACAAGCATAATTGAGGAGAGTAGATTAATCAGTTTCTGCTGGGCAAAGCCGGAATTTTTACAACCTGGCAATCCAGTGAACTTTTCTTCTTTCCCTTCCAAAAGCTGCTGCAAAGCTTAGTGAAAATATAATGTATATGTACACTGAAGTATTTTCCAAGTACAGGTCATGACTGTCAGTCTCACATTAGGCAGATTTCATGAACTGATATGTAGTATATAACAACAAAATACTATGTGGATTGTTGTCACATTCCATTTCCCTTTGCAGCTTGAAGAGGAGGAGAAAGAGCGGAAGGAGGAGGAGGAATATTTGAGATTGATGGAAGAGCAGCGTAAGGCAGAGGAAGATCGGCTTCGCAAAGCCATCGAAGAGGCTGACCGCCAGCGGGAGGAGGAGGCAAAAAGGAAAGAGGAGGAGGAGAAACAAAGAGAGGAGGTAAGCTGTGATAGCTGAAAAGAGGGAAGTTTCCTTCATGCAAGAAAGTAATTTATGCACAACTACATCTTAAATCTGAATTTCAAAGTCATGTTTTAAAAAGAAGCAAAAATATAAGTTTCACCAAGATGATTTTTTTTTATCTTTATATTTCAAATTCTGAGCTTCAAAAAGAAGTTTATCATTATAATAAATTTTGGTCATATAAATTTTGAATGGTTTCAAAGTTGTTTGCATGTGTAAGCCTTGCTCACCTACTGGTTGATTGTCTTGTTTCTTAAGCTTTTGCCATTTCTCACATCACTATGTGCTACTTTATCCCATGTCTTTGCCTGTCTTCCTCTTAGGACTTCACCCACAATGTTAATATTTCTTACTCTTAATCAAATTACTCTTCTCTGTTTTGGGGGGTCCCTGAAAATCTTCATTTGACCCATCATATATTATTACTGCACACTCAAATCCCATAATTCTTCTCCAATACTCATATGTACTCGTGAGCTCTCCAGAGCTTCCATATAGAGATGCTGCCCACTTCCATATGCAAAGACTAATTATCCTCTGTCATATTGACCTTAAATTTGATTGTGAGGAGTTAGTCAGTTTTCAACGTATTTTATAAAAAAGGAGCCAGACTACACATGGCTGTACAGGTTATTCTCAACTTATGAGAGGGGTACGTTGCTGAAGGGATCATGTACAGTACTCTCTCGAGTTTCGCGCTATCCGAGTTTCGCGATCCTCGAGTTTAGCGCTTAGTCCTAAATTCTTACCATCACGACTTTCACGCATTACCGCCACGAGTTTCACGTTGCTTTGACATGTACGGGTCACGTCTACCTACCGTCGGCGTCATGCGTGCTGCCTTAAAAGGCGGTGTCCAACCATTAGGGCTATGGGCAACCGAGGTTGCCCGTATGCCCAACCGGGAGCAAGTTGTTGGTTGTCCTTATGGATGGAAAACGATTGTGAGTACAAGCGTGGGTACGTGGGTACCGAACGGCTGCATGTAAACAAACAGACAATGGCAGTGGCTGCATGAGTGAGGAGCAGTGGAAGATGGCCCACCAAGAGATTCATTAAATGGACTGGCAGAGCTGCTTTGCTCACTACTTGATTAACAAGATAAGAGAACACCTCGTGCTGTGGAACCACAGTCCAAAAATCTTTTTTTTCAAGTCTATGAAAACTGTAGATCTCCCGGTGTTGTTTTCCTTTTCTTCTTCTTCTTTTGACCTGTAATGCATGGCAGCGACGGTGAAAAGTAATAGTGAAAATAGCAAAAGGCCATAGAAAAGCAAAATCAGGGAAAGAAAAGGACAGAAAAACACCTAAGTTCAGGGTGAAGTGCATAAGTGCGCACTGTTAAGTAACTAAGGGCCACTTTCACAGTCACTTTGTTTGTTTTGATCGTTACCAATGGCGGCGATTGCCGCTTAGTATGTCGCGTGAAACTGGCCGATGGGGTAGTGGCGGCTGCAGACGAAGCGAGAGATGTTGAGAGTAAGTGGTAAGTGCGGGGCTAGGCTAACCCCGCAGCCGCCACTACCTGATCGGCCAGTTTCACATGGAAATACTATAGTGGCGACCGCCGCCATTGGTAACGAGCAAAACAAACAAAATGACTGTGAAAGCGGCCCTAAGTGCTTGTTGTGAAGTATAAAAGTGTGGAGAAGGAGGACCTAAGAAGTGATACAAAGTGTTACAGGTCAAAAAAAGAAGAAGGTCCACTACATTGGCCAGTGTTGCGAGAAATATCTCCCCGCTGAAATTAGTCATTCTGCTGTCCACCACGCATGCATGCTGGGGTGAATACACAACATTAAAAGTATTAATTTTCCTGGTTTTGTTCTAGTCTGTCCACTTGTGATCTTTGTGAGCTCTGAAGGAAATAAGGAAACAGTAACCAAGTTGAACCTCTCTGCGAGCTATTTTGCGACGGCGGCAGCGGTTTACGTTCAATAGGCATTGAAGTCAATCATGATATTTGTGATTTCATGATTTTTAACAGAAAGAGTTAGCAGATTATTTCATAACACAGAAAACTACCAGAAGAATGTAGGTTTGTCCAACTGTCCCACGGGTGACCGCAAGCGACCACCCTTACTCTAGCAGACGACACCACGTGGATCACAAGTGTGTATTCAGAACTGCCAGCCAGTTGTAAGGCAGCCGCCTTCAACTGGGGCTTAAAAACAATCTGTTCTTACTTCCCATTTTCTTCCTATTAACAAGGTACGTATTTTGAGATAACAAGGGAGTAAAGTCGAAAAGATTGTAATAATTAAGGAAGTAAAGTCGGACAAAGTCATTATTTTCCACGGGTCGGAACCAATAAGCGCTTTTACATGGATTTCAATACCTCGAGTTTCGCGATCCTCGAGTTTCGCGCCATACCTTCGGAATGAAGCAAGCGCGAAACTCGAGAGGGTACTGTAATTTAAATATCGCCTACACACAAGAATATATGCAAGGTTGCATCATTTGACTTAAAAGGTTTGGGTGATGGGTGTCTGGGACATGAGACAATCTTTTCTTATCACAGAACATATCTATATTTTACAGTATATTGTACTAAAATTTCTGCACAATACTCTTATTCTGCCTCTGCCTCTCGATTTTTCTATGATCAGTCTTCGGTTGCACCTTTAACTCCGCATCTCAGTCCAAGCCTGGTTCCACATCTGTTTCCATATTACATCTCATTCCAAATTTGATCCCATGTCTGTTTCCGCATCCACATTTCATTCCAAGTCTGATTCCCCATCTTTTTCTACACTTTAACTTTGAAAGAATTATATTATTGTCTGTTGCTTCTTTTTTCATTGTTTTCTTTCAACATCACCTGTTGGCAGGTCATGCTACCCATCATTGCATGGGAAACAGTTGAGCTTCTTTCATCAATCAGGTCATTTTCATCTATTATGGCCAGTGCTTTTCTGACGAACTCCAGACACTCAGACAAGTTCTTGATAATTAAAGCTCAAAAAGGCTCATCTGCTGCTGAGGTTGATACAGTTGCTGCTGCTGCTTCTGCATCAAGCTGTTCCACACACTCTTTTTCAATCAATTGATGCAGAAGCAGCATACATTGCTGTACAGTATTCTAAATAAGCCACATAAAATAAAAAGATGACTGTACTTTTGACCTCATGTGATTAAAAATTCCCGTAATTTAAACACACATAAATAAAAAAATTACCAGTATGTGGTATTGTCAATATCTGTGCAGAAAGACAAAGATTTAGGTTTTCAAGTTGTTTGTGATTCCTGCTCTGTGGCTCTTAGACATGAACACGGAATAGTGATCTGGGCCAACACTAAACATGTCATATCATTTAAGTAACAGAATTCAGGTGTGCATTCAAAATACTTCAGGAAAGTCAATCTGTTCATGACACCCATTCTACCCCATATGTTGTGCACCCAAACTCATCAATACCTTCTAATGTTTTTCATAATTTACAAAGGTCACAAATTCAAAACTAGATCCAATGTTTGTTCAGGCTCCTGGATATTATACATACTTATAGAAATGTGGCTGTATGGATGTCTGTGCAATGTCACTTTAGGGTGTATGATCATGGGGTATGTAATGAGGGTGCAGTGATACAAAATGTATCACCAATGATGGTTATTACATCCTTCACAAGCACAAGCACTTGGTACCCACCCAGAAGAAAACTTATAATGGATTATTTTCTAGAATGAGCGCATAGAACAGCAGAAACGCGTAGAGGCTGAGGTTCGCTTGAAGAAGGAAGAAGAGGAGAGGCAAGCCCGTAAGAGTCGAGTAGCCGCCATCATGGCCAGGACCCGAGGCAAAGGTGGCTCCAACACACCAACTAAGGTGGGATAACAAAGTCCCCCCTCTCTCTCTCTCTCTCTCACACACACACACACACACATATTCATGTGAGTATAGCCTATAGGTCCAGTTACACTGGCTTTATGACCTACTGTTGACCTCCAGCGACCTGCAGGTCGCAGGAGGTCTCACATGGTCGTGCATACGATCATCATGTGTCTCCGTCTGCCGTGCGACCAAAAAAGTCGGCTGGAGGTTTTAGGTGCAGCTGTAAAACCTCAAGGCGACCTCTCAGGTAGCTGCCAGTCATATAAAAGGTTGCCGTCCGGTGGCCGAATGGACTGCGTCTGGACGGCAAGCAGACTGCCACCAGTGGCTGACAGGCAACCATTAACTGTTGAACGGCGACCGGATGGCAAGCAGACGCTGTCTGGTTGCCATCAGATAGTAGGAGGTATCTGATGTTCGCTGTCCACTTTTCATCTGTCATTGGCCGTGGTCGACGTCTGGCCTTCCACCACACGGCGAGTTGTACGGCGACCAGTGGTAAGTCAAACCACCCTTACCCGGAAATGAGGTACATTCCTGAGCAGTGACGTCCCACACCCCTCAGCCTGTCCAAGCTCCGTCCCGACTCAACCTGCTCCACAGGTCAGGCACACGGGCAAATGTGTATGGGTCACCTCTGCCTAACAAAAATAAATTACTGCAGGACATGATGTGCACAGCAGTAACAATGTGAGTCTGTGGAGCTAATGGCTTTTATCCATGTCAAAAAGAATTGTTAATTTCCTTTTCTGCTCTGCCCAGGGTGATGGAAATGCTTTAGAACGAATATAATGTAACATACATACTAACAACAGGTTAAACCAAGATTGCTTGTAGCATTTTTTGCATGTCTGCGGCACATAGGGGGTGGCGGAGGGGGTCGCAAATATCCGTCTTTTGCTGCAGTGAAGCACAGAATACTTTCATTACCTTTATAAGTAACTATTTTTTCACAAATAATTTACAGAAATAAGAATGAGAAATGCGTACTATAACTGGATGATAATGTTATATACTGCAACACGTCAGCAGCAGGTCGTTAAGGGAGGTCACCGTCCTCATTGCGACAGGACACGTACTGGTCTCTGCCTGTCGGTCATCGGTTGGCATATGGGGAGCGTCTTGGCCTGACTCCAGGTGTGAGGTCAAGGTGTGAATCTTACCATGGTCGCCATCCGGTCACTCACTGGATGGACACTAAACTACCGCCGGTAGCCATTCGGTAGCATGACTACTTTGCCACCTAAGAGGTCGGGAAGCAGTGGGTGTGAATCGCAGCATTTTGGGGTCGTGGATGGTCGCTAGCAGGTCGTAAAGTCAGTGTGACTGTAGCTTATATCAGTAATATCAGAATAACAGATGAAGGAAGCATGAAAAGAATGTATGGTAAGTGAATGATAGTTATAAGTTTTCCCTTATCTCCTGCTGAATAATTAATTTCTCCCTTTTGCAGAATGAGGCAAAGACACCATCAGAGGAAGGCAAGAACTTTGGGGATGGACTTATGTCCACCAGCATGACTGACTCCATGATTGGCTCAATTATAGCTGCTGCAGAGTCTCAGTCGGAGTCAGCTGCGCCCTCCAATGATCAGCAGCAGGAGGCCTCAGTATGTTCTCCTGAAGTTAAAGCTCCTGAGTCCAGCCAGCCCCAGCCTCCTGCAACCTCTCAAACAGTTACTGCCATAGACTCTACTGTTGAGATGACTCAGAGCAGTGTGGTGGAAAACATTGTTAGTGGTGTCTCTTCAGTGAAACTTGAAGAGGCACATGTTAATGGAGACTCCCCAGTCCCCATGGAAACAACTCCCACTCACACAGTGGACCTTTTGGGGACTCTTAGTGATGTAAATAGTGTAAATCTTAATGGCGTAGACAACAGTACTCCACCACAGACCAGTCAAGGGTGAGTCAGAACCATTCTGAAGCCATTATTTTGTGGATTATTGTCATATTAGACTCCATAACAGCTGTCCAGAGCAGTCTGTCTGTCTGTCCAAGTACTTTCACATTTTGCATCTCATTCCATCTTTATCATAAATCAAGATAGTGTCCATGTGTCAGTATTATTTGACTGATTGATTATTCAGAGCCTCAAATCAGTCATTTTTTGTTATAGTTTACTATTCTGAACTGTAGCCTAACCACCCTGACTCTTGCAAACCATTTTTTTACCCTAATTACTTTTTCATTATTTTTTTTTTTTTTTTTTTTTTTTTTTTTCAAAATCGAGTTGTTTTTTGCCAAGTCACTTTTAATGTTTACTTTTCTAAAGTTTGTCATTTTTGCTCCAACAGCAGGACAGACAACCTCCTAGACTCATTAGACCCTCTCAGCTCGCCCCTCTCCACTTCCACTACCACCACCTCCACCACTTCCACCACCACAACCAACATCACACCTGCAGCATCTAATTTTGAACAAATCATTGATTTGGGCCAAACTAAACTCAGCAATGAAGATGCTGTCAATAGCAATCCACCATCTCCATTCATAGCCTTTGAGCAAAATTTGAACAAGAAGCCAAATCAAGAGAACACAAGCACTGTGCCAGGTAAGGGAAGCTAATGTTTCCCGTCAACACGCCTGCCTTGGTTATGTCATGTTGCCCTTCACACCAAGTGCAGGAGCATCATAATATAGTTATCAATACTTTTTTTCTTTGTACAGTAAAACTCCAATAATCTGAATAGCAGTGGACTGAATGTGTTTGGATTATCAAATTGTTTGGATTGTTTGGAAGCGATCCACGAAAACTAAAAATATTTTCACATCATCAGGAAATAAAGACCACATGTTTTACTACTCGCCAATAATTCGTAAAAGTGCCAAACGGCAATTTTAGGCAGGTAGATCTATGTGAAGAGAATAAATCTAGAGATAATAGCAAAGCAAGTTCACAAAAAACAAGCAACGAGTAGGTGCCATTGGAAAGATAAACCCTGCCAATAATTATGGAGTTAGTCAAGGCTTCCTAAGTACTGTATATTCACATATCTATTCCTTTTCCACTCATTTTAATAAGTTTACCTAATATTAGTGTACTGTGCAAAGTTCTTTAAACCTACTGTACATGTCACTTTCATTGTCACTTTCATTCAATGTCCTCAAGCACTGGTTCAGGATTATCACTTCTGGAAGCCGTCTGAGTCATCTTTCTGACAATATAGAGCATTGTGCAATCCGAAAATTAAGCAAATATTCGGCAGCCAACATGTAGACTATATATTATCTCAGAGTTTCTCGTTTCTTGTCCCTGCTGCTTGGCGGCGGTCAGTGCATTTAGTGCATGATTTAAATTTTTCAATTATAATTATTTATCTTTTTAAATTTTTGGAGATTTTGGTCACCCACTCTAAAAATTCTGATTATTATTATTGGGATCTTTTGGATTATCTGTGTTCAGATTATTGGACTTGTACTGTATTTTTTTGTAGAATGAGTCATGTGATACTTTGAATTGTCTAACTACTTACCAGATCAGTAATATATTTCTTTGAAATTTCTTTTATATTCATTACTCTGATACTCACCATATTCTTTTGCTCCCTTGCAGATCTGCTACTGTAGACTCCCAATGTTAATAGTTATGTTACTCTGAAAGTGTTGATTATGATTGTCAGAAACTGCAAATGTGATAAATTCCCCAAGACACAAGGAGTGAGTGGCCAGACAGCAGCCGCCCTCTCTCCAGCCCCATCAACTCAGCCTCTGTCCCGGCTGCTGCAGACAGTGGCATCTATACTCGCTCTCCCCAGCCAAGATCTGTCAGCTTGTATCAGTATCTTAGTCATGCAAAATCATAACTTAGTAAAGTCTAATGCTGCTAATGTTAGAAATGGGAGCCAGACTCAGTGTGGGAAGGAGCGGTGGGTGCTGGCAGTAATGTGGCCCAGCTGTGTTTGGACCCCAGAGTTGATAGGTCATACTTAAAACTCTGCTTTCTAGGAAATTGTAATTGCATTATGTATACTATTAAAGGGCTGTTCATTCATAAGTATAGAGTTGTCCCCCTTCAAGGAAATGGATGAGTCATTATTTTAAAAGCTTTGAATTGAATTTTCCCTGGTATGATGACCCTGTGCCCACCTTGGACCCATGGAGCCTGAACAGGTCCGTGTGGCTGTGTAGAGTGAAGGTACTGAGCTCAGAAGATGTGTAAATAGACATGTGGCTCATTTGACTGGGTGATCTGTTATGCCTTTTAGCATTTTTTTTCTCTCTCCTGAGTCTGGACCCCTTTAGTGTATTGCAGCACATGAGCCTACTAACAGTGATGACAAGTCTTAATTATAACTTTTAGACTCTTCAGAATTATCACTTATCTGGTTGTCACCCTCTTATCCATATATATAGATGGACATCTGTAACTTTTTTTTTCACAAGTGTAGTTTCTACAGCAACAAAAAACAAAAGAAACAAAGTTCATCAAATATCCCACAGGAGGGAGACATTACTATGTAGTTCCAAGGTTCAACAAGATCAACATTTCACCAGAAAGGACAACCACTTCACATGGTCGAATGGTGCTAGCAAAGCAGCAGCTGTGAGGCTCAGCGAAGGGGGCATGCCAAGAGTTAGGGTGAACGTTGGTTCTCAGTGCAGCCTACTAGTTGTTGAGGATGAAGTGTTTGGGGCTATTTTAGGGAAGAATGTTATGATTATTAATCTATTTACTGGATATATTTCTTGTACATAGATGACTATTAACAATGATGTTGAGGGTATTGAGTATTATATGTATTTGATATGAAGACGGTAACAGCTCTGTCCCAGGGCTGAATGGGGCCTGGCACCACCTGGTTGCCAGACTCTTGGCTCCATGGCGCTAATCACATGTTATAGTAACGTGTAATCTAGCCTTGTTAATAACCACCAATAATCCTATAATTATCAGCTCTGCCATTCTTCTACTTTGTGAAATGCTTTTAAATAATTTACTTCTATAGATATTATGTATAAAGTAACTCCTATATTTTAGATCATAGGGCCTAAATAAGTCATATTTCCAAAACTTATTTATGTAGTTTATTGTTTTTTTACATTTGAGTTGCATTTATCCTGGTGCACATTGAGGTTTATTGAAGTTTTCACACTAGTTAAGCCCTCTATTTTGGGTAGACTTTACATTTATGTCTTATTTAATGCTCAAAGATTTTATGACTGCTTCAAATTATTTTAAATTTCATGTTTTGGTCGCTAATAAAAAGGAGTATATTTGTTTGAGGTGTCAGATGGAGCCATTCATTATTCTCAGCAACACTTTTTTGGGGGCTGCCCTAGTGGGCTGATCTTCAACACTAAATAAACATCACTGTACTTGTAAAAGTGCTCTATGTGGTATAAAATTTACCAATGATTAAATCTGTGTACATTTTCTTGGTACTTTTGATGATTTTTTCATGGCAGTAAAAGTTAAGTACAAACAAAGGAGCCGAGAAAATGTGGCAAGCAGTGAAGCAGGAAAGATGAGGGAGGAAAAAAGGAGTAGAAAGGGTGACAGAAGAACAGGACAAGTGAAGTAGAAAAGGGGAGAGATATGCAGTAAGGTGAGTGAAGACCAAGAATATTGAGGTTGAAAAGCTGCTTAAGGAGTAGGAGCAATGGATGAGTCAAGACTGATACTGTACTTGTTTTCCAATTTGTCATTAGTTTACTATATCAATATCTGGTCTGTAGGGGATTTTCCTCTTTAGCACATTTCCCTAGTCCTCACTTTCCTGAAATCTAATAGAAAGGACACCGACTTCAGGATTATGATTTTTACCAGTTTCCTCTGTATTTGAAAACACATTCAATACCACTCATTCAGTTTTCAATCAACTGTTTGATATACCCAATAATTTTTTATTTGGACACTGGTGCTGTTTTCACCTGTTTTTTCCTACTCTTTCCTCCCTTATTTTTGTCCATTGATATTATGGGAGGCTTTGGGCTCAGAGACTGTTGCCTGATGTTGGGCGGGGGAGGGACCGTCTTACCCTTTCCTCAGCCTCAAGCACCACTCCCTAGTCTAACAAATTTACTTTGACTTTCACTTCATATTTTTCATCTACTCATCTATCTATCTATCCTCCACCTTCCAATATCCTGCACTTTTTTTTCCAAAATTGAAAGCCATGCCGAGTATGCAAAGCTAATCAACCATGAAGTTGAACTGCCTGAGCATGCCGCAGGCACAGTGAACCCTTCTTTCCATTGCCCTTACTCATGGGGGCATGGAGGCATAATTGGTGGAGTCAAAATGGGCCGTTAATCCTATGGAAAGAGGCGAAGCCGCCGAACTGTCATTTCACTTACCATCAATATGGCAGAAACCAGTGTAAGAGCTCACAACCACCGCTTTAGCTTTTCAGGCCATGTCTTATCCAATATGACGGTATTGTATGAATGTCGTACACTTATTGATGCAGTAGAACTATTTCGTAAGTACTAATATATTTTTCTACATACCAGATGGAAATCGAAACCAACTTTGAGATTTGTTTCGTTGCTTACATATGTATCCGCCACTAACCAACTCTAACATTCATAGCATTCTTAATTTTAATAGCTTTTAGAGCAGTGTTCCTCTCTGTAAACTTTTCTGAAATAGGAATACCTCATATAATAGGCTTCAGCAACAACTGTGATTAGCAATGATGATGGTCTCATAGTTGAACTAAAAATGAGTACTATGGTCATTCCACACTGCAGAAACCCAGGTGGACTCTGACCTGACATTTGACAGGTATCCGCCATCTTGACGAGAGAATGACAATTAATGACAGTTCAGAGCCTTCACTGGTCACAGGTACTGATGTCCACTACACACACACACACACACACACACACACACACACACACTCTCTCTCTCTCTCTCTCTCTCTCTCTCTCTCTCTCTCTCTCTCTCTATATATATATATTATATATATATATATATATATATATATATATATATATATATATATATATATATATATTGTTATGCCGGACGTGTTACTTGGGTTCCGTGTCGCCGTCAGGAGACTCCGTGGGAGGGAGATATGTAAACACTTTGCACAACTTCTGTAGTTTAATATTCTTCCTTAGTAGTACACTTCACTTTGACTCTTCACTTACCACTAGCTTACTATGACTGGGACTGGCCCTCTCTCGCCCTCTTCTCCTATATATATATCCAGAACAGTACAGTCTAGAATATTACAGTATATTTCAGATCATACAAGAACATGTAGCAAAAATATATGCGAGTTGGCAACACTTCCCGCCTGGCGCCTGGCGCGGACGGCTCGCCTTGCTCCCCGCCCCTTTGCTCGTTTCTCCGGGAGCCTTCTAGAGGCCTATGGTCGCCGGGGGAAGCTTCCAGCACAACAATATATATATATATATATATATATATATATATATATATATATATATATATATATATATATATATAATTTTTTTTTAATACAATATATGGGAGTGGAGTCGTAGAAAGTGGTGTGATGGAATTTGGAAAAAAGCAAAAAGAGAATTTCAGTTAGCTATACATTGGGAAATGAAATCATTAACATGTCAACTTCTATCACCCTCCATTAGCTTATTTGTGTTTCCCTCTTCTCCGTTAAAAGCAGAATGAAAAAAAAAAAAGTCACCCATTGCTAGGTCTATCAACTTTTTCTCCTGTTAGCAAAGTGCAGGAAACCATCAATACGCCCACACACCTATGAACATATCATTAGCTTGTGTGTTCTCTCTCCTCCATTACAAGCATCAATATCAATAAAATTTAGCCTCTTGAAACAGAATAGTTTCCCTAAGATGCTTCGTTTCTCAAAAGAGAACACGTTTAGACAAAACCGCCTTTTCCTCCAGAGGTTTCTTGAGAGAGGGGGGGGGGGCGCCCCGCCCCGGCCCCAACCCAGTACCCCCGAGGGGGCCCCTCGGGGAGCAAGGCGCTGGGGAGGTGGGTTCAACGTTTTTTTTTTTTTTTTTTTTTTTTTTTTTTTTTAAGTCTTCGCTTGTAGCCCCGGTAGGCTTTCTTCAGGGGCCTGGTGGTCGGCCCAAGCCCGTCATGGCGCAGGCAATTTTTTTGTATAGTGGCGCCATTTATGCTTGGCTCATGCTGCCCCCGGAACTCATTCTTGATTCACTTGGACGGTTTATTCTAGAGCCCGGGTTGATGGGTGGTCTTCAGGATAGCATGTGGGTAGTCTTAAACCCCGTTCACACTGTGCCGACTCTGGGCCACGACAACCCAGCGACTTCTACATTTGACAAGTTTGTTCCCACGCTCCAAGAAGCGGGGGGAGGTTTTATTGGGGTCTTGCCGACTGTACACATGCCAGCATGTGTACTAACCCTCACGACTCCAGACTCCCGTCACGACGTCGGGGCAGCATTCGGCAACAGTCTCAAGACCTCTTTCAAGACATGCCCGACTCTTTCACATCAACACCCAAGACCTCGTGTACCCTAGGGTCGTGGGTAGTCGTGGCCCAGAGTCGGCACAGTGTGAACGGGGCTTTAGGCCACTCGGCGGTGATGCCGCGGTGAATGCGGGGCCCGCATGTTAACCACTCACCTCGGCCACCGCCTACCCTAGGCTTCCAGCCGATATAGCGCTTTCACGCCTTTGCCTCCCTCCCACCCTCAAAAAAAATTCATGATGGAATAATTGTCTCGTATGTAAGAAAGCACTATACTCGCTCTCAAATTATTTAGTAGTAGTAGTAGTAGATGAATTAATTCATTGACTGCAAAAATCGCAAATAGTCGAGGTGAAAATAATCAAAACTTCAAAAGATGGCAAGATATTGGAGCGATGTTTTTGAGGGTCAAAGTCGCATGAAAGAGGAAGCAGGAAAACCGTAAAGAATGCGGCAGTACGGCTTTCTGAGAGAGTCACGTACAGCACCTCAACTCTTTGGAAGGTCTTTACACGATACATGTTTATATCACTTTAATCCGACCATAGCTGAGCTCACCTCAGCTAATCCGCGTTAACACGTCACTATCCTACCATACAGTCTTAAATTAAACTACAGTCCCAGACAAATAGTTGAATTTAACGCTGTGACCCCTGCACACCGAATATCTCTACCCCGGCCCATTATAAAAAAATTATAACATAATAATATATAGGAGAGAGCCGGTATGATTCGGACACTATTTAGAAAAATATTTTTAGAAAAAGAAGTTTAAGAAGTAGTGTAATTTTGTTGATCTCAAAATGTTCCTCCATCATTTGGCTCTTTAGGCTGCTAATATGACACTCGTATAGTGCGCGCCAGCTAATTTGGCCCGTGAGAGGGAGGGCCGTGAAAAATGCTCATATGTCAAGTGAACGTATTTGGCTTTAATTAATGTGCGTCATTTAAAAAAAAAAACTTTTCAAAAGATATAAACACACACTAATATTATTTTAATTCAAACTGCAATGAGCTACACAGTGTACTGTTACTTATATATTTAGGTTATTATAAAACGGTGGAGAAAACGTGACAACAGTGTTCAACAGGTTTGTCGGGTCACGACCTCACTGACTCCTCCTCTGGCCACTCCCTGTTCCCTCGGCCCAGCCCGGCATTCCACTTCCATCCACCACAGAGGAAGCATGGCAGCTCATCCAAACCATCACTCGTCTCACTTACGTAGTCAGGCAAAGGACATTGTTTTCAACGTCCACGAGTATTTCCAGAAAGAGAAGGACTACGGAGGACCTACAGAGAACGTTTCCAAATCTGTTAAAATTAGGGAGAGAGAGAGAGAGAGAGAGAGATGGGTGGGAGCTAGACCCTGTTGGAGGCGGAGCGACAGATATGTGGCAACCCTTTAAGAGCTTAATGACCTAGGCTTTCCCGTGAAGCTCCTCCTTCACGGGCCAAAATAGCTGGCGCGCACTATAGCTATTTCCAGTTTTCAGATGTAGGTGATGAAAGACAAGTTTCTAAATCGTCCGAACCATCCCCACCCGTGGTGATGGTTCGGCCAGGGAGGTGGGATGGTACGGACACTCATAATACTCGCCATAATATTAATATAACTTAAGTTTGATTGGCTAATAAACAAGATTATATTTACTACAAAACATTTGTATAAGGACAAAAGTATCCTCTCAGTATTTAGAGGGGAAAAAAATAAAAGGAGAACTACAAGAAATATCTCCAAAATTTTGTTATTATGGCATCCTTCTCTACTCACAAGCATAATATCTGAATATAAATCAACCAAATTAACCTTTTTATAACCGTTGCAACACCTATATAATGTTTAGATTGATATAAATTTAATAAAAATCATGAAAAAATCAACCGTCCGAATCATCACGACTCTATAAAAAGCAAATGTGTGGTCACTGGTCACACTCTTTTTTCCAGCACGAGAGCTGGGTGATCGTGTTATACGGCAATACCTTCGCCGTGCATCAGTGCTCAGTCCAATACACTTTACAATAAGTGCTATGGCCGGACCATCCCACTGTCCGAATCATCACCGCTCTCCCCAAGGAGGCTCTCCCCTACCTATACGTCTGATGTTTGGTGACACTGAATATCGATATCAAGTTTGTTTATAGACTGGTCAGCTAATGAAGCCTATAGGTTTGGAAGTTATGATGATAATGACGATGATGATATCTGTATATACTACATGATTCCCAATTGGCAGCTGGCAGCATTTTTAATATTAGCAATGTATATGAAGTCGTCATGCAGTCATTACAAAAATACATATAGTGTTTTGCCTTAGAAATTAATGTCCTCTTTGTCTAGTTTAAAGATCACATTTACTTGATTATATTGGTTTCTTAAACTGCCCTATATTTAACCATGAAAGGGGCGAAAAAAGCGTGTAGACGGTAGTAGTAGTAGTAGTAGCAGTAGTACTAGTACCTATAACACACACACACACACACACACGGTGAAAGTTGGGAAACAGTCAACGTGTTCATACTGGAATCGTTTAAGCATGTCACCTGAGTCAGCTCCACGGTAGCTTATCACGATGCACCTGGCTGGCCCTGGGGATGAAATCTGGCCGTGGCGATAACACACATACGTACACGTACACTGCGGGGACTGTGTGAAACCGAACCTGTTCATTCCTGCTTCAACAACTGACGATGAGTGGTGAGGAGCAACAAAAAATTATTCATGAAAGTTATGTAAAATGTTTTCATGACATGCTGAGTGCGGCAGATTAAAATATCACAATCTACTCGTACAGTCCCTTTTGAAACTGTTATATACTGAATACGTGGATAATGAATATTGAATTACGTGGATAAAAATGTATTGGTAGTCGCGGTGGGGCCGGGGCACGGCTGAAGCGGGGGCGGGGATCGACGGACCCCGCGCCCCCGCCCCGGGCCCCCGCCTATTCAGCCGTGCCTCATCAGTTGTTGAAGAAGGAATGAACAGGTTCGGTTTCACAGTCCCCAGTATACAGTGTTATCGCCACGGCCAGATTCCATCCCCGGGGCCAGCCAGGTGCATCGTGATCGATAAGCTACCGTGGAGCTGACTCAGGTGACATATATGTGCTTAAACGATTCCAGTATGAACACGTCGACTGTTTCACAACTTTCACCGTTTGTGTGTGTGTGTGTGTGTGTGTGTTACAACCACAACAATAATTACTACTACTACTACTACTACTACTACTACTACTATTACTATACAACTACTACTACTACTACTATTTTTTTTTGTACAATTACTATATTATTTAAAAAAGAATACAACCTCGTTGCCGGAATGATATTTGCTGATTTCCAACCCCAAAACTGTCTCCTCCACCCCAATAATTATCGTTTCTGATGTCTTTTGGCAATGGTTAACTGTCAGAAACCGGTAAATACGATGCTCTGAGTACGACCATCTGGCAACGGTGGGGCGGGCGGGGCAGAGAGGGGCGTTGGCCTTCAGTTACACACAAGTCTCAGCTTGCAGACGCATTACCACACACGTCACCGACACCGACACGTCGATCCTTACCAAAGCGAGAGGCAAGACATGTTACAACACACTACATGTTCAAAGATTTATATCAGTATTCACGATACGGCAAGAGTGTTCCAGTTTTACCTTTTAATGAATGGGCGGACCGTAAGCCCGGCTACTATACCTACTACGGCTACTATTGGCATGAATGACTGGAAAAATGAGATCCATTATATGACATATTTAGCCAACAACCTCCAGCCTCGGTGAGTAATGTAATGATCACAGAATGAACAAACAAGGAAAAGCTTTAGCAGAAGAACAGAAGAAATAAAAAGCTTCAACAGAAGAAACAAAGGAAACGGTTGAGCCCATCCTGCCATCTGCTGCCTAGTTGTCATCTGCTTCCATATTCCTAAATTCAAGTCATAATACACCCCGTATATGTAACTCTCCTTAATCCTAATTTCATTCATGTGTCCTAGATCATTCGTTGAAAGTAGTAAATGTAGTAAAAATGACGGTAAATCAGTATAATAGGTCATGAAGTGATCGAGGTACGTGTACGTGTGTTGTATGCTAATTGACGGTATACGTTCAATATTTCTTTAATCACATACTTCATCAACACTTCACACATAACAGCTCTAGACTTCACATATTAAAAGTATAACTGTAAAATAAATCGTAGGTAGAGTGATTTTTTGGTGAGGTTGGCAATAGTGTCGATATAAATTCCTATCATAAACATCCTCATTTGTAATTTTCCTAGTACGTAGCATATTAAGATACTCCATATTAGAGGACGAAGGGAGATAATTGTGAATAATCAGGGACATTCTAATAAGGGGCATCAGCAGCAGCAGGTGCATGGGGGCGAGATCGAATTATAAGGGAGCGGCGTGAACCTTCAGGGAAAATAAGAACTCAGCAATAAAAGAGAATAGTGGAAACAAACAAAAGGGCAGAAAAGAGAAATGCAAAGAGAAATGCAAAGAGAAAAGTCCACCAGAGTAAGCTAAAGTGAAGAAAACAAAGGAAAATAAAACAGAAAAGCAAAGTCAGTGCATGGAGGCAGTGTATATACAGACAAATAGAGATCAGGGACGAGTGAAGTATATAAGTGTGAGCAGTGATGTAACTAAGAGTACGTAGTGAAGGATATAAGTGTGAAGAAGAAGCAAGGAGGACCTATAGAAGCGATGCAAAGCAGAACAGCTCAAAAGAAGAAGAAGAAGAAGAAGGGGCGGGTGGCAGCACTGAGGCCGCCCCGTACATGCTGGAGCCTGCAGAGTGGCGGAGGCGGAAATCCCTCCTGTTGAGACACGGTGACCCTCCCTGCACTGACGCCTCCGCCGCCATCACGTCACCACCACGGCCTCATGTCAGGCAGCAGGTGAAGTGAAGAGGTAAGCAGCGGCGGTGTAGCGAGAGAACAACCACGCTCAAGAGGGCCTGCAGCAGCACCCTGTCCCCACACGAGAGGAGCCAAGTGTTGGACTGGTTTACGTTGTTTTAAAGTGAATACTTCTGCCATGGGGGTGTCTAAGTCTTATTTCATCGAAGGTGAGATTCTGCTAACCCGCCCATTGCTTTTTCCTCCTGTTTGCCCCGGCGAGGGATGGTAGTGTCACTATAATAGTGTATAGTGTTGTGTTAGTGTTGCTGGTGGTCACGGTGGCCACTATCAAGGTTACTACGAAGCAGCTTTCAAAATTACCTTCATGGGACATCAAGGAAACTCGAGAGGTGGAAGAGCCAGTTTGTCAACATTTAGTTTTGAGCCACAGAATTGCATGGTTGTTCGTCTATGATCCCTATCCAAAATAACAGGATGCTGTCACTAGCAATTTTTTTTCTTTGCACAAATCTGAGTTTGATTTTTCTTGGTAAATAGCCATTTTATGAAAAATAGTGCAAATGTCATAACCATGGCATTCCCTGAGATGATTATATCAATGTAAATAATCTCAGATTCTTGCATAAGGAAATACACTTGGAAAAGTAAAAACTACAGCAAATCCCATCGGTAATGCAACCTAGCAGAGTAACCTGTTGTGTCCAATATTTGTTTACTCTATTAGTTAACTTCGCTAACCCCACCTAAACTTGCTGGATAATAACCTTTTGCTGCTAAAATAGTAATGTATTGCCTCAAAGGATAGTAACTCATTGCTACCAATGTAGTTATATAGTAATTTATTAATTTTGTGGATTAAATCGTATAGGTGGGGCTGGTTATAGTCCGACTCAGCTATGAAGTCCAGTGGGGCGGGGCCTGCTAGGGGAGTTCACTCTGCCAAATCTTATTTATTGTATACAGAATATTTGATACACAATTTCAAATAGTATATAGCTGACATTTGAGTGTGATGTATTGTGGGTGATGCAGCAGTGCTGCGAAGTGTTTCATGCCCCACCCAAACGGACTTCGTATTTGTGCTGGACTATAATTTATGAGACCTGAGAATGAAGTGGTCATGATTAAGTAAATGACTTTTTCCAGTAGAAACAGCAAACGGATCAATGAGTGAGATAGCTGTGGCTGGTGTACGGGATGACGAAGTATGTGTCATTTTCAGTCGACTCACTATTCTAAAGCTCTGAGTTTATTTCTGGGTAACATTTGATGCGTCTTTTTTTATGAAGATGTATGTTATTACAAATCCTTATTTTCTTAGGAGGGGGTTATGGGGGAGGTCTACCTCACACGTGCGTTACTACCATGACTCATCTGTGAGGACAAAACTATTTTATCTGGTAAATTTTGCTATGTTTGTATTGAGGTGTTAATTGTTTTTATTGCAAATCATCAATTTCTCGGGTGGGTGGGAAGAGGGTGAAAAAACCGATGTTTTTTGACAGAAACAGCCAATTATTTCAAAACATGAAAATCTACTAGAAAAATAGTTTTGCCCATCAGTGTGAGACAGGTGAACTGAAAATTACCCAATTAGTTCTTCAAATTTCTTTGTATAGTCATGGTCTTACTTGTGACATTTTCTTCTTGGTACCATTTGACCACAGCAGTTGTGGCATCTTGAGCATATTCCCCAAGCAAGAAATCAATACTGCATCATTATTTTTAACTTAGGTGTGACTATTATTTTTGAATTGGGATTTTTATTTTAATTTATGTGCCTTTAATGCAGTTGCAATTTTATTAACTAGGTACTGTACATTCTTGGTGTACCTTATAGCTGGCACTGTAAATTCTTGGTGTACCTTATAGCTGAATACTGTCAAAGTTTCCTAATTTGGATTAAAGGGATATGACTTATAATTCTTGTATCAGTCACCAGCTGCAGTTACATACTTATTTCACCAGGCAGGTACTGCTAGTTGAGATAATTTGCTTGAAATTTTTAAGTAGGTATAATGTTCTCAGTTGTATATGACATCTGGTAGTGTGTGCAAAGTGGAGGCTGACATTGTTACCCAGTAATAAAGTAGACATGCTTTAGTGTTTTATTATTTTCTTGTTTTGTTGTTGAATTTGCATGTTCATCATGTATCTACAAAGAATAAACCAACATATAATATTGTAGAAAGGTAGGTATGTGACCTTCTCTGGTATGATTTCCAGATTTGGAGCTGAGCAAGATAATGAATCTAGCTTATTCATTTTTTTCCTATGATTTAAGTTTAGCAGAAGCTTGGGTGTAGAGACCTTTCAGTGCTATACCGAAGCCACATCAGCAGCCTCCTTTGTGTCTCCTCCATTTCTTGTTTTTCTGCTTACTGAATGCATTAACCATAGGAAGTGTAAGACTAGTTAGGCCTGCATATTTTTATATTCATAGCCCTAGGAAGTGGTATAAATTAAGGCACTTAAAATTCATGGGTGTTGGCTGTATCATCCAGCAGTCCCAGGCTACAGTCCCAACACCTACTTTGTAATGATGAAAGTTTTTCTCTTCACTTGCTAATGCAGACTTCATTGTATGACCCTGTTACCTGGATCACTTTGAAACCACCCCTACTGTTTAAATTAGATAATTGATTATAGCATTCACAACTCAGGTATTATTATTAGTGAATAATGAATCTTCGTGATTTTTTAAGTAAATGTATTTGAGGAATAGACAGTAACTGTGCCCACTGATTGTATATAGCTCCGTGGTGTAGTGGTTAGCATGTCTCGTCACAAACCTGCAGGTCTGGGTTCGAATCCCAGCCTGGGCAGTTGGTGCACAGCCTACCCAGCTTCATCTTACCTTTCTGGCTGTTGAATGAATGGGTACTTGGGGAAGGTAAACTGTGGTAACCTGGATGTTACACTTACTCTGTGTCCCAGGGTAATGGGTTTTCACCCACTAATGAGATGGAGATGGGCACCAAGGCCATGCACAGTTTTATCTCATGCCCCTACTTTACCTTCCCCACTTATTGTTAATGGGAAGTCATTTTGCTTAATGAGAATAAATCAAGCATACAGCATACAAGTGATGGCTGCATGTGTGGCGGGAAGGTCCTTAGCCCATGCCTAGCTCTCCCAGTGTGGAAGAGAAGTGGTGTGGGTAGCTCCCCCGTCCCTGAGTGCACATGTATCCCTGGATCACAACCATCAGGCATCTTGGTACTTACCAAACATGCCAAAGTGTACTTTGATGAAATGATAATTACCAATGTGCAAATGGCAATGCATACTTGATTATACAAAGTTGCTATTTTCTTAAGATGCTGTTCTTTGACCCAAGCAATTGAGTAGATATTTGTTGAATAAAACACTATTCTACTTCAAATAGTACTGGCTCAGTGGAGATGTAAACAACAAATGGGGTGCAAATGTGGGGATTTATGAGGAAAATTTGAGGTTCATTCAATATGGGTATAAATATCCAGTTAAGGAACGTAATTAGTAATGTAACTTAGCAAACTGCATTTACAAGTATAAATTCGTGATCTGTTGTCGTGAGTAAATGGAGTAATGACATAGAATCTATGGTGGAATTCAATTAATATTGGTAATGAAGGTATTTGATGGAGCAAATGCAAGAAGTAGATGTTAATATTCTAGGAGTTGTATTGGCACTTCTTATTCCATATTGGATTGAGTAACAGTTTTATTATTGGACCATCATAGACTTCTTTGCTGGTAAGAATCAGGGGTGACTAACATTAACTCAAGGTCATAACTGCTCCCTCCATGGTGGTGTCACAGGATGCGTCCTCCCAGGGCCAGAGTAAGGACTAGGCTTCCTCACTTAATATTTTTGGCCCAAATATTTGCTTTGGCTTTGGGGTGTACTACAGTATGAGTATTCTGTGGGTATCTAATAATGGTGCACAACTGTGTATACCTCAAGCTAAGCATTATTATGAAGATTAGTGGAATGCACCTGCAGTATGCATAAAGGGAGGTTATAAACATGATATGAAGACACCACCGAGAGGACCTGAGTGATTTTGAAAGTGAAGCAGAAGATTTGTGTTTGTTTGTCACCCTGATCAGACCGGCTAATGTCTTAGTTACTGTATGAATGTTAACAGTGACAATTGTCTTTATACAATGTAATGGACACGTAATGTGTTTTAGTTAAACCAGAAACTTTAAGATGTGATGTAAGAATTATATTGAAAGTTAAACAGATTCATAGTCAAAATGGTTGATACAAACTCAAGTTTCTTTAAATGGAAACTTAGACACAGTTCAAATTAAATAAACATGATTTACATGCAAGAGAATTAAAAACTTTTTATGCTTTGCCCCTAGAAATGGACATAATAATATCTCAATCATTCCAGACTTAAAGCTAAAAAGGAACTACTTTCTTTGATGGAATAAAGGAAAGACAAATATTTGCTAAATTTGTTCATGATCATTGATATTTTGATTGAATGGTTTTCTTGAAAATAACAGCAACAACAGAAGTAACACCAATGATATAAACAGATTCAGTGATGGTGTGATCAGGGAATGACTGGTGGTGTTTCAGGGTGGAGAGGAGGAGGTGTGACTATGCCATCTGACCTGACCCAAGCAGTACGCCCACTAGCTGCACTCCCGCATAGGAGCTGTGAAGATGCTGCCACCTGCAGCCCCCCACCTCCCTATGTCACTGCTGAACTCAACAGCAGCAGCACTGGTGGGGGGCTGCAAACATCCCTGGAGACATTTGCTCCAGCAACACACCCATCAAACAGTAGCAGAGAGGGGCAGGTGGGATCCGGGGCTGGGGCTAGGACAGGTGTTGAGACCAGGGGACAGACAATGTCTGTCCCCCAGGTTGTCAACATGTATCGTCTTTGTCCCAAGCTTAGAGATGCATTTGCCCCAGTAGGAGCAACCGACAGTGCCTACTCATTCAGAGAGGTATGTATCCCCTATGCTGAGCAGCATCAAGGGTCATCACACTGATATTGATTCTATTCATTTGCTTGTAGGCTTTGGGTGCCAAATTCTTGATACTTCTTATTCTCTATTTGGCATTTTTTCATCACTTTTCAAAAATTTTTGTTTGTATTTACCTCTTTGTAGTATACAGGCTTTGAATTGAGCTTGTGTTATCCTGTCTATATCTGCTGTTTTCTTACTGCTATTGTATGTTCTAGTTATTTATGCTGTTGTTATTTTTTTATGCACAGGCCATGGTGCCAATGGCCCTTCTTTATGGTGCCTGGTATTCATCCCTAGCCTGTTAGTGGCGTGGGCAAGTATTATATAGTGGTGCCATTCTTATTTGGTTCATGCTACTTCCTAGAGCTTCACTTGATCATCTTAAGAGTTATACTGAAATTTGTGATGATTGGTGGTCATCAGGACAGTATGTATAGGTGTCTTCGCCCATTTGGCAATGACTGAAAATTCTAAGTAGTAGTGTCAGGCAGTACTTGAATGTGGGTATTTGGATCACTGTGCCCACATACTGACCACTCAGCCACCATCTTCCTTTGTGTCTCTGAATTATCCCTGCATCCATACTATTGAAGTATGACTTATTCTATTAGGGAAGCCAAAATTCTTTACATCAAATCTGCATTTTGTTTTCTTCAGTTTTTATTCATATCCTCTTGATCTTCCACTTCTCCTTATCAACAAGTCTTCCCTGTCTACATGCTCCTGGCTATGATTAAGTCACTTCTCTTCTTTCTTGCAGTGTAATGTTAGCAGTTAATTATTTTGCTTAAATGCTTCTCTAGGAAAAGGCAGTTTATATTATCACTCAGGTCTTTCTCATATTTTGGTTTACTTAGGGCTTGTACCCTTATACTTTCTTCTAGAATCCTAGATCCTTCCTCACTTTCCCACATTTAAATGTAACATTTCTCAACATTGTACATTATACATGGTGCCACTATAAACACTTGCCTGCACCATGACGGGCTAGGGCTGACCACCAGGCCCCTCAAGAAAAACCTACTGGCGCTATAGGCTATCACGTAAAAAAAAAATTATAGTCCATTTGCCTTGCTTTACTCTAGGTATGTAATTTATCCAGATCTTTCTGTAGCTGTTCATCCTCCCTTTGGATGATCAATAAATGGGTACCTAGGGAAACCTGGAGAAGGTAAACTGTGGTAATCTAAATGTCACACTTGCCCTGTGTTCAGGGTATTGGGTTCTTACCCACCATAAGCCCAAGGGCAAATGAGACGAAGATGAACACGAATGCCATGCACAGCTGTTGTGTATGCCCCCAACTTTGTTTACTTTATTTTTGTAGCACTTTGCAACACTTAGTGCCTTTAATTGGCTCATTAGTTCTTCATCATCTGGAAACAAAGTTGCATAGCTTATCAACCTGTCTGGCTTGTCGACATTGACCAGGAATCCTCGTATGGAGTATGCACCTCGTGTGGGGGCTCCACACACACAACTCTCTTCGACAGAGTTGAATCAAAGGCCCTTCATCTTACTAGCAGTCTTCTACCCCTTAAATTCCACTGCAGTGTTGCATCTCTTTCTCTGTTCTATTGATATTTTCACGCTAACTGCTCTTCTGAACTTTCTAACTGCGTGCTTCCCCCCCCCACCCCCCCATGTCCCTGCTGCACACAACTTTTCACTCTTACTCACCCATGTGCTGTCCAAATCCTTTATGCAAGAGTCAACCAACATCTTCATTCTTTGATTGCTTCCGCTGGTAAACTATGGAACAGCCTTCCTTTGTCTATATTTCCTCCTGCCTATGACTTGAACTCATTCAAGAGGAGAGCATCAGGACACCTCTCCACCCAGAATTGACCTCTCTTTTGGCCTCTCGTTCTGTGTTCTTTAATTGGAGCAGCATCTAGCGGGCCTTTTTGTTTGTTTTTGTTTTTTGCCCTTCAGCTGCTTCCCTTGCTATAAAAAAAAAAAAAATAATAATAATTGGTGCCATTACTGGACTTTGCAACACTGCTCATTACAGTTCTCTACGTGGACGTGTACCTTATGACCACCCCAATCTGTCTGTCCAGAGCTTTCCATCCACATCAACATTTCCCCTGCACTCCCCCATAGGTTTTTAGTTTTCAAAGGAGCCTTTTGTGTGCCACTGTAAAAGGCTTTTTTGATATCTAGATAGCTGTAGTTAGCCCATTCTTCTATTTCTTGCATAATATCCACAGTACTTCTATAGAAACTAAGTTTGAAACAAGTGATGATCACTCAGAATCCAAACTATCATTCTTATAAAGATTTTTATTCCAGGAACCAATCCCATCTATTCTTCATGATTGTTTCACATATCTTACATTTCACATTTGTAAGTGATACAGGTCTGGGTTTTCTTCATCACTGATTTTTTCAGTTACCCACAGGGAATTCTCAGTTTTGTGAGGGATACATTTTTGAAGGGATCGTATGATTTAACCCTTTCCTTGCGCGCGGTGCGGACGCGACTATCCCCTCAGGCGCAGTTGGGAAGCCCAATGAGGGGTCTCTTTTAACCTCTGTATCTCAAAAACTATTCATCACAGCAAAAAACCAAAAACGCCATTGGAAAGAGGAGGTCCAGATCTATAGGAGTCGGTTATGTATGCCTCTCTTGCGAACGTACATGCACGTGCAGGGAGTGTTGAATGTTAACACTTACGTCGGTGCATGCGGGATGATCAGCCATATTGAGGGAACTGCGGACATCTCCTTCAGATTCAGGCAAGGGAGTATTGCCAACTGCAATATTTACAACTATTTGGTCAAAGAATCAGTCAGGTGATAGGTGAAGCTATGCAAAAATGCCGCTATATTGGGCAAGAACATCCACCAGTTACTCGTCCATAGATTTGCCGCGCTGGGCTGATATGATTTTCCACCAAATTTAGTGAAGAACCCACTCAATAGGCAATCCTGTGTCGTGAGAATTAGTGTTGGAACACTCATACGTGGGAGATTTGAGTGCGGGCGGAGCTCACAGTGAGCGTTTAGCACCACCAGCAAATATGTCTAACGCTCGCTGCAAGCGTTTAGCAATGAAAGGGTTAAGGGAGGATCTGCCACTTTTTTATAAATAGCCCAAGGGTTTTGATTTCAAAATATGTTTTGAGAATAATACCCTGATCATCATACCCTCAAATATAATGAATTGTGTGATTTTTTGATCTTTTTTTTTATCATCAAAAATTTTGGCATCTCTACTCAGCCATTTCTGCACCAATTTTTTTGTCCTTTGCAGACTAAATACATTATATCCTTTCTAACGAAGTTAGTAAAAAGAATTGTTAAAATCTTTTCATTTAGTTGCAAGAAAAAAAAACCTGAGTAAATTTGCAGTTCAAAATTATTTGCATTGTATTATGCAAAGAAAAAAAGAAAAAAAAAGTAATTTTTTTTACTAACTTTGTTCTATAACATCTCAAGATTTTAACCTTAACCCCATTTAACCACAAAAAAGTTTTCTTGGGAGATCCCCTCACAATGCAAAACTCAGCGGAAAATACACTCTTAAACTGGGAAAAAGTCATAAAAGATGTGTAATAGAAAATTTTCTGGCGCATCCTGCTGTGAAATCCGTTTCTTTCTAGGTTGTCGCATTTGGCTGGAATATCATGATTCCCCCCAAAATTCAACTTTTTACTGGTGCAACATACAGGAAAATTTATTGAAGACAAGTTACTCATTTTATCACTATGGAGTCTGCAAAGTATAATGTATAATCTTCGACCCGGAAATTTACTGCCTATAGAGAGCCAAAGTTTTGGTGAAACTTGAAAAATAATTTTGGTAAATTTTTGTAATTTTTTCATTCTGGAATGAATTTCATTGAATAAAAGTTGTAGAAAATCATCCGTATTAACTCAACTGTAAAATGAGATTCTGATTTGGACAGACAGTTTGGCTGGAATGCAATGATTTCCCAAAAATTCCAACTTCTGGTGCCATGTACAGAAAAATTTATTGAAAAAAGTTGCTCATTTTATCACGATGAAGTCTGAAAAATATGGTTTATAATCTTTGACCCGGAAATTTAATGCCTACAGAGAGCCAAAGTTACAGTGAAACTTGAAAAATAATTTTTGTAAATTTTTGTAGTTTTTTCATTCTGGAATGAATCTCGTTGAATAAAAGTTGTAGAAAATCATCCGTATAACTCAACTGTGAAATCAGAGTATGATTTGGACAGACTGTTTGGCTGGAATTCCATGATTCCCCCCAAAATCCAACTTCTGCTTCCCACTCCTTTGAACACTCCTGTGAACAAGATATTGGTTCATCTAGATTCTAGAACATCACGTATATTAGTGGAGGTGTCAAGACTACGCTCAGCATGCACACAACGAGCAGAAACTAAAGGAAGACCACCCAAACAGATCGGTTGAGGGAACATAATCGCTCTGCAGACGCCATGATGCGTAGGCGTGGGGAGGCAGTGGCTGAATCGACAGAGTAACACCACCGCGTTCAGGAGGGTGCCACCAAGCTGGGATTTTTCAGCCGCCGCCGAGTGGCTTAAAACTACCCACATGCTGTCCAGAAGACCACCTAGCAACCCGGACTCTAGATTCTAGGATTAAAGATGAGCTCCGGGAGGGCAGCATGAGCCAGTGCAAGATGGCGCCACTATAAACACTCGCCTGCGCCAGAACGGGCTGACCCCATCAGGACCCCACTGAAGAAGCCTTGGGACCATCAGGCCCCACCCAAAAAAAAGCCACCCGCTATAGGTGGTAAAAAAAACAAAAAACAAAAAACAAAAAAAAGCAGGAACCATAGGCTATTTTTAGCACAAAGTGGTGTTAAGGGACAAAAGAGGTGCCAGTTAGTCACTTTGCATCGACAGAAACCTACTTGCGTGGCCTTCAAATTCCAGATAGCTTCTCGTTCTCCAGTGCTGGCGTCATGCTCATTGCCCACGTCTGAAAGAACTATATGACGCCAGAGGCATCAGTGTCATTAAGGGGTTAAATTTCTATTGCAATCATGCTTAAACTAAAGGTGGAGATGCATTTTATGTATAATTACCCCCAGTTTTGAGAAAAAGGCAATTAAAGATTTATTTCCAATTTTGTGTCAGCACAATCAAATACAGTTATAATGTCCCAGACCTGTTATTGCATGATTCTTTATAGTTCATTAAACACATGTCACTGTATTCATCTAATGATCTGGTTCCTGGTCCTCCCTTTCAAAGGTATTAATCACTCTAGGGCGAGGGTATCGAGAAGCGCCAAGTCATTCATTGGTGCCAGGTTTGATCTTCAAAACTCACCTGGTTTATACTCATATCTTACGGTGTCATCTACTTTTCTTCTCTTTTTTTTATCTTTGGTTGGAGTGGTGTTTCTTCTTTTCTCTGCGTTTCAATCTTTTTTCTATATTGATGTTTGTTCCGAACATGTTTGTAAGTAGATCACACTTGTCATGGACAAAATTATGTTCTTGCCCTGTCACTTGGGTGGCAAATTTCACTCTAAAGTGTCCTGCATACTTGACTTTCATGCATTTCAACCATACTTTTGAATGCAACAATTAGTTTGGTGGTTGTGGAGACAATGTGCTTGACCTTGAACTTAAAAACGTTGGCGCATAGCTGTTCTTGGCATTTTGGTGGTTCTTCTCAACATGCCATTTCTGCTTTGACATGATGTCAGTGAAAGGCTTCAGGGCAATAGTAAATTCTATAATGCTTTAGCAAGAGCTCATGAAGGAAGATTCGTGGTGTAAACAAGGCAGTCTTCCCTCAGGCACCAGTTCATCTGAATGGGAGGTGGGAAAGCCGCGGTGGGCTGGAGAGAGATTGTCAG
This sequence comes from Eriocheir sinensis, assembly GCF_024679095.1. Taxonomy (NCBI): domain Eukaryota; kingdom Metazoa; phylum Arthropoda; class Malacostraca; order Decapoda; family Varunidae; genus Eriocheir; species Eriocheir sinensis. The sequence goes on along the minus strand of NC_066509.1, from coordinate 9,929,093 downwards.
ATGGACGAGAATACATTGGTATTTTATTATTTTATCATATTTATCAGGTCATGCTACCCATCACTGCACAGGAAAAAGTGGAGCTTTTAACACTTGGGTTATTTTCTTTCATTTGGCCAGTGCTCTTCTGATGAGTTCCAAACGCTCAGACAAGTTCTTGGTAATTAAAGCTTTAAAAGGCGCATCTTCTATTGAGTTTGATGCTGTTGCTGGCACTGCTTCTGCCTCCAGCTGTTCCAAGCACTCCTCTTCTCCAACAGGAGAGTTCCACCTGGTGGAATTGCAGCAGCTCCTTGGTCACTTCTTCCCTGACTTCCTTGGGGAATTACTAGCGACGCGCGTAAATTGAATCGTCATATTTCACATTATTTTAAATGTATCACATAAAGTAAAAAGATGACTGTACTTTTGACTTTGCCTTATTCCACGTGCTTGTAATTTAAACACACACATATCAAGAATTATCTGTACCATGTATACCCTCCTCCAGACCTCTGGCACCTCTCCATTGTCAAAAGATCTCTGTACAAGATCACATACTAATCCAGTTAGTCTCTTCACATTTCCTCCAAATGCATCTAGCTATTTCATTAGGTCCCATTGCCTTTCTAATGGCATAGTGCCATTGTATAAATGGAAATGAAGTAGTGATGATTATAATAATTTTAGGGGAATAAGCTTACTTCGTTTGTCATGATAGGTTTTCAGTAGCTTCCTGGAAATGTGTAATATTGCAGGAAAACCATGTCTAATAATTGACTTATATTGACAGTCATTTCTTCTCTTCCCAGGTAGTGGTTCTGTTAAAGAAGTATCTTTTCAGTAAAGATTACCTCTTTGACCCTAAAAACAGGCTGTATGTCAACTGTGAGTCTGATCCCCTAGGACAGGCTCTGGGGGTGAAAAGGTTCCACTTCAATGATGTTAGGTGAGTAGGTTTTCTGTAGCTGTCAGGAATGAGGTGCTAAGTACTGTATTTTCTGACTTACAAGTTGGGTTTTCCCCCTGAAGTCTCTAATTCATTCTTCATATCATATGTCAATTTTAAGCCTTGGATTAGTAGCATGTGCTGGATAATTGAATTGCTGATGTGTATTGTTCCAGCTACATGTAGTCATGTAGTATAGGCAAGCATCTTGTATATTCCTTTTTCTGATGGTGCAGGAGGGTGATAATTTAAGTAATGGATGATTATAAATGTTTTAAGAGCTGCCTCTTTTAAGATTCGCTTATGGTCTCAAGTTTAATTACCTTCTAATTCTATTTTACCTTTTCTAGGTCACTAATTAGTCAAAACATTATTAAAGTGCAGCCTGCAAGTGGTCAGAGTTCTCTCTGTGGACCCACACCTGTACCTGATAAATTAAGTTCAAGCTCTTCAAGTGATGCTTCAAGCTTGTGCATTGATAGAAGTAATGGCAGCACATGCGGGTTGTTAGTACCACCAGGTGCTGCAGCCTGCACACCAGTGACTGGGATTGTATCATCCCAAGGGGGTCAAACTGGTCTTGCAAGTGAACCCACAACCAGTTCTGTGCCTGGACCTAACAGAGTTTGTGGAAAAGACCGGGTATTGGCAGGACCAAGTAGCCCACCCCTGGACATAATCTGTCCAGACATTCCTCAAAGCTGCTCTGATACTGAAACCATATACAGCGTTCAGGGCTATGAGACAGGTAGGTAATTTTTGTATGTACACTACATGGAAAAAACTTTGCTGGGGATTTTGGCACCAGGTATAATGGTGCATAAAATCTTGTGTTAGGCAATGCAACAAACTTCTATTTATATTCTTTCTCCACAGAATACTGTCGTAACACTGAGTTTGAAAGCAGTGAAGAGGAAGAAGTGATGGAAGTAAACAGCGATACCTTTGAGGAGTACGAGCTACCCTCAGATGACCCTGGGGACGAAAAGGAACAATATAGTGACAGCGACTCCACTGTTGATGTTAGTATCAACCATCATCTTTGGTAGCATTCAATACATATGGAATAATAAGTTTAAGTTTTATAAAGGTGTATAAGTGAATTCTTTGGTTTAGGAACTTGCGGTAGGTGGAGGATTATTTATTTTGGTACTTGGGTACATCGTGTTGAAGATGTGTGCTATTGGCAATCATGAATATTTGCAATGGAAAGGAGCCATATAAGAGATGCATGTGGTGTGTTGAGATTGGATGGAGAAAGTAATGTAAGTGTATATGAAAGGTTTGGTATGGGGAAATAGTGGTTAGGTGGGTGAGGTGTGGTGCTGTTAGATGTTTTGGAAATGTGACAAAGGGTATGAAGATGACTGTAAAGAGAGTAGTGATGTCAGAGGGAGACCACCAGTGAAATGGATCAATAGAGTGGACAGTTACTGGGGAGAGAGGTAGAGTTGGTAGACAAGTAATTGAGTGTGCTAAGAGGAAGAGTCAGAACAGGGAAAGCTGGAGATGCCTCTGCCACGATCACTCCCTTGAGGGAACAGGTTGTTAGGAGATATGGATAGATAGGCTAAGTGAATTGAGAAAAGATATACTATACTATGATCTTCCTTACTTTGCTCTCCCTTGTGAACATGAGGGATTCTTATAAAAGATCCTGGTATAAGCTGCCATATACTGATTAATTTATATTCAAAGGTATGTCTTATTGATGGAAGAACTCTTTCAGGATGTGGAGATTGCAGTCCTGGCTTATACATTAGTCCAGGACGATGTAGAGGACGGCTTTTGCGCTGACGATGACTCTGATACAGATGAAGGGCTGTCTGATGAAGATAATGACCCAGAGTGTGTCTCAGACCGCTGGGACTGTCTCACATGTGGTTTAAAAAACAAGCCTTTTGTACGCTACTGTGGCAAGTGCTGGCAGGTGGGTGAGCAGTAGAGCACTTTCTTTCACTATCTAGTTTTTGATTAGGTGTTCTTTTACAAATACAAGCCAACATCATTATGCAGTGGGATTGGGTTATTGGAAAACCCATTGTATTGGAGGATTTCCATTTTTGGTGATTAATTGGTGCTGCAGAAAGTGTCATCAAAATTAAAACCTCCAAATTATGTCTTCAGTAAAACCCCTCTGAATTACGGATAAGTTGGCACAGGAGAAATTACTAGTGTGTCAGGAAAGTTAGTCTTGGTTGAATATTATGAGTTGCATCTGGTGCACAGAAATTTGAAGTGTTGTTGAATTTGAAAGTTAATTTAATTATTCAAACACACACACACACACACACACACACACACACACACACACACACACACACACACACACACACACACACACACACACACACACACACACACACACACACACACTGCTCTGATAGCTCTGTGGTTAAAAGCTTTGTGTGCCAGGCTTTGGTGTCTGGGAGGCGGAGCTTTGAGCCCCGCTCAGACTGGGGACTTACCGCTGACAAGGAGTGGTTACTGTCCCCCCTTGAGCAATGGGGATGGGGTGTGTGGTATGTGAAGGTCCCAGCAGTATCCAGAGATTGAATATAATGAGCCTTGCTCTTGTTGGGAGGGTACTTACTGGTGATGACGAGTCTAACTCGTGATCAGGCCATGGAGAATTACACACACACACACACACAGATTTGATTACAGTGTACTGGGTGATGAAAGAAATCAAAATGAGCAATTGGGATTTATCATCTGTTTATATGGGATACTAGAATACAAAAGATTATGGGAAGAATTGAGGGAGACAAGTTGCCTGAGACAATTCAAGAAACATACCTATCTTTCCTCATAGATGCATTGACACCAGGAATGACACTAAAAAGGAGGTAGTTCAAGGCAAAAATATTCATGATTTTAAAGGTAAACTTGATAAACTGAGATTTGGAGATTGGGCCCCACAAGTATAACTTACTTCCTGTATATCACAATTAGGTGAATACAAACACACACACACACACACACACACACACACACACAATATTAACCCCTTCACTACGGCCGGGCGAAATCAGAGCCTCGCGCTGTATCCGAGATCGCCGCTCACCCCAAATTTTAAATGTCACTATTGAATATAACAAGTTTTCAGCCATAAACTCAACATAATCATCATGTATTATATATGAAAACATACAGAATTAAATGGTGCACGTAAAGAAACTCACTACGGCCGGGCGAAAACAGCGCCCCGTGCCGTATCCGAGATCGCCACTCGCGCCAAATTTCAAATGTTGCTATTGAATATAACAAGTTTTCAGCCATAAACTCATCATAATCATCATGTATTATATATGAAAACATGCAGAATTAAATGGTGCACGTAAAGAAACTCACTATGGCCGGGCCAAAACAGCACCCCACACCGTATCCGGGATCGCCGTGCGCGCCAAATTTCAAATGTCGCTATGGAATATAACAAGTCTTCAGCCATAAACTCAACATAATCATCATGTATTATATATGAAAACATGCAGAATTATATGGTGCACATAAAGAAGCATAAATTAATTGATAATTTTGAGATGTAAGCATAAATATAAAGCTAAAATAACTCGTATATTGGCTAAAGCGAGCGAGTACGCAGTATGCGCGTCCTCGGATATGGTACGGGGCACGCAGGGATGCAGTATACGCGTCCTCGTGTTGAGGGGGTTAATGCTTTTGAGTTGTTTTGTGACCCAACACAAAGGGATCGTCTACCCTTGGCTAACTTGCTCTTGAATCGCAGCTCCATCTTTTACTGGAAATGGGATAGAATTGATGGTTTCTACCTGTTTGTAGCTTACCTACTGCCTACTAAGAATATTATATTTTCAGTTGAGAAAGAATTGGCTTCCTGACCGGCCCAAAAAACGTAAAAGAAAGCCCCGTCCTAAGAAAAGGAACCTGAGGAAGGGGATGGCATCTGGTTCATCAGAACAACAGCCTTCCTCCCAGGATACTTGTTCCTGGGAGGACTGCAAGGCAAGAAGTTGCACACCTGAAAGCAGCATCGATGAGAGTATCCATTCAGAGAAACTTGTCAAAACCTCATCAATTTCCAGCACATCTTCTACGGGGAGCAGCAGCACACAGGACTCTGGGTTCGCCTCATCTCAGGACTTGCTATCACAGGACTTACTGGAGTCTCAAGAGCTGTCAGAAAATTTTGTTAGAGAAATAAGTGCTGTTGAAACTAAAGGACCACAACCAAGCACAAGTAAAGGAGCCACACAGAAAGTGGAAAAAGACCTGAAGGATACTGTACAGCCAAAGACATCAAGTAGTTTGAGAAGGAAAAGGAAGTCTTCCTCTTCAGAAGATTTCATTGCAGCAAAGCATTCAAAGAATATGGAGGAGAAAGAGGAGGTGCCTTCTGAAAAGATGGAATCCCTGCCCAGTGAAGGCAGGACTTGGAAAAATTCCTCAGAGGGTTTAAATATTTTCAGATTAGTTCAGGTCTCTCCAGACGTCCAGGAATCACGGACAAAGAAAATTGCAGAGCTCTCATCATCCAGTGTTCCTGGTACATCCTCAGGGTTCTCATCAACATGCTCCATCTGTTGTCTTCGACCCAAGAATGCTGCAATAATACACGGCAGGCTGTCACACCAAGCCACCTGCTACCAGTGTGCTCGGAGACTCCTTGATGCAGGAGCTAGGTGTCCAGTTTGCCGGCGCAAGATTCACATGGTTTGCAAAAACATCATAGTATAATAATGAACAGCTTTTAGACTTGTGACCCGAGTCTCAATTTCCACTGATAGTGTGAGCCTTTTCCACGTCTATGTTAACTTGTCAACCACTGCCACAATTTGCACAGAACATAACCAATCAGACAACATTTTCTTTATCTTATAGGTAGCTCAAAATAAATGTAACCCACAATAGAGAACAGAAAAGGATGACATGAGTGCTTGCAATTGAAAGATTGGATAAGAGCCAATAATAAGTTGTGTCCCTAATCCAGCAAGACTATTAGTTTACAATATTGGTTGAGTTATCATTGGAAAGCACAGAAAATGTAAATTTAATTTAGCAAAAATGTCATGTGTTCACATTTTGATTTTACGACCCAGTAGATGACGATATCCCTAGCAAGCCTGTTTTTTTTTTTTTTTGTTTTTTTTTTTTTTGTATTCAATGTGTAAGCTTTTGAAGTTTTAAGTTGAAGAAAACACATTCATTATCCTAAAAGTGAATGTTAAGAATATCATGTGCAAAATAAGCCAATTTTTACCAACTTTGAAATGTTGAATGGGGAAATAATGCCTTGGGGGATATTCTCAAATACCTTTGGCAGTGGCAAGCTCAATTATAAAAATTGCTGGGATGGTAGGATTTTAGACTTTATGATCCAGTTCCTTACCCTAAGTGAATGGACTATAATTGTTAACAGGAATGAGAAAAGTGCTTTACCAGTGTTACTTTTGTACTACATTAGTGCTAAATTTTACCTTGAATCATCTTGATACTCCCATTGAGATGTAAGTGATGAAGAGTGAAGTAGTGAAGCTACATGGTAGAAATGAGGGTGAAATTAGAGATTGTGCAATGGGTCTGCAGCAGTGGGAGGCACCTGCTGTGAGTAACTGCAGAAGACTATAGTCGTTCCATGAGAATTTGGCGGGTGGGGGCTGTGGGGTCAGTGCGGCTGTGGGGTCAGCTAAGCCCTGCACCTACCACACACTCTCCAATACCTCTCGCTTCCTTTCATATGTCAGCTATTTACCACCTTTGAATGAATTTAATTAAATAACTGGATAATCCAATAAGGTTATATAGTGTTAAGATTGTTTCGTTTTTAGGATAATAAAGATTTTGTGTTATCCTAAAAACGAAACAATCTTAACACTATTTGACCTTATTGGATTATCCAGTTATTTAATTAAATTCATTCAAAGGTGGTAAATAGCTGACATATGAGAGGAAGCGAGAGGTATTGGAGAGTGTGTGGCAGGTGGGGGGCTTAGTTGGCCCTGCAACCGCCAGATTCTTGTGGAACGACTATAATAGCCATGAGAATACAAAGGTTTTTTAGTACAGTGCAGTTTGTGGATAAATCAATGCAGTAATTTTTTATTTATTTGCTGAAAATGCTATGTATTCAGTTGGTTGACTGTTAAATGTTTTGATATGTACAAAGCAGTCAACCTTCTACCAAAAGTCATGTTATATAAGTTGATTTCACATATCTGTAAATACTGAGTTCAGGTACTACCCAAGTTCACTTTTTTTTATATATCCTGTCCAACCCAGAGCTGTCATCATCATGTAGACTGGCCTGGATTGTTGACTTGGTGTGTGTGTGTATGTTGTACAGAGTTGGAGATGGTAATAGCTGCAACACCATCCTGATTCAAGGCATGTAATATCAACCCATTCTGTGTGATGAGTGACATGTGCTGTTGTATGTTGTGTGTTATTTACCGAGTAAGCACTTAATTATGTGACTTGTTCGCCGTTGCTCATGACTGATTCAAAAACTGCATTTGGAAACAAGGTGTCTTTCAAGTAGCACAGATGTCCATCACTACTTTTGGGATGACAAGACCCAGCCAAGCTTGTACAGCTTCACATACTACCATTTGTTAAGGAATGAAGTGGGTCCATGGTGTTCCCTGCCAAGGTTTGACACTTCTTCCTGGATGGGTGACCCTGACATTATAAATGAATTTGAAAAAATAATCTATCAGTTCTGATACATTTTAATATCAGATTTTTATGGGAAAATAAATTTCTTGCCCACTCTCTGAGTTTTACTGATATAAGCTTAAAAAACAATGGTTAGTTAAAGCCGAAATTTGTTATATCGAGATCCGTAAAAGCGAGGGTTTGCTGTAGGCTACATGATACTATGCCATTAGATCAGTGGTTCCCAACCTGTTGTACGTGAGGGCTTTCCAGGTGGTACGAGCACTTTTGGGGACATGCGATTTTTATTTCGTTTTTCTTCACAATTTTTATTTTTTTCACTGACATGTGTTCATGTATTTTTACTCTGCAGTTTTCATTTTTTCGACATTTTGAATACCCTCAGTGGTCTATCGTGTTTGCTTTACTGTAGTGCTATGGTTATTTTTCTCAGTGTAATATTAAGTAATTATATATCATTGCTAGTTAATAAGTGTAGAATGTTTATGCACATCATGCAGGGGGCCATCCATACATTACACACACACAGCAACCCCCTCCCCCCCTTCTTCCTGTCGCATGTTGTCGCTTGTCAGTAAGGTACGCGACGACGGTATGGGACTTTTAAGTGGTCAGAAAAAGGTTGGGAACCACTGGTATTGAATGCGGCATTTGTTTACTGTATAGTGTGCACCGTGTACAACTGATGAACTAGGAAATTTACTGAACAAAGATGGACATGGTAGAGATATGCTACTCTGAGAATCCTGATAGACGTGCCACGCCGGCCCACAATGGAGAATAGTAATGGTTAGTGATGTGATGCAGCAGCTGCTGAATTTACTGCCATTTCAAGTCCTCACGACCACAGCTGTGGCGATCAAATATCCGCACTTATTCACGACTATCCAGTGTCTGCCTCTTCTGAAAAGTGAAGCAAGCCCTTGCCTCGTCGCAGCAATCTGTGTAATGCTAAGTGACATTACTTATACAAACCACATTGCCGTCGGATAAGGTAGACAGCATAAACTTTTATCACTTCCAGCATGGAAATTTTTGGTCCTTGTCTGTTGTCTGCAGTCTTCGTTACTGCTTTCGTAGCG
>NC_066509.1:9807929-9915429 GCF_024679095.1 Eriocheir sinensis | reverse complement strand
AACTTGGACATCGCGGGTCCCAGCACGCCGGTCGTCTCCACTGCGAGGGGTTTGAAGCGATATCGCTGTGTGTGTGTGTGTGTGCTATCTTTTTCCCTCCCATTACTTTTCCTTCAGTCTCCCCTCCCTCTCGTCACCTATTCACTTCTCACCACTTTCGTTACTTCGTTACTCTTTCCTTACCTGTCCTTTCCTCCCTTTGTCTCTCCTTTCTTTCTATTTCTTTTCGTTTTTCGTTCATATTCCCAATCAAAGAACTTCTGAAACTTCTGTAGTCTCCCCTCAATTACCTCACTCTTTTCTCACTCTTCCTCCCCACTCAACTTTTCCTCATGTTACATCCCTCTTCCCCCCCCTCCTGCCACAGTTCCCACCTTCCCTCCCCACTCCACCCCTCCTTGTTCCCTCTGCCCCCCTCTGCTTCCACCCTTCCGTCCCGGCACCTCCACCCCCCTCCCTCCCCTGCTCAGGTAGTCACGAAACACGGTCCTGCGCACTAGGCTCAGGTATCGATTGTTACAAAGGTACATTATTCATGAGAGAGAGAGAGAGAGAGAGAGAGAGAGAGAGATTTATAGTGACTGCCCTGAAGGACCCAATGTTAGTTTGTTCTTATTCCCATTTTTTCCTTATATTATTATTATTGTGTGTGTGTACATGGTGTGTATTTTTGTTCGTGTGTGTCCTGGAATTATACACACAACACTCAGCATGACAATCTCTCTCTAGTGTGTGTGTGTGTGTGTGTGTGTGTGTGTGTGTATCAACTAAAACTCCTTGACGTAGAGGATAATTATTCAAAGTGTGTCAAAATGGGTGGTGTGTGTGTGTGTGTGTGTGTGTGTGTGTGTGTGTGTGTGTGTGAGAGAGAGAGAGAGAGTCAGTCAGTCAGTCAGTCAGTCAGTTAATCAGTCTATCAGTCAGTAAGTCAGTGAGTCAGTCAGTCATCGTACATCTGGCCGGCAAGGTGGTCACGAGTCACGACGGAAAGGTAGTTAAGGCAGAGAGGGCCGAGGGGGGCGTGGTGGGAGGGGTCAGTCAGGTGTGGCAGGCAGCGGTGTGGCAGTCGGCTCCCAGTATCCGTAGGGTGTGTACATACTCGCCTCGTCTGTGTCTTGACGGTGCTCTCGCCTTCGCAGTGGTGGAGGGGGTGAGGCGTGGTTTGCGGGGGGGGGGGGGGTAGAGGAAGGGGGCGTGGTTAGTGTATGTGTGTTGGTAAAGCTGTTGTTGCTGTTATTAATCTATTACTATCATTAACACTTTCCCACTGACCAGTTCGTGAAGTTTTATGTAGTTTTCTGAATAAGAGTAAGCGTATAGGTGTTTGTATGGGAGAGAGAGAGAGAGAGAGAGAGAGAGAGAGAGATTTTCCAAGACTTCTATTGATAAGTTCACTATTGCATACTTGGTTCAGTGTTCCAGGTGTTGGTTCGGTCAAGTTATTGATAATTGAGTTTAGGTATTGATAGTCTTGCTGGTTGGTCAGGTTATTGGTAAACTCTGTGTTGTAAATTACGTTAAATGTTCGCGGTGTTGGCTTTGCTAGTACTGAATGTGCTGCCAAATGATCCCAGAGTGTTATGTGTTTAGGTGCCAGTTGTGTTTCATCCCATTGGTAATTGAGTTCAGTTTTGATAGTTGATTAGCTGAGTCACTGCTAAGGTCTGCAGTGTTCGTGGTGTTGGTTTTGCCATACTGAATGCGTTGCCAATTCATCCGTGTGTGTGTGCATTATCAGGTTCCTGCGTCTTGTTGCCACTTGTGTTTCGTTTGTCATTCAAGAGGAAGGTATCAGGACACCTCTTCTCATGTAATTGACTGCTCTTTCGGCCACCTCTTCGGATTCCTTACAGGAGCAGCGAGTAGCGGGCTTTTTTTTATTGTTTTCCTTTTTTGTGCCCTTGTGCTGTCTCCTTTGCTGTAAAAGAGAAAAAAAAAAGAAGCGTTGGAACAGCGTCTCAAAGTGTGTTAGGTCGATACAAGTCCCAGGGTTCGATATGGAGCTGTGTCGAGTTTTCAGGTGTGTTTTTAATTTAACTGCGAATGGATTAGTAATTTGTATCAATGAGGTTTTGTTTGCAGTCTTCTCACACTTTTCCAACCCACTGTTGTGTCCAAATGTTAAGTAATTGTGAATGCATTATTAATTTGTATCAATGAGGTTTTGCTTTCAGCCTTATTATACGTTTCCAGACCTCTGTTGTGTACAAATGTTAACGCACTGAATCATTGATGAGGTGCATTCTCCAGCGGTCGAAATATAAAGGTTCTCCACTTTATTTGAGGTTGAAAGTTGCTGAATGTAAAACTGCTCGAGAACTAGCGGTATTTTTTTTATTTTTTTATCAATGCCCATTCATATTGACAAAGCTGAAAGATTAGCTGCGTGCTCAGTCTCCAATAGAAGTCTTGCTCTTTTCCGCTCTCCAAATGGTCTGAACGTTTTATCCTGAATATTTAACCTACAATCTTACCTAGTAGCCTAATATGTTTTCTGAGTCCGCTGTTCACTTCGTCTTTGACTTTGGATATCGCGGCTCTGTATTGCTGGTGTCCACTCCTTATCATTGGGCTTTACCTCAGTTTTTTTTTCTTTAGAATTTGAGGTTTAAGTGTCCCAAGTTGAGCGTGTTTATGTGTGGGCAGCGTCGCATGGCATAGTGAATAAGTGAGACTGGTGGGAAAGGAAAGCGGATAAAAGAGACATAGTGAGATAGGGAGAAGGGAAAGAAGAGAGAGATGGTGAGACAGGGAGAAGGGAAGGAAGAGAGAGATGGTGAGACAGGGAGAAGGGAAAGAAGAGAAATGGTGAGACAGGGAGAAGGGAAAGAAGAGAGAGATGGTGAGACAGGGAGAAGGGAAGGAAGAGAGATGGTGAGACAGGGAAAAGGGAAAGAAGAGAGAGATGGTGAGACAGGGAGAAGGTAAAGAAGAGAGAGATGGTGAGACAGGGAGAAGGGAAAGAAGAGAAATGGTGAGACAGGGAGAAGGGAAAGAAGAGAGAGATGGTGAGACAGGGAGAAGGGAAAGAAGAGAAATGGTGAGACAGGGAGAAGGGAAAGAAGAGAAATGGTGAGACAGGGAGAAGGGAAAGAAGAGAGAGATGGTGAGACAGGGAGAAGGGAAAGAAGAGAGAGATGGTGAGACAGGGAGAAGGGAAAGAAGAGAGAGATGGTGAGACAGGGAGAAGGGAAAGAAGAGAGAGATGGTGAGACAGGGAAAAGGGAAGGAAGAGAGAGATGGTGAGACAGGGAGAAGGGAAAGAAGAGAGAGATGGTGAGACAGGGAGAAGGAAAGAAGAGAGAGATGGTGAGACAGGGAAAAGGGAAAGAAGAGAGAGATGGTGAGACAGGTGAAGGGAAGGAAGAGAGATGGTGAGACAGGGAGAAGGGAAGAAGAGAGAGATGGTGAGACAGTGATAAGGGAAGGAAGAGAGAGATGGTGAGACAGGGAGAAGGGAAAGAAGAGAGATGGTGAGACAGGGAGAAGGGAAAGAAGAGAGAGATGGTGAGACAGGGAGAAGGGAAAGAAGAGAGAGATGGTGAGACAGGGAGAAGGAAAGAAGAGAGAGATGGTGAGACAGGGAGAAGGGAAGGAAGAGAGAGATGGTGAGACAGGGAGAAGGAAGAGAGATATGGTGAGACAGGGAGAAGGGAAAGAAGAGAGAGATGGTGAGACAGGGAGAAGGGAAGGAAGAGAGAGATAGTGAGACAGGGAGAAGGGAAGGAAGAGAGATGGTGAGACAGGGAGAAGGGAAAGAAGAGAGAGATGGTGAGACAGGGAGAAGGGAAGGAAGAGAGAGATGGTGAGACAGGGAGAAGGGAAGGAAGAGAGAGATGGTGAGACAGGGAGAAGGGAAAGAAGAGAGAGATGGTGAGACAGGGAGAAGGAAAGAAGAGAGAGATGGTGAGACAGGGAGAAGGGAAAGAAGAGAAATGGTGAGACAGGGAGAAGAGAAGGAAGAGAGAGATGGTGAGACAGGGAGAAGAGAAGGAAGAGAGAGATGGTGAGACAGGGAGAAGGGAAGGAAGAGAGAGATAGTGAGACAGGGAGAAGGGAAGGAAGAGAGAGATGGTGAGAAGGGAGAAGGGAAGGAAGAGATGGGAATTAGTGATGCTGAAGAATCTAAGTTTGTTCTCTTTGTCGCGCCCTTCTTCTTCCTCCCTCCTTTTCCTTCTCTTCGATTTCTATACTATGTGAAAATTTAAAATATGAACTCGAGACATTTTTGCAGAATCCCATGCTCGCTTTGTTGCTTATAGGATTGAGTTCACTTTTTTGTCTTTCTGGTCTTTGCTAAAAATATCGACTCATTACACGTTTGCAGAGTTTCGTGTCCACTTCATTATTGATAAGCTTTTGCTACACTTTAGTATTCGAATCTTAAGTGCCCCAAGTGAGCAGTGTCCCATGTTGAGGGATGAGGGTCGTGTCATGTTGTGTCCTGTGTTTGGTAATGTCCATATTTTCTTCGTTCCCGTGCTTCGTCTCCTCTTCCCTCCTCTTCTGTTAACTCTTCTTTTCCTAGTTGTTACTACAGGAGTCTAGGTGTGTTTTCGTGGTCGTCTCCTGCTTCTTCTTCCCCTCCTCGGCCTCCTCTTCAATTTCTATCCTTTTTTTTTCTTCTTCTTCTTCTTCTGCTTCTTCCTTTTCCTTCCTTTTTCTTTTTCTTTATCTTTTTCTTCTTCTTTTTCTTCTTCTTCTTCTTCTTCTTCTTCTTCTTCTTCTTCTTTCATATGGTGCTTTTTTGGTTTCGACGTTATTGATATTTCTAGGGTTATCTGTTCATGTGGCGTTGTTTCACTATTTATTTTTACCGAAATTGGATATGGTGTGTGTGTGTGTGTGTGTGTGTGTGTGTGTGTGTGTGTGTGTGTATTGAGGGGAAGTAATGGTTGTCAGGTTTGTTGATTCTCCTTTTCTCCTTCCTCCTCCTCCTCCTCCTCCTCCTCCCTCCCTCCCTCCTCTTCCAATGCGTTACGTCATCTAAAGGCCAGACTAACCTTTGTATCCCCGTTCATTTAGAATTTACCCTACAAAAGAAAGAATACAAGAGGAGGATAAAGAGGAGCTTGTTTCTGTTCCTTTCCTCTTTTCCGTTTTTCCCCACTTCCAATCCCTTCCCATATTTTCCCGGGTCTGTTTTTCTCCCACTTCCTTATATTTTCTCCCTCTTTTTCCATATATTTTCCGACAAATTTCTCTCCTTTCTTTCCTTTCTGTTCTCTTCCTCGTTTTCCTACACCTTATACTCTTTCTTCTTCTCTACTTTTTCATTATGTTATCCGCCTAATTTATTTATCTTCCTTTCTATTATCCTCTTCGTTTCCGTACAACCTACGCACTACTTTTTTTGTTTACATATTCCAATCAGTTCTCGATGTCTCTATCTATCAATATCTATCCAATCATCTACCACTGTTCCTCATTTTATTTCTCTCCATTGTTTTCTTTCTCCTTTCCTCATATCCCTTGTTTACTTCCAACCTCTCTCGCCTGTCCTTTCTTTCCCCCTTCTCTCTTCGTCCACCTTTCCTCTGTCACATTGAAGGAGGTCAGGGAAGAGTTGGTGTGGGTGGTGATATGTTTATAAGTAGGTGGGGAATGAGAAGAAAGTAGTACATACCTATCAAACCTGCGTGTCACTTAGTATACTATTGTTTTGCTTCTTCTACTACTACTACTACTACTTCATTACCGCCATCGTTATCATTATTATCATCACCATCCTCTTCTTCTTCTTCTTCTTCTCTTTCCTCTTATTTCTGCTACTACTACTACTACTACTACTACTACTACTACTACTACTACTACTACTACTACTAATAATAATAATAATAATAATAATAATAATAATAATAATAATAATAATAATAAAATACACTTGAGACACGCGTCAGGTCAACGTCCGTGTTTTCTGAGTCACGAAACGACTCGCGCATCGTTCGTTTAATCTTTTACTCTGTTACATCCTCCTCTTTCTCATTTCCTCTACATTTCTTCTTCTTCCTCCTCGTTGTTTTCCTCTCTATCCTTCTATGTCATCTGCTTCTCCTCCTCCTCCTCCTCCTCCTCCTCCGATTCCATCCTCCTCTTACTCATGTCCTCTTCATTTCCTCTTCCTCATTCTCGTCCTCCTCCTTTGCTGTCCTTCATCTTCCACCTTTGATTAGATAGTTAGTGTAGCTTGTCACAAACAGCGTCGTAAGGACCATCAGGTCTGCTGTTGTTTGTTCTTCCTTTGTGTTCGTTTGTATATCCTGTGCTCTTTCTCGTCCTCCTCCTCCTCCTCGTGTTTGTTAATCTTGCCAGTGTCCAAATCCTCATCCTGTCCTTCGTTGACATCCTCGCCCTTCTCATCTTGGTTTACCTTCTCCCTCCTCCTCCTCTTCCTCCTCCTCCTCCTCCTTTTCGTGTTTTCGTTCCTGCCAGTGTCCAAATCCTCGTCCTGTCCGTCGTTGTCATCCTCCCCCTTCTTATCTTCGTTAATCTTCTTCCTCCTCCTCCTCCTCTTTTCCTCCTTAGTCCTCCTTAGCCCGGTTAGTGGTAGCAGTAATGGTAGTTCTTTCCTCTTTCCTACATAATTTCCATGCAGTTTTTCCATGCTGCATGTTTTTTTTTCCTTTCCTGCCAGCATTGGCTGGAGGGATGGGGGGTGGGGAGGAGCCTTCGCCTTTGCTGTCCTTCATCTTCCACCTTTGATTAGATAGTTAGTGTAGCTTGTCACAAACAGCCTCGTAAGGACCAGCAGGTCTGCTGTTGTTTGTTCTTCCTTTGTGTTCCTTTGTGTTCCTCCTTATCCTCCTTCTCCTCCTCCTACTCCTCCTCCTTTTCCTTCTTTTCCTAATCCTACTCCTCGTCCTCCTCGTTGGGCGGCAGCGGTATTTACGTGTTTATGCCGCGGCACTATGGCGACGCGGGCATCACAAACCTGGTTCACCACCACCATCACCACCTCCACCACTGTGTCTGATCGATGGCGTGTGTTGTGTGTTAGGTCCGTGTGTGTACGTCCGTGACCAGAAAACACTGAGGCAACCGTGAGCGAGAAACGGTGATGACTTGAACGCCTCGTGCAATCCGAGGGGCCACACGCCACCACCACCACCATCACCACCTCGCCCCAAGTGACGTCACGGGGCCTCGCAAGACAGACTTTTCGCGAAAATGGTGGAACGTCGAAGCAACCGCCGCGGGGACTCGCCTGGCTCGCGGGAGTCCGTCAGATCCGGCGGCTCCCAGGGCTCCGAGGGACTCAACAGCAGCAAGGGCTTCACGGGGCGCAGCACGCTCCCCTCCTCCTCCGACGGGTATGTGTGGGTATGGGTGTGGGATGGTTGGTGGGTGTGTGGGCGTGGCTGGGCGGGGCAACGAAGGGAGGGTTGGAAGGGTTTGATGGAACTTATTTTTCCTGTTCTGCTTTCAAGAACTCATTAGGATATTACTATTCCGTGAGCTACTACTTGTTCTTACTAGCAGGTACAATTAATCTTCACTCTTTTCACCTGTCCGCCCACCAACGTACTCCATATACGTGTTCATACACAGACCATTTTCTTACTCACCAGTTCACCCACCAACTTACTAGATCCACCACTCCATACAGAACCACTCACCTTCCCCAATCCACCAGCTCTTTCATCAGCGTTATCTTTACCTCCGTATCAATAATTCTATCCACAAGTCCTCCCTTATTCACCACCTTCCTAGTAATTATTACCTTATCCATCAGTCCATTTACCAAGACTCTCCTTAGCCATCAGTCCATCCACCAAAGATTCCTCTCCTCACCACTACATCCACCAACCGTTCCCTTACCACCAGTTCAACCGCCAACCCTCCTCTAGCCACCACTCAACCCACGAACTCTTTTCCGCTGTACCAGTCAATTTATCAACCCCATCCTATCCCCCAATATATCCACGAGCCTTTCCCCTTATCCACTCCTCCATTCACCCCACCCTCTTACCCACAATTACATCCGCCCCGCCCCATTGTCACAAATCTGTCGTATACTACATATTTTGGCTGGAGTAAGACTTCCTTGGAAACATATCTTAGGTTCGCACCGTCTATTACTCATTTGACGCGTTCCAGGATAGCTATCAGGAGCTTATCTTTTGTTTAGGTGATGACGCATGAAGAAATTCGTTTGGTATTATGAAAGGATAACATGGCAGTCCGTTATCTCAAATGTGTGTATCCTCGACCTCCATCCTTTCGAGCACGACTTTCCATGAACTTGTAAATCCAGCTGATACATTGGTGGCAGCAGTGGGATTAGGTTATATAGTGGAGGACATAGATTTGTTTCTTAGCTTCGTTTTGCATGCTATCTCTCTCTCTCTCTCTCTCTCTCTCTCTCTCTCTCTCTCTCTCTCTCTCTCTCTCTCTCTCTCTCTCTCTCTCTCTCTCTCTCTCTCTCTCTCTCTCTCTCTCTCTCTCTCTCTCTCTCTCTCTCTCTCTCTCTCTCTCTCTCTCTCTCTCTCGTACACACACACACACACACACACACAGTCACTTAATCTGCACGGTCAGGCGAGGTGTGTTGATCCATTTTTTCCTATTAATCAATCAACGTTTACATGCAGGCTTACCGTGGCGTTGCGTGTGAAGCTCCGGGCCTCGTGAATCATGGGATGTGGCCTTGGGTGTGTTACGTTTTGTCTCGGCGTCTGGTAAAGGTTAAATAATTTCGGTGCAGCGGTAGACCACGACCCGCTTGATGGTTAAGCGCTGTAGTGTGGTGGTGAGGGGTTTTACATGTAGGGACGAAGCTGAATAGGCGGAGTTGAGAAGGACTTGAATTACCTTATAGCGTTCATCAGACTCCATTTCTGTTGTCATCTATAAGTACGTCATCATAGTTCGGTGGTGAGTGGTTTACACGTAAGGACGAAGCTGAATGGGCGCTGGTAAGATAGTTTTGAAGACATTTGTATCATTCATCAGTTTCCATTCCTTGTTATCTATAAATAGGTCATCACGGTCCGGCCCATTTACTAGTGACTGGGTCGAGCAGGGACGGAGATGAACAGCCGAAGAACTGTTACGATTTATAGACGTTTAGAGCACATCGGGTAACGATAACTTAGAATTACGAGGGCAGCATCATTGATTATCACACCGACCATCAGCCGCCTCATACTGGTGCTGCATTCATCCATCCGGCTAATCCATAATGAAGTTCCGGCAGCAGTTTATTTTTAGGGTGTCCGGATTGTTGTTGGGGCATATTTTAGGGTCGTGTGTTTCGATGGTGGTACTAAGGTTGGCTGTTAGACATGGCATTAGAGTGTGTTGATGGCGGTACAGGGGTGAGTTCTAAGAGATGGCATGAAGGTGTGTTCTGATGGTGGCGCTGGGGTGGGTTGTAAGAGAGTGTTAGGGGGCATTAGGGTGTGTTGATGGTGGCGCTGGGGTGGGTTGTAAGAGAGTGTTAGGGGGCATTAGGGTGTGTTGATGGTGGCGCTGGGGTGGGTTGTAAGAGTGTGTTAGGGGGCATTAGGGTGTGTTGATGGTGTGTGTTGCTGGTGGCGCTGGGGTGGGTTGTAAGAGAGTGTTAGGGGGCATTAGGGTGTGTTGATGGTGGTACAGGGGTGAGTTCTAAGAGATGGCATGAAGGTGTGTTCCGATGGTGGTGCTTAGGTGGGTTGTAGGAGAGTGTTAGGGGGCATTAGGGTGTGTTGCTGGTGGCGCTGGGGTGGGTTGTGTGTTGATGGTGGCGCTGGGGTGGGTTGTAAGAGTGTGTTAGGGGGCATTAGGGTGTGTTGATGGTGGCGCTGGGGTGGGTTGTAAGAGTGTGTTAGGGATCATTAGGGTGTGTTGATGGTGGCGCTGGGGTGGGTTGTAAAAGAGTGTTAAGGGGCTTTAGGGTTTGTTGATGATGTAACGGTGCCGTAAACAAATGATAAATAAGATCCTTTTATAGTCATTCTCTTACTTATTTGTAGTATGTTATCTTTTATTTTTTGTCATATATATTTTTTTACAGTGAAGGAAACGGCTCAAGGGCAAAAACGGAGAAAAAAACAACATAGCCCATATACATGTTTATAGGGAGATAGATAGATAATAGATCGATCGATAGATATGCGCTATTTTATGCAGCTCCTTGTTTTTATGGAAGGAGGTTAAGTGGAAGGAGGTTAAGTGGAAGGAGGTTAAGTGGAAGGAGGTTAAGTGGAAAAATTGGGTATGAATGTTCCCTTTTGTGTTGGCCCATAAAGACAAATAATGAAGATATTGTAATAAATTCATAAATATCGTAGAAAGTAGGTAATATATTGTAATAAGTAAGTAAAGAGTGAAATAAGTAAGTAGATCGTGTAATAAGTGTAATAAGTAAGTAAATACCGGAAAGTCATGAATCATAGTAAGTGTTGCGAGCGGAAATCGTGCCTGGTGTGTGCTATTTTTGGTGCGTGTGTTAAAAATTCATGTTGCTTTAGTATACGGTGTTGTGGGCACGTGCCAGATTATCGTACTTAGAGCATAGTATTTACCTGTTTCTGACGCCTAACTAATGCCAAGAAACATCAAGAATTAACTATTTTAACGATAAATATAAAAGAATCTAGTTATTGGGACCCAGGAAACAGTTTTTGGGTCGAAAGTTGGTAAATATAAGAGGTTGAGTACGACAATCTGGCAACATTGGAACTTGTGGCGCACGTCGCTCCCCGGAAGAAAGACGAAGCACGGGGAGCTGATATGTTGTGGAAGTTCGTTGAAGGATTTTATAACGTAAACGGAATCGAAATTAAGAATAGTGGATTTGAATAGAGATTGAACATAAGCACAGTCGAGAGTAAAGACAGTTAAATGGAAACCCAGTGGAAAGTAAAAGTAATCGAAATTAATGGTACCTAGTGGAATTTGGTAGAGGTTGGAACAGTGGAATTTGGTAGAGCTTGGAACAGTGGAATTTGGTAGAGGTTGGAACAGTGGAATTTGGTAGAGGTTGGAACAGTGGAATTTGGTAGAGGTTGGAACAGTGGAATTTGGTAGAGGTTGGAACGGTGGAATTTGGTAGAGGTTGGAACAGTGGAATTTGGTAGAGGTTGGAACGGTGGAATTTGGTAGAGGTTGGAACAGTGGAATTTGGTTGAGGTTGGAACAGTGGAATTTGGTTGAGGTTGGAACAGTGGAATTTGGTAGAGGTTGGAACAGTGGAATTTGGTAGAGGTTGGAACAATGGAATTTGGTAGAGGTTGGAACAGTGGAATTTGGTAGAGGTTGGAACAGTGGAATTTGGTAGAGGTTGGAACAGTGGAATTTGGTAGAGGTTGGAACAGTGGAATTTGGTTGAGGTTGGAACAGTGGAATTTGGTAGAGGTTGGAACAGTGGAATTTGGTAGAGGTTGGAACGGTGGAATTTGGTAGAGATTGGAACAGTGGAATTTGGTAGGGGTTGGAACAGTGGAATTTGGTACAGGTTGGAACAGTGGAATTTGGTACAGGTTGGAACAGTGGAATTTGGTAGAGGTTGGAACAGTGGAATTTGATAGAGGTTGGAACAGTGGAATTTGGTAGAGGTTGGAACAGTGGAATTTGGTAGAGGTTGGAACAGTGGAATTTGGTAGAGGTTGGAACAGTGGAATTTGGTAGAGGTTGGAACAGTGGAATTTGGTAGAGGTTGGAACAGTGGAATTTGGTAGAGGTTGGAACAGTGGAATTTGGTAGAGGTTGGAACAGTGGAATTTGGTAGAGGTTGGAACAGTGGAATTTGGTAGAGGTTGGAGCAGTGGAATTTGGTAGAGGTTGGAGCAGTGGAATTTGGTAGAGGTTGGAGCAGTGGAATTTGGTAGAGGTTGGAACAGTAGAATTTGGTAGAGATTGGAACAGTGGAATTTGGTAGAGGTTGGAACAGTGGAATTTGGTAGAGGTTGGAACAGTGGAATTTGGTAGAGGTTGGAACAGTGGAATTTGGTAGAGGTTGGAACAGTGGAATTTGGTAGAGGTTGGAACAGTGGAATTTGGTAGAGGTTGGATATAAACACAGTCGAAAGTAAAGCCATTGAAAAGTGAAAGCAGAGGAAAGTAAAAATGGGAAGACTTAAAATCAATGGAAAGTAGAAATAGTTAAAAATAAAGGGAAGGGAAGGGTTTATCCAACCGAAAGGAAAGGCAGTTAAATGGAAGCAGAATCGAAAGTAGAAATAGTTGGAAGATAAAAGAAATAGGACATAAACACCATCGGAAAAAAAATAATTAAATGGAAACGCAACCGAAATATAAACAGTTGAAAATAAAAGCGATAGGACGTAAACACAATCGAAAGGAAAGAAAAAAACAAAAACAAAAAACAAATGGAAACACAAGCGAAAGTAAAAACAATTAAAATAAAACGCAGTTGAAAATCAATACAGGTAAACACAGGTAAACACACTTAGGAGGTATAAACAATCAAACCAGGAAAGCTGCGAAAGAGAGATGCGTAATACAAGAAGAAAGGGCAGGGAAAGAAAGGTTAGGTTAGGTTAGGTTAGGTCAGGTCTCTTTTTCAGGCAGCATCACCTCTCTGTATCTCTCTTGACTCCTTGGTAAACACAGGTAAACACACTTAGAGGGAATAAACAATCAAACCAAGAAAGCTGCGAAAGAGAGATGCGTAATACAAGAAGAAAGGGCAGGGAAAGAAAGGTTAGGTTAGGTTAGGTTAGGTCTCTTTTTCAGGCAGCATCACCTCTCCGTATCTCTCTAGACTCCTTGGTAAACACAGGTAAACACACTTAGGAGGAATAAACAATCAAACCAAGAAAGCTGCAACATCCCAGCCTTCCACCATCACCGTTACAATGTTAGCCTCAAAGTGTATGGCGTTAACACTGTTCCTTCCTTTCTCTTCGGCAGGTTGGGGTCCGCCTCGTCGCTGGACCAGACCATGACCCGCTCCCTGGGCTCTCGCGGCTCCCTGTGTGACGAGACGGCCGACGACTGCGACAACATCAACGTAGTGGTGAGGTGAGTGTTCGGAGGTGTTAGTCTGACCTGTGTGTGTGTACAGATGTTGTGCTTGTGTTCGGTTGTGTGTGTGTGTGTGTGTGTGTGTGTGTGTGTGTGTGTGTGTGTGTGTGTGTGTGTGTGTGTGTGTGTGTGTGTTTGACGGCATGGAATCGGTCATAATGTACTGTGTTTTTACATATTTATTTGTTATATGTCTCCTTGTGTGTGTGTGTGTGTGTGTGTGTGTGTTTGTGTTTGTGTTTGTGTTTGAGAAAGAGAGAGAGAGAGAGAGAGAGAGAGAGAGAGAGAGAGAGAGAGAGAGAGAGAGAGAGAGAGAGAGAGAGAGAGAGAGAGAGAGAGAGAGCATCAATAATATGCATACTTAATCGGGGTGAAGGTGGACGTAAACTCAAATAAATCAGGAATCATAGTAACAACAACAACAACAACAACAACAACAACAACAACAATGACGATAATAGTAACAGCAACAACAACAACAATGATAACAATAATAATAATCACAGAAATATGAACACAAGACCCAAACATAATATACCTTCAACATTTTCCTCCGACTGTAACATAACAACCCCAGAGAACACACACACAAACAAATAACACAATAATTAAGCACATCAAAAGATAAATATGCCATAAAGAATACGATTTTATTTTTAGGCCTACACGGAAGAAGGATTTTTTTCAGTATTTTCTCTTCCTTCCTCGTCCTTTCACGTGACAAGTTCCCCGCCCTTCCCCCAACGTGACACGAATGTTTTCTTTGCGTCAAGGTCACGTGTGTTTAGTAGGCCAGGCGGGGCACGATTCAGGCCGAGGAGTCACTGATCCCCTTCCTTGGGTGACCTCGGGGTTGGATGGCGCTGTATTTCCTCTTCCTTACGACGCATCAGATTCTTTCAAAAGGGCCGTATCAAGACACCTCTGGAACACACTGATATAAACATAACTCTTAATCGGCAAGGAAATGGGAGTATCAAAAATCCTCTCCAAACGAAATTGACCTCTTTTTTCACCACTAAATCCGTACTCTTTTTTTTTTTTTTTTCTAGAAGAGCGCTTGGGGAGGCTTTTGTTTTTCTGTTTTATTTTAATGCCTTTGAGCTCTTTCCATATATGTAAAAAAAATATTCTGTCTTATTCTGTAGGTGCAGCGCGTTGTCGGTATTTCATATATATTTTCTTTATCCTTTCGTTTCGTGGTATTGGAAAAAAATAAAAGGGAGAGCTGGAAGGGAAGATGGAGATTAAGGGTGTGACAGTTAAAGGGAGAGATGGTGGAAGATGAAAGGGTACAAGAGATTAGGCCCGCCATTAGGGATACAGGTTGCGGTTGGGATGAGTTAGTGGAATAAAAAAAAAGAGTACTGCAGGGAGGATAAAGGAAAGATTTGAGGCTAGGGAGGAGGGTAAGAGGTTAGGTAGAGTTAGGGAAATAGAAAGAGTATACTGCATGGTGGATAAAGGAAAGATTTGAGGCTAGGGAGGAGGGTAAGAGGTTAGGTAGAGTTAGGGAAATAGAAAGAGTATACTGCATGGTGGATAAAGGAAATATTGGGGGAAGGGTAGAAGGTTTGGTAGAGTTAGGGAAATAGAAAGAGTATAATGCATGGTGGATAAAGAAAATATTTGAGGCTAGGGAGAAAGATAGAAGGTTAGGTAGAGTTAGGGAAATAGAAAGAGTATACTTCATGGTGGATAAAGGAAATATTTGAGGCTAGGGAGAATATTGGGGTAAGAAAGGAGAGTTAAGTGAGTCGTAAAGTGGAATGGTTACGAGAAGAGGGAAGAGGTAGTGAATCAGGGTATGAAGTGGTCATAGACTACACTAACCAAAGGGTGTAGATGAGGTATAGTCAAATAAATATGGCAGGGGGTGTAAGGGTATGTGTTCTTTGTAGCGTAATTACTCCCGCGCGCTCGTGTGTGTGTGTGTGTGTGTGTGTGTAGGCCTTCCTGCGACGTGGCTGCGGCGGACTGGAATAGCCTCGTTCAAATGGTTATGTCGGTCAGCCACGCACACGGGACGAAGAGAAGCAGGAGGAGGAGGAGGAGGAGAAGAAGGAGGAGTAGAAGGAGGAGGAGGAGGCAGAGGTAGGGAGAGGGGGAAGGAAAACAAGAAAATATGATGGTGGCGATGACAAGAAAAAAAAATAGAAAACCAGGAAAATACAGACAAACGGAGGAGACAGAAGGAGAGGGGGAGGAGGAGGCAGAGGCAGAGGAGAGGGAAAACAAGAAAATATGATGATGATGAAAAAAAATGAAGAAAAAATGCAGACAGGCGAAGGAAGCAAAGGCAGAAGAAGGAGTAGGAGGAAAACAAGAACAAGAACAAGATGTGAAAGTAGTGGTGATGAAAAAGAAAATAAGAATAATAAAAGAAAGAAAAAAATACAGGTAAACAGAGGAGGCAGCGGCAAAGGAAGGGACAGGAGGAAAACAAGAGCAAGAAAAGATGGTGACGATGGAGAAGAATAAGAAAAGGAAGAAAAAGAATATAGGCAGACAGACAGACGGATTAAGGAGAATTGATGGAAGGATTTAGGAAGACAGGAAGAATAGGTCACGTGAGGAAGTAGTCAATTAAGGGAGATGGAAGAGGAAGAAGAAAAGGGATTGGAAAAGAGAGGAGTCAACGGCAGAATGGGAGGGGACTAGAGATAGGAGGGAGGAGGGAAGGGTTAGGGAGGAGGAGGATCGGCCAGGAGGAGAAAAAGGAAAAATAAGAAAGATATATAAGATCGGTTGCATAGGAGGGTACAAATATTATTATCATTCTTGTTGTTGTTGCTGTTGTTGTTCTTCCTTTTCATCTTATTCTTAATCTTATTCTTTTTCTTATTAATATTATTATTGTAGTAGCAGTAGTAGTAGTAGTAGTAGTAGTAGTAGTAGTAGTAGTAGTAGTAGTAGTAGTTGTAGCAGCAGCGGCAGCACAGCAATTAGAGGAACAGGATTGCCACCAATTCCTGAAACTACATTAACAACCACTGCTACAACGACAGCCTACTACTACTACTACTACTACTACTACTACTACTATAGTCCGTTTCATTCCGTCTGTCCACCAACAAAGCGGGAATTTTGACAGATGTGGCACCTGCGCATTTCTAGTTCGTGAATACGTGAAAATCAATTGTTATGATAGAGATTCAAGCTTCTTTTTCAATAATATATTTGAATATTTATGTATACAAAAACAACTCTGTCATTTGCATCGATAATCTAACATATAACCACACGAAGAGACAAGCTTGTACCAAATAACTAGCACAACATGCTCGAACGATCTATAGTTTTTCAAATTCAATGATGGATAGCTCATTTCAGGTATATCAAAATACATCTGGCTCTGCAAACGCATGTAAAGGATATCTTAATAATTTACTGCATATAAATAATGATTATTAATCGAAATAAAATGAAATAGTAAATAATAACTGTTGAATGCGATGCTAAGCTATTTAGAATATTAGACTTCCCATGCTGTTTATATGCAACACATCAAAATTCCTTATGTATAGACACTTGCAAAGTCTGATGTCACTTGATGTACCTGAATGAGATGAAGTATGGGTATCTGAAAGGCTATACATCGTTCGAGTATGATCAGACTATTCTATTTGATATGTAAATTGTTCTTCCGTGTGCTTGTATCGGCGCGTTTGCGGTTCATATAAAAAGACCCGATTTTTTTTTTTTTTTTTTGTATGCACGAACATTCAAATATACCACTGAAAATATAAAGTTGATCTTCACGCACTCACGAACGAACAATGCGCTGGTGCCACATCTACGATCGCGAGTGGACAGACGGAATGAAACGGACTATACTACTACTACTACTAGTCTACTATTACTACTACTACTACTCCTACTACTACTGATGATGACGATGATAAAAATGCCTCTGCTCTTGTTACTAGCTCCATAACAACAACAAGAACAGCAGCAGCAACAGCAGTGAGTCACATGTGCAGGTGTTTCCTCCCCTCGCCTCTCCCCATCTGTCTCCCTCCTTCCCTCTCCCTCCCTTCTTCCTTCCCTCCCTTCTTCCTTCCCTCCCTTCTACCCTCCCTCACTCTCTCCCTTATGATACTTCCTACTATCGAATGTGTATAGCCTTGGTGTAGACATTCTTTTCCCTCCCTTGTTTTTCTACTCATTTTCTTTTCTTTTAATCAGTGACGCAAAGAGAGAGTGGGTTTGAAATGTACAGTTTGGAAGAAGGAAAATGTTAATCCTTCTCTTACGCTCCCTTTCTCTCCATCTATCTGTACATCTATCTATCTGCCTAACTATCTATCCATTTAGCCCTCCATCTATCTATCGATCTCAAACTTCGCTCTTACTCTCCCTTTCTCTTTATCTATCTACACATCTGTCTACCTAACTGTCTATCCATTTAGCCCTCCATCTATCTATCGATCTCAAACTTCGCTCTCTTCCTCTCCCTTTCTCTTTATCTATCTACAAATCTGTCTACCTAACTGTCTATCGATCTCAAACTTCGCTCTTACTCTCCCTTTCTCTTTATCTATCTACACATCTGTCTACCTAACTGTCTATCTAATTATTCGGCTCTCAGTCTATCTATCTTATCTCATAAAGCTCGCACAATCCAGGTCGTCTCGCCTCGTTTATTTTCTCTCCCTCACTTGCTTCCTCATTCCCATTCCTCACTGCTTACACTTCCCTCACTCACGTAAACAACACACTACCTCATTCCCTCCCTCCCCCGCTTGGCCAGTACAGGTGTGGCATCAATACGCTTCGTGGAAAGGTGTAGCGTGGGAGTGTGTTTGGAGCAGTTTGAACCCTCACTCATTCCCTCCCTTCCTCCCCTCCCCCCTCCTCTTCTCCCTTCCTTCTCTCTCTCTCTCTCTCTCTCTCTCTCTCTCTCTCTCTCTCTCTCTCTCTCTCTCTCTCTCTCTCTCTCTCTCTCTCCTTCCCTGACTGCCTCTAAAGTGTGCGTCAGTTTCTCATATTTATGTTTACTTCTGCTTGTTCTGATGTCTTTCATTTTCTGTACTTTTTTTCCGTCACTCCTCCTCCTCTTCCTCCTCCTCCTTCGCCTCCTTCTTCTTCTTCTTCTTCTTCTTCTTCTTCTTCTTCTTCTTCTTCTTCTTCTTCTCGTAAATAAAACCTCTGTTCCTTAATTTTCTTTTCCGTCTTATTCCTTATATTCTCTCTCTCTCTCTCTCTCTCTCTCTCTCTCTCTCTCTCTCTCTCTCTCTCTCTCTCTCTCTCTCTCTCTCTCTCTCTCTCTCTCTCTCTCTCTCTCTCTCTCTCTCTCTCTCTCTCTCTCTCTCTCTCTCTCTCTCTTCCTTCCTTCTTTGCTTCCTTCCTTCCTTCCTTCTTTCCTTCCTTCCTTGCTTCCTTGCTTCCTTGCTTCCTTTCTTCCTTCCTTCCTCCTCTCCTTGCTTTGATCCTTTTTTAATTCCTTTTTTTCCTTCCTTCCATCCTTCCTTCCTTCCATTCTTCCTCTCTTTCTTTCTTTCTTCCTTCTTTCTTGACTTCTTTCCATTCTTCCTCTCTTTCTTTCTTTCCTTCTTTCTTTCTTTCTTTCTTTCTTAACTTCTTTCCATTCTTCCTCTCTTTCTTTCTTTCTTTCTTTCTTTCTTTCTTGACTTCTTTCCATTCTTTCTTTCTTTTTTCTTTCTTTCTTTCTTTCTTGACTTCTTTCCATTCTTCCTCTCTTTCTTTCTTTCTTTCTTTCTTTCTTTCTTTCTTTCTTTCTTTCTTGACTTCTTTCCATTCTTCCTCTCTTTCTTTCTTTCTTTCTTTCTTTCTTTCTTTCTTTCTTGACTTCTTTCCATTCTTCCTCTCTTTCTTTCTTTCTTTCTTGATGTCTTCCTTTCTTTCTTCCTTCTTTCTTAACTTCTTTTCTTTTTTCCTCTCTATCCTCCCTCATTTCCTGCCTCCATTTATTCCTTCTACCTTATTTTTTTCCTTCCTTCCTTCCGTCCTTCCATTTAAATAACCTGCCTCTTCCTTCCTTTCCTTCTTTCTTTATTTTCTCTTTTACTTCCTTCCTTTCATAATTTTTACCTTCATAAATTTTTATTCAATTTTTTATATATTTTTTCTTCATTCCTTTCTTCCGTTCTCTTCTCCTTCCTCCCTTCCCCTTCTTCCTTTTATAATTTCTCCATTCATTTAATTAGTCTCCCATTTTCCTTAATATCCTTCCTCTCCCCCCCATTCTTCTTCCCTTTTAATTATTTTCCCTCCCTCCCTCTCTCCCTCCCCTCCTACTTTCTTTTATTCCTTCCTTCCTTCCTTCCTTCCTTATTAGAGTAAGAGGAAGTGGAGAGAGAGAGGTGTGACTGAGAGGAAGGGAAGGAAAACATAAAAGAGAAAAATGGCAGGGAACAGAAGGGAGGAGAGAGTTATATTACGAGGGGAGGGTAGGAGGAGGAAGTGGAGAGTATGAAAGTGAGAGTGTAGGCAACTTGGGAAGGGAAAGAGAAGAGGATAAAGGTAAAAAAAAAGAAAGGAAAGAATTAAAAGGAGAGGGGCAAAGTAAAGGAGGTAGATTAAGTGGAATGGAAGAAAGAGAAAGAAAGGAAAAAAAAGAGTGGAAAGAGTTAAAAGACGAGAGTAAAAAGGGAAGAAAAGAATGAAAAATAACAGGAAAAAGTGAGGGAGATTAACGGGAGAGAGTGCTGAATGAGAAGGAAAATAAGGGAGGAGAATTTAAAGGGAGAGGAAGAGGAAGTGGAGTGAAAAAAGAGAAAGGTAAGAGGAACGAGAGAGAGTAAAGATAAAGAAGATGAGGGAGAGTGAAGGAGGGAGAGTAAGAGGAACGAGAGAGAGCAAGAGAAAAACGGAAAGGAAAATAAGAGAAAAAGGGGTGTAAGAGGAACGGAAAAGAGTAAAGGGGGAAGAGTAAGAGGAAAAGGAGAGAATAAAGATAGGAGAGAAAGAGAAATGAGGGAGAAAGAGAGAAATGGAGAGAAAATGAAGGGAGGATAGAATTCAGAGGGGGGAGGGTAAGAGGAACTATAGATAACATTAAAGAGGAGGGTAAGAGGATCGTAGGGAAGTGATAGGGGAAGAGGAAGAGGAACAGGAAGGAGAAAGGAAAAAACTGGACAATGAAAAAAAAAAGAGGATAGAATTAAAAGGGGGGAGGAGGGTTAGAGGAAGTGGAGAGTGAAAGGGAGGGAGAGTAAGAGGAACGGAAGAGAGTGAAGGGGGGAAGGTATACGAGGAACATGAGGGAGTGAACGTGTGAGTGTGGGGAGGGAGAGAAGGGGGGACCATGTAAGAAGGAGGTAAGGTGTGAGGGGGAGAGGAATGTGAAGGGGAGAGGGGCAGAGGGGTATGCTTGGCTATTCCTACCTTGACCTTGAACCTGTGCGTAGCCGTTCCTCTCACCTCCCCTCCCCCTTCCCCCTCACTTCCTCTCCCCCTCCCCCTTCCCCCTTCCTCCCTCCCCCCCCTTGCCTTGCCTGATTTCTCCGGATTTCTCCCTGTGGAATGTAAGAAAAGTTATTCAAATTACTTACTGCTTCCTGATTCTCTGCAAAAATAGTAGTAATAGTGGTGGTAGTAGTAGTAGTAGTAGTAGTAGTAGTAGGAGGAGGAGGAGGAAGTATCATGATGTGGATAATTATAGGAAGAATAAGAATAATAACAACAACAGTAATAATAAAAATAAGAAGATTAGGACGATGAAAAAGAAAAAAAAACAGAAGAGGAGAAGAAATAAATATACAAGAAGGAAGAGAAAAAGAGAAAGGAGTAGAAAAGAAAAAAGAAATAGAAAAGAATAAGAGTAAGAATAACAGTAGTAATAATAATGATGATTGGTTTGATGAAAAAGAAAAAAAAAGAGAAGGAGAAAAAGAAAAAGGAGTAAAAACGAAAAAGAAATAAAAAAAGAATAGAAACATATATAAGACACGCCATGACACCACGAAGACGTAACGAATCACTCACCTGATGGATGTTTTGCTCACAACGTCACCGAAGCAGCCCAGCCAATCACATCATTCGCCGGGGCTGACGTCACGGGAGCTTAGAGCCAATCATAGCAATCGTGTGTATGCCTCTTCTAAGACCTCAACCAATCATCGTACAGTTGCAGATGACGTCATAGCGGTTCGGCCAATCAACGTAAAGGGTTTCGTGTTTTGCAGATGACGTCATAACGGTTCGGCCAATCAACGTAAAGGGTTTCGTGTTTTGCAGATGACGTCATAATTGTATCGACTAGTGAAAGTGAATGTTGAAAATTATTTATTCGATTCATTTATTTATTGGAAGCGGCACGTGACGCAGAGAGAGATGTGTGCTTGTTTTTTTGTGTGTGTTATTAAATTGTCAGCCCAGAGGCATCATCACTATCGTCATCATTATCACCACGTTATCACCACCATCACCATACGAATTTTCATGATCATCGTCACCACTACCACCACCACCAACCACCACCATCACCACCACCACCATCCATTACCGCACTTTCTTATCCTTTACCATCATCCTCACCTTAATTTACTTCCGCTTCTCATCGTCACCATCATTGTCCTCCTCCTCCTCCTCCTCCTCCTCCTCCTCTTCCTTTTGGTCCTCGTCCTGGTCGCCTCATCTGGTTCGTTCACCTGGTAAATAAATCACAGGTGAGCCTTTAGAAGAGTGTCATTAATCACGTAAAAGAAGCAGAATTTGTCCTGCTTATCCATGGGTGGTGGTGGTTGTAGTAGTAGTAGTAGTAGTAGTAGTAGTAGTAGTAGAAGTGTTTTTATGTTTTTTCTTATTTATTCTTGTCCTATTTTTTTTTCTCCCAATTACTCCTTATCTTTCGCTCCTTATCTTTTCACACGGCATTATCAACTTATCTTCTCTGTACCACCTCACCTTCCATTTCCTTCTTTTTCTTTTACCTCCTTTTTATCAACATTATCATCGTCTTCAGCATAATTATCTTCAGTACTATTATCAACATGTTTACTCTGAAAGTTGATGTATGCCCTCCCTATCTTCTGCTTCCGTTGTCTTCTTTTGATGTTTTATTCATATATTTACATTCTCCTTATCTTTTTTTTTCTTATTTTTTCTTTCTTCATTCCTCGTTCTTCTTACTCCCTAGAATTTCCACCGTATTTCTTCCCTTATTCACTTCTCTGTCCTTTCTATATATTATTTCCCTCTAGTGTCTTATTCAGTTTTCTTTTTTGTTTTCCTGAGTGTATATTTTCTTGACACGTTTCTCTTTCCTCATTCCTCTCACATTTCTTATAAGTTGCCTCTTCTGCTTTCTTTATTTTCTATTTGTCTCGCTATTTATATATTTTTATGCATTCTATCTTTTCCTTCATGTCTTTGCTTCCTTCATTCCTCATTCTTCTAACTTCCTTTATTTTTTTTCCTTTTCTTTTCCCTTGTTTCCTCTTCCGTCCTTTCTTTCTATAATTTCCCTCTCATGTCCTATTCAGTTTACTTTATTTCCTGACTTCCTATTATATCACACGTTTCTCCTTCCTCATTCCTCTCACATCCATTTTTGTTTTCCTTCTCTTGCCTTTCGCTTCCTCTACGTATTCTCCCCTCCACTATCTTTAGCCTCCCTCCCTCCTTCGCTGCCTGCCTGCCTCGTTAGGGTAATAAGGGAGGGAGGAAGCGAGCTGTTAAGATCACCTGTAATTAGGCAGCAAGTGGCGTCTTACCTGTCACGCCCACCTCTCCTTATCTACGCCGCATAAGTGTAAAATATAATAATGGTAATAATAATAATAATAATAATAATAATAATAATAATAATAATAATAATAATAATAATAATAATAATAATAATAATAAATAACGTTAATGCTAATGATATTGAAGAAAGTGAGGAGGAGGAGAAGTTGGAGGATAATGATGATGATAGCAATAATGATAATAATAATAATAATAATAATAATAATAATAATAATAATAATAATAATAATAATAATAATAATAATAATAATAATAATAATAATAATAATAATAATATGTTTAGGTGCTGATTACTTACTTTTCATCCGCCTTCCTCGTCATCACTATCATCAACGTCATTATCATTTTTATTTGCATCATCTCCACCAACATCACCATCACTGCCACCATCATCACAGCGAGCTCTTTCGTATATACACATTTTATTTTTTTGCCCTTGAACTACCTCCTTTACTGTAAAAAAAAAATAACGTCGCCATCACCACCACCACCACCACCGTCATCAAGTATCTCGTTCTATTTTTTTCTCCTTTTTCTGCCGCTCCCGCAAGTGACTGGAGCGAACCGGCCGCGGCTCCTCCTTGTTACGTCGCAGCGGCCGTGTCCTTCCTCGGATGTTATTCTTTATTTACCAAGTATTGACTGTTCTCCTCTGCCAGGACCTCGTGTGCGTGTGTGTGTGTGTGTGTGTGTGTGTGTGTGTGTGTGTGTGTGTGTGTGTGTGTGTGTGTAGGGGGGGGGACATGGAGGAGGGGGAGCACATGTGTGTGTGTGTGTGTGTGGGGGGGAGCAGACATGGAGGAGGGGGGCACGTGTGTGTGTGTGTGTGTGTGTGTGTGTGTGTGTGTGTGTGTGTGTGTGTGTGAGAGAGAGAGAGAGAGAGAGAGAGAGAGAGAGAGAGAGAGAGAGAGACTGACTGACTGACTAATCACCAATTTATCTGATGTGCCAAAATCCCCGTTTCTCCCCGCTCCCCCTCCCCCTTCCAAACACCCCAATAGCAGAGGTGAACGTCCTACATCCCTCCCCCCTTCCCCTCCCTTCCCCATCTCCATCCCCCCTTTCCCCTCCCTGCTCTCCCTCCACACTCCCTTTCTGACTTCCACCTTTGCTCCACTTAATCCTAACCCCCCCCCCTCCTCGCCCCCTTCTACCCCATCAATACGCAGACCCCTTTTATCTTCCTACTCTTTTTTTTTACTCCTCCATTTTTCTCCCTTTCTCCCTCATGTATCCTCATTTATTATCCTCCCTCACCCCTCTCCTCCTGCTACTCATTTCATCCATTTTTCTCCCTTTTCATCCATTTTTCTCCCTTTTCCATTTCCTCCCTTTTCTTCCATTTTTTCCCTTTTCATCCATTTTCTCCCTTTTCATCCATTTTCTCCCTTTTCATCCATTTTCTCCCTTTTCATCCATTTTCTCCCTTTCTTCCATTTTCTCCCTTTTCTTCCATTTTCTCCCTTTTCATTCATTTCCTCCCTTTTCATCCATTTTCTCCCTTTTCTTCCATTTTCTCCCTTTTCATCCATTTTCTCCTTTTTCTTCCATTTTTCATCCTATTCATCCCTTTTTCTCCCTTTTCATTCATTTGTCTCCCTTTCTTCCATTGTCTCCCTTTTCATCCATTTTTCTCCCTTTCTTCCATTTTCTCCCTTTTCTTCCATTTTTCTCCCTTTTCATCCACTTTTCTTCTCTATTCATGTTTGCTCCCCCTGCCCTCTACTTCTCCCTTTTTTTCTCATTATTATTCATTTCCTTTCTTCTTCATGTTTGCTCTCCCTGCCCTCTACTTCTCCCTCCCTTCTTCTTCTCATTATTATCGATCTCCTTTCGTCTTCATGTTTGTTCTCCCTGCCCTCTACTTCTCCCTTTCTTATTCTCATTATTATTAATTTCCTTTTCTCTCCATGTATGCTCTCCCTACCATCTACTTCTCCCTCCCTTCTTCTTCTCATTATTATCGATCTCCTTTCGTCTTCATGTTTGTTCTCCCTGCCCTCTACTTCTCCCTTTCTTATTCTCATTATTATTAATTTCCTTTTCTCTCCATGTATGCTCTCCCTACCATCTACTTCTCCCTCTCTTCTTCTCATTATTATCTATCTCCTTTCTTCTTCATGTTTGCTCTCCCTCCCTTCTACTTCTCCCTTCCTTCTTCTCATTATTTTCTATCTACTTTTCTCTTTTTCTGCTCATCCTGGCTTTTAATATTCCCTTCCTTGTTCTCATTATCATCCATCTTTTTTTCTCTTCATCTCTGCTCTTCTTGCCCTCTACTTCTTCCTTCTTTCTCATTATTTATCTCCTTTTCATGTCTGTTTCTCTTACCTTCTACTTCACCCTCCCTTCTCCTCTCCTCATCTGTCTCCTTCTCACCCTCTTTACCACCACGCCGCGTCCTCCACCTGGCCAGAATCGATTGTGAGGGACAGGTAAAAGGCTAATTAGAAGTAAATCTCATCGTGATAATATAATATTCTCACTGATCATTTTGGGGGAGTTTATTTATTTTTGTTTACCGAGAAACGCGTGAAAGTCATACGCAGCAAATTTTCTTTTATTTTTTTCTATTTCTTTTATTTTAGTTTCGTTCGTTATGTGTTATTCTGTTGCTTATTTTTCTTCTTTTTTTTGTTGTTGTTGTGCGTGTGTCTTGGCATCTCTAACTACTCTTATAATTATGTAGTTGCGTGTTGTTGGTATATTTCTTTTCTTTATTTTCTTCATTATTTCCTATCGTCCTTGGCCACTCTCATATATCATAGTAAATACGTATATAAAAAAAAACCGGCTGTGTCCTTTTTTTTTTTTTTGGGGGGGGACTCTCTTTTATAACCCGTTGAAGTGCGTGCAAAGTATGATGAGTCTTTCCATGAGTAAGTGCAAATGTAGTGTTTCTTCATGTCTGTTTATTGTCACTACTGGACATGGCGATGAATGGGCTGGCATGTTCAGGTATATATTTTTTTCTCGGCATTCTTTAATCATCCACTTCGGTGTGCTTGAAAGAAAGGGGTTATGTGTGTGTGTGTGTGTGTGTGTGTGTGTGTGTGTGTGTGTGTTAGCAGTGTCGCTGAGTTGCATGCAAGGTCGTGTCGTGGGGGGTATGTTACTGAAGTGTGTTGAATGAGTGTTTGACTATTGAGTGTGTTTTGGTGTTGTTGCCATAGAATAGCTTGTGTTCTGCTGAGTTTGATATGATGTGTTGGGTGAGATATGTTGCTGATTCGGGAGTATTTGTGCTGCGCTAAGTGAGTGTGTTTGTTTGTGTTGGGTGAGTTGTAGTGTCATTGATCCTGGAGTGTTTGTGTAACGCTGAGTGTGATGTGTTGTGCTGCAGGTGCCTTCCGCTGAGTGAGTGTGTGTTACGTTGTTGCGATGAGAGATTGTTTGTGTTGAGTTGCTTATGGTGTTGTTGCTACAGGAGAATTTGTGTAATGCAAAGTGTGTAGTGTTTTCATTTTTTTTTTTTGTGGTATATTGTCATTTTTTGTTGTTGTTGTTATTGCTATTGTTATTGTTATTGTTGTTGTTGTTGTCGTCGTGCTGTGCCCTCCGCTGTTTTTTTTTTTTTGTGTTGCTACAGGAGTGTTTATGTAATGCTATGTTGTGTTGTATATTGCAGGTCCCGTCTGCTGAGTAAGTTGTTTGTGTTCCTATAGGAGTGTTTGCATGCACTGAGTGTGTTGTATTATTTGGTTTTTCGCGCCACAGTGAGTGTGTTCGCTAAGTGTGTCGTGTTGTGTTGTGTTCCAGGCCGTCCGCTGAGAAAGTTGATTGTGTTCCTATAGGAGTGTTTGCATAATGCCGAGTGTGTTGTGTTGGTTGTGTTTCGCTACAGGAGTGTTTGTGTTTCGCTAAGTGTGTCGTGTTGTGTTGTGTTCCAGGTGTCGTCCGCTGAATGAGAAGGAGAAGCACAGATGCGACGAGATGAGTATGCAGTTCCCCGGCGAAGGACAGGCGTGGGTGAGTACCTACCCTCATCAACTCCCCTTTCCTCCCTCATCTATTTTTTTCTTCTCTTCACCCATCCCTCCCACCATCACCTATGCCTTCCCCTCTCTCTCCTTAAGTTCATGGGTAAGTTGCTCCCCTAATCTTCATTATTTCTCCCTACATATATTCACCCATTTCTCTCCTCATGTAATCCTTTCCCTGTCGTTATTTACCTCTATGAGTAAGTAGCTCGTCATCTTCCTCATTACTCATAACTTCCCTTCATTTCTTTAACGATCCATTATCTCTTTCAGCCTCCACTTCCTCTGCCATGGTCTTCCTTATCTTCCTTTTTCTCATTGCACCCTTATCTTTTTTTTACGTACTGACCCCCCCCTCCCTCCCCTCACACACGCACATTCATTCTAGGCCACTAACTGATTGATCGAGCGACTGACTGGCTGACTGACTGAAATAAGACACGCGATGGAAAGCAAGGATAACAGCAACGAACGTGAGGGAGATATGGAAGGGGTGGAGGGACCAGGAGAGGGAGAAGGCGGTGAAGGGGTCAGAGGAGGGGAGGGACAAGTGAGTGATGGGGGCGGGGCGTGTTGATTGAAGGGGGACTTAGTGATGGTGACCCAGCCCCTCGCCGTGACCCAGTGACCCAATTGAGGCTACCTACTGACGTCTGACCTTGTGTTGGCGGGGGAGGTGTGATGACCGGAGGGCCTTGGCGCGCGCACACACACACACACACACACACACACACACACACACACTGTCGTCTAATAATGTTTTAAGTTCATTAGTTGACTTTTTTGTTTTGTTTGCATGCGTTTAAATCCATTAGTATATATTTCTACATTTCAATTCACTCGTAAACGGTTTTATATCAGGCGTTTGACATCACAAATAGAAGTCTTTATGTAAACTATCCCTTTTTACTGCAGTCGTTTAAAAATAACAGCCGCGTAAACATCTCTGCAGTGTCCCCGAAGTCAGTTCTAAGTCAACTACAAACGTTTTCGTGCTGTTTGTAAATGTTTCGCGTCGCGTGAGTCAGTCTCGTCTCCTCTCCCTTCCTTCCTTGTCCTTCCTTCCACCCGGTCATCCTTGCCTTCTCTCCCTCTCTCCCTCTCCTTTCGTCCCTTCCTTTGCCAGCCTTGTCACCTCTTCCTTTTTTCCTTGTCCTTCCTTCCTTCCATCTGGTCATCCTTCTCTCCCTATCCTTTCGTCCCCTTCTTCGCCAGTCTCTTCTCTTCCTTTCTTCCTCGTCCTTCCTTCCATCCGGCCATCCTTTCCTTCCCTCCCTTTACCCCTCTCCTTTCGGTCTGTCTATCGTCCCTTCCTTCGTCAGCGTCGTCTCTTCCTTCCTTCCATCCGGTCTTCCTTTCCGTCCCTCCCTTCTTCTTTCCGTCTCACGTTCGTCGTCGTTTCTCTCTCCCTTCCTTAGCTCCTTTTCCCCTTCCTTTCTTTCTCCCTCTCCTTCCTTCTCTGCTATCCTGTGCCTTTCCTCTTATTCCTCTCCTCATCGTTTATCCATATTCCGTTCCTACCTTTCTTTCTCCTTCCCGTTTCCATTTCGTGCATTCTTTCATTTATTCTTCCCTTCTCTTCTGCTTTCCTTCTCCCCTGCCCTCATATTCTTCTCCTTTCCTCCCCCTTTCCTTTGTGATGACCTTTTGTCCCTTCCTTCGTTTCTTTTCCACTTCCTTCTCTTCTCCATCTCTTTCCTTCTCCTCTCATTTCTTTTCTCTACTCATGAACAAATAGGATTCCTTATTTTCTTCCTCTTCTTTCCATCTTCCTTTCGCTCATTCCCTCGTTCCTCTTCCACTTTCTTCTCCCTCTCTCCTTCTCTCATTCCTTTCCTCGACATATGAAGAGATCCCATTCCTTCCTTTCCTCTTCTTTCCGTCTCCCTTTTACTCCTTCCTTCGTTCCTCTTCCACACTTCTCCCTCTCTCTCCTTCTTTCATTCTCTTCCTCGGCATATGAACAGACTCCTTTCCTCCCTTTCCTTCTCCTCTTTACGTCTCCCTTGCGTCCCTTCCTTCCTTCCCTTTCTCCTTCCTCCTCTTCTCCGTCTCATTCATGCAGGCAGGAAGCTCCATGGTCGCATTCCCTCCCTCGTCCTCCGCCCTCCCCTTCCATTTCTCTCCTCGACATTTTAACTCACACGACGCCGTTAACGTATTATGTCTGACCCAGTTTTACGTCGAGGCTTGAAGGGCTGGATCGTGTGACTCCTCTTCCCCCTCCCTCCTGCTTGCCCTTTCTTCCTCCGCTTCAATCTACCTCCCTCCTGTTTGCTTCACTCATTCTTCTTCCCTCTCTCTCCCTTGGGTAGTCTTCGGCGTTCCCATCCATCACCTCACACTCTTCCCCTCTCTTTTCATACTGCTTTGGTTCCTTATTTCAACTTTCTACCTATTTTTTTTTTTTCTTCTCCACTCCCTTTTACTTTACTTTTTGTTTCCTTATTTTATCTTTCTATTTCGTTTCTCTTCTTCTTTTTCTCCCTTAATTCTCTTTTTCTCTACTCCTCGGTCCTTGTTTCTTCTTCCTCGTCTTCTTTTTCTCCTTTTCTTCCTCCTCCTACTTAATTTTCTTTTGCTTTATTCTTTGCCTCCTTATTTTTATCATCCTACTCTAATTTTTCTACTTTTCGTCCTCCTCCTCCTTTACTCTTTTTGTGCCTTACTTCTTGGCTTCTTATTTCATCTTCTTAATATCCTTTCTCCTCCTTTTCCTCCTCCTCCTCCTCCTTAACTCTTTTCTCTTACTCCTTAGCTCCTTATTTCATCTTCCTACTCTCTTTTCTTTCTCCTTTTCCTCCTCCTCCTTAACTCTTTTGTCTTACTCTTTAGCTCCTTATTTTTATCTTTCTACTCTCTTTTCTTTCTCCTTTTCCTCCTCCTTCTCCTTAACTCTTTTGTCTTACTCTTTAGCTCCTTATTTTTATCTTTCTACTCTCCTTTTTCTTCTTTTTACACCTTTTCCTTAACTTATTCCTGCCTCATTTTTCAGTCTCTCATTTTTTGTCATCTTCCCTCATTCGTATTTTTTCTTTTCCTCCTCTTCCTTCTGCCCCTTCTACTCTCCTTTTTCTTCTTCCTACGCCTTCTCTTTAATTTACCCCTACCTTATTTTTTAGTTTCTCAATTTATTTCATCTTCCTACACTCCTATTCCTTCTTTTACTCCTCTTCCTTCTGCTCCTTCTCTTCTCCGTTAATCTTCGTTTTCCTCACTCCTCGATTCATTAACGCCTCCTCCGACTCTCTATTTCCTTTTCTTCCTCTTCCTCCTCCTCTTCCTTAACCAACCGACCTCCTCTTGCCTAACTAACTGCCCCTTCCTAAGAAATTTTCCCCTCTTCGGTCTATTAACATCCTTCGCTTCCCCTTCCCCTTCCCCTCCCTTCGACCCCAACCCTTCCTCTCCCCTCGACCCCAACCCTTCTCCTCCCTTCGACCCCAACCCTTCCTCCTCCTCCTCCCTTCGTGTCTAATCGTTCCTCGTAACTGTCGTCTACTCTTCCTCCCTCTTTCCATCACTTTCCTCTTGATGTTGGTGTTTGTGTTTGTGGTGGAGGTGGTGGAGGAGGAGGGAGATCATAAGGGTCAAGGGGGCAGAGGGGGCGAGGGTAGTGGTAGTGGGGGAGAAAAGTGTATTAAAGTAAAGCGGTGTTGTTAATGGTGATGGTGGTAGTGGTGGTGGTTTGGTGGTCGTGGTGACAAGGATAAGGGAAAAAAGAAAAGGGGAAATGGTACCCAAGGAGTTGATGTATGGTGAGTAAAGTTGTAATTGTATTGATGATAAAGTTTCGTCATTAGCTCCTCGTTCAGTAATAGTTATCAATCAGTTATAGCGTCTTGGTGAAGATAGTAAGTTTGATTGCAATTTCCATCCTCTGTTGTCTAAGAAAGAAAAAAAAGATAGCCTGAGTACGTATCATAACCTAACCTAAAGAAAAGACGTGCCCAGGGATATAATATTGTATACATTGTA
Organism: Eriocheir sinensis; assembly: GCF_024679095.1. Lineage (NCBI taxonomy): Eukaryota > Metazoa > Arthropoda > Malacostraca > Decapoda > Varunidae > Eriocheir > Eriocheir sinensis. The sequence goes on along the minus strand of NC_066509.1, from coordinate 9,884,788 downwards.
ATAATATTGTATGCAGTTTTATGATGAAGTAGCCAGGTAGCCAGAGAACGTGTCATAACCTAACCTAAAGAAACAACGTGCCCAGAGATATAATATTGTATGCATTGTAATAATATCGTATGCGCTGTTTTATGATTGAGTAGCCAAGTAGCCAGATAACGTGTCATAACCTAACTTAAAGAAACGACGTGCCCAGGGATCTTGTAATATTGCGTGCACCGCTTTATGATTGAGTCGTTCGATCGGGGTATTGCAGATGATGGTGGTGGGAGCGGTATATAGAGTGACTGAGGCGGGTGGTGGTGGTGGTATCTGTGATGGTAGTGAAGCATGCTATATATTGCTGCCGTGCCGCAAAACACGCAGAAACACACCGCCGTCATCACCTTGACCCATATTGTGTTGCCGTGGGTGGCGCGGAGGTGCCGGGGAGTGAGGGAGAGGTCAGGGTGATGGAAGTATGAGGAGGAGCTATGTCAGGGCGAAGGAAGGGTGAGGAAAAAGGGAGTATCAGGGTGAAAGAAGGAGCTGCGTTGGGATGAAGGAAATACGAAAGTGATAGGGTGAGGGGGTGAGTTAAAGGTGCGTCAGGGTGAAAAGAGTGTGTGATAAGAGGGAATTAAGGGATTTGTAAGGGTGATGGAAAGAACTGTTACAGAGTGGAGAAAGTGTGAGGTAAGGAGTGTATTAGGGTGAAGGAAAGTGCAGAAATCGAGAGGAAATTATAATGTTAGGTTAAAGGGAGTTGTGAGAGCCTTGTTAGGGTGAGAGTTGGGGGTTGTCAGTGCAAAGAAACAATGGTAAGAGTCGCGTTAGAGTGAAGGGAGTTTTAGAGTGAGAAGTGAAGCCTGTGATAGGGTAAGGGAAGGATGAGGGAGGGACTTTGATATAATAGAGGGTGAGGCTGTGTAAGGATGAAATAAGGAGTAGGTTTTGATGATGAAGTAGGAAGATGAGTTTCGTGGAACAAGGATGAGGGGAAGGTGGTGAGGGAGGGCAAGAGGGATGAAGAAAAGGCTGTACTAGAGTGAAGTTAAGAGGAAGGTAAAGAAGAATGAGAGCTGCGTTAGGGTGAATTAAGAGGAGGGTAAAGAGTGAAGGAAGAGAACTGTGTAAGAGTGAAAGAAAGAGAATAGCACTCGGGTGAAGGTAAAAGGATAATGAGTAAAGGAAATGAAATGTGCTAGGGTGAGAAAGGCGAATACGAGGGCGAGAGTGAGGCGATAAGAGTGATTGGCCGAAGAGGGTGACGGTTACGTGAACAAAAGGTGACTATGTAGAGTGCGTAGAGGGGGAATTACAGAAGGTTAAAGAATGATAGATGTTTACCGTGCTAAGGACGAGAAAAGCAAATATGAGAACGAGAGTGGCGCAACAAGGGTGATTGACCGAAGAGGGTGAAGGTTACGTAAATAAAAGGGTGATATGTAGAGTGCGTAGAGATGAATTACAGGAGGTTAAAGAATGAAAGACGTCTGTTGTTCTAAGGGTGACAGTGAGGCAACAAGGGTGATTGGCTGAAGAGGGTGAAGGTTACGTAAATAAAAGGGTGATATGTAGAGTGCGTAGAGATGAATTACAGGAGGTTAAAGAATGAAAGACGTCTATTGTGCTAAGGGTGACAGTGAGGCAACAAGGGTGATTGACCGAAGAGGGTGAAGGTTACGTGAATAAAAGGGTGACTATGTAGAGTGCGTAGAGATGAATTACAGGAGGTTAAAGAATGAAAGACGTCTATTGTGCTAAGGGTGACAGTGAGGCAACAAGGGTGATTGACCGAAGAGGGTGAAGGTTACGTAAGGAAAAGGGTGATATATGTAGAGTGCCTAAAAGTGAATTACAGGAGGTTAAAGAATGAAAGACGTCTATTGTGCTAAGGGTGACAGTGAGGCAACAAGGGTGATTGGCTGAAGAGGGTGAAAGTTACGTGAATAAAAGGGTGATATGTAGAGTGCGTAGAGATGAATTACAGGAGGAGGTTAAAGAATGAAAGACGTCTATTGTGCTAAGGGTGAGTGAGGCAACAAGGGTGATTAACTGAGGAGGGTGAAGGTTACGTGAATAAAAGGGTGATATGTAGAGTGCGTAGAGATGAATTACAGGAGGTTAAAGAATGAAAGACGTCTATTGTGATAAGGGTGAGTGAGGCAACAAGGGTGATTAACTGAAGAGGGTGAAGGTTACGTGAGGAAAAGGGTGACTATGTAGGGTGCGCATAGAGTGTTCCATAGCCTCTTGAAGGGTCACTTAAGGCAAGGTGCGTTGTTTACTCTCCTTTCTTTTTCAGCTCAATCAACCACCACCCACTAGCGTTAATTAACATTTTTTCGCCCCCTCCTCCCCGTCTCTCTCTCTCCCCTCCTTTTACCTTCCTTACCTCTCCCTTCACCCTCCAACTCCTCGGTTATTTATTCATTCACTCCCCCCTATATTCCCCTTTGTTGCTACTCCTTCTCTCCCCTTCCTCCACTCCTCTGCTTCCTCTCTTCTTTTACTGTTCCCCCTTCCTTTCTTTCACTCCCTTACATCCACCCCTCACTCCTCCACTTCTTCTCCCCTCTTACTGCTCCCCCTCCCCTTCTTTCAGTCCCTTACACCTACCTTCCACTCCTCTACTTCTTCTCCCCTCTTACTGCTACCCTCCCCTTTTTCCAGTCCCTTACACCTGCCCCTCACTCCTCTACTTCTCCCCTTCCCCTTCCTTCACTCCCTTACACCTACCCCTCACTCCTCTACTTCTCCCCTCCCCTTCTTTCACTCCCTACACCTACCCCTCACTCCTCTACTTCTTCTCCCCTCTTACTGCTCCCCCTCCCTTTCCTCCACACCCCAACACCTGCCTTTCACTCCTTCCCTCACCCACCTTCGCCTTATCTCCTGTTTATTCCCTCACTACATTTTTTTCCTCACCCACTTTTACTCATCCTCTCTAACTCCTCCAGATCCACTTCCCTCACCTTTGCCTCTCCCCTTTTACTCCACTTCCTCTTCCTCCTCCTCCTTCCCTTCCTTCACTTCCCTCCACCTACCCTTCCTCTCCCTCTCCTGTTTATTCCTTCACTTCCTTTTCCTCACCCCCTTTACTCCTCCCCTCTAACTTTGCCCCCACTCCGCTTCCTTCACCCCTACTCCTTCCCTCTTATACTCCCCTCTCCCCTCTCCTCACCCCACACTCCTCCCCTCCACTCCCTCAGACACGTACGTAGGCGAGTGTTCCGTGAAATTCTGAATGTCAGTGTGACCCAACCTCAGACTTACTTCCACCTCCTCCTCCTCCTCCTCCTCCTCCTCCTCCTCCTCCTCTTCTTCCTCCTCCTCCTCCTCCTCCTCCTCCTCTTCCGCCTCCTCCTCCTCCTCCTTCTCGAAAGCCAGACAGCCTTGACCCGTCCAACCGTAGCGATGACGTGACATAGATGAAAATTTAATGTGACCAAAAGCGCGTTATCCGAGCCGTCATAGTTACTTAGATTGAAGCGTCGGGAACTGGACAATAAAAGTGACAATAATAATAATGATAATAATAATAATAATATGAAAAAACAAGAACAAGAAGAACAAGAACACGAGGAGCAAAGAATAAGAACAAGGACACGAAAAAAGAAGTAGTAAAAGAGAAGGAATAGAGGACAAATATAGAGAATTGGAGAGTAGAAGAATGATGATAAAAGTGAAGAGAGAATAACAGAAGTAGTAGAAAGGGAAGACATATTAAAGAAGGAGGAATATGCGTGTGAAAGATGGAAAAGAGAGTGGAAGACGGAGGAGAGAGGAGGAAGGGGCATAAATAACAAGGTACATGTGTGTGTTAGAGGAAAGGGGGTTCATCAGGAGTGTGTAAGGGGGAAGGGGGAGGGGACAAGAGGGGGAGGAAAGGTAGGTAGGAACAAGGTGCGAAAGGGACGGTGGGGAGGGAGGGAGAGAGAAGGGCTGAAGAGGTGAAGTGAAGGGGGATGATAACAGTTAATCAATACATAGTCATCATTCGTTCTGTTTGTTTACATGTGACGTCATAAGGGTGTTGAGGGTAGGGGGAGAGGGATGGGACGGGGATGGAGGAGGAGGGGGGGAGTGTGCCCTTCATCTATTTCTTACTCCCGTTTTTTGTATAGGTCCCATTGCTAATATGTCACGGCTCTGTGTGTTTGTTTTTCCACTCTGACGTTCTCCATAGATACGTTTGTTTTGCTCAGTGTTTTCTTTGTAGTAGTAGTAGTAGTAGTAGTAGTAGTAGTAGTAGTAGTAGTAGATAGGAAGGTAGAGATAATGGTAATAATAGTAGCTGCTTTTTTTAATTCCTTTTTTTTGTCCTTGAATTGCGTCCTTTACCGTAAGAATAATATTGGTGATGGTAGTAGTAGTAGTAGTAGTAATGTGATGGTGTTGGTGGTGCGAGTGATGGTGTTTGTGGTGGTGGTTGAGGTGGTGGTGTCTGGTGGTACAGGGGTGATGGTGGTGCCAGTGCTGGTGGTTATGGTGTCTGGCGCCGTGGAGGGTGTAATGAATTGTGTCAGGGTGATCCAGTTATACAGTGACGGCGGTGATTATGATTGCAACAGGATAATGAAGATGGAGGAGCCTCTGGAATGTAAAGATGGTGGTGGTGGTGGTGGTGAGGGGTCGATGTGGCGGCGGTGGTGGTGGTGGTGGCGGTGGTGGTGAAGGGGGTGGGGTAGTGGTGGTGGTGGGGGAGATGAGTGGTGGTGGTGGTGAGTAAGAATTTTGCTATTTATCGGTTAGAGGAAATGCATGATTGATGGTGATGATGATGACAGTGATGAAGTGATGATAAAAATGGAATAAAAATAAGTAGCTTTCGAAGAGCACCAAACACACACACACACACACACACACACACACACACACACACACACACACACACACGCACACACACACATACACACGTTCACCTTTGTATATATCATCGAGCGACCCACATATACCATACAGTGCTCCCTCCCCCCTCCTCCCCCCTGCTCCCTCCCCCCATCACCCCTCCCTTTCCAGCTTCTCCACCCCCTTCACTCCATACCCTCACCCCCTCAACCTCAATCCCTCACCTTCCCTCATTCCTCTCCCTCATCATTCCTCCGTCGTCATTCCTCCCTCTCCCCTTCATTTTCTCCACCTTTCACCCTCTTCTCTCTTTCACTGCCATCACCCCATTCCCTCACCCCCCATCACCCTTTTCCTCCCCCCTCTCCCTCACCCTCTCTCCCTCACTCCATATTCTTCTTCCCCTTGTCAGATGGCTTCAATATTTTCCTTTCGTTTGCCTCTCCATTTACCTTCCCTTACTTGTTGTCATGTCTTACCTTTATCTTCCTCCTCCTCCTCCTCCTCCTCCTCCTCCTCCTCCTTCTAATCCTCTTTTATTCAAGGTCACCACGGAAACACTGTCTGCTTCACGCTAAACACACACACACACACACACACACACACACACACACACACACACACACACACACACGCGCGACTCTAGCTCTTAAATGTATGTTTTTATTTTCTATTGCAATTTTTTTCATATTTGCGACAGTTTCTTGTAAATTGTCTTATTTTCTTAAACATCTTCACCATTATTTACCTCCTCCTCCTCCTCCTCCTCCCTCGCTGCGGCAGCCCACGCCGCTCCTAGTATTGTGTTGTAAACATTGGAGTTATATAAAATTGTTAATTGTAGTAATTGGGAGCCATTATGCGGCGGGGCGGGAGATGGTGGAGGAGGAGGAGGAAAAAAGAGGAGGCGGAGGAGGAGGTGGAGGAGGAGGAGGAGGAGGAGGAGGAGGAGGAGGAGGAGGAGAAGGAAGAGGAGGAGGAGGAAAAGGAGAAGAAGGAGAAGCTGGAAGAGGAAGAGCTAGAGGTGGAGAATCTGGGAAAAAGAGGGAGATGGAAAGCTTGAAGAGAAGGAGGAGGTGGAAGAGGAAGAGGAGGAAACTTGAAAACATGGAAATGCAGGCAACATAGAACCTTTTGGCTAATTACGAGGTTGCCCGCTCTGGGGATTTAATCTGCTCGACAGTCACTTCGTTCCTGCAGGAGGATGAGGAGGAGAAGGAGGAGGAGGAGGAGGAGGGAAAGGTTCAGTGAGGGGGAGAAGGATAATATAAAAGATCGCAGGATGAGTAGGATTGTGGTGGGAGAAACTAGAATTTTTTGCTTGGAGGGCGGGAAAAAGAGGAGCAGGAAACATGGAAGAGCAGGCAACAGAAAGCGCTTATGAGAAGGCTGTCTACTTCAATGATTAACAAATACATCAAAGTCTCCGGTAAATTGCGGAAAGTTTTAAAGTATTGGCTAAGAAACAGTGCGGGACAGTTCGACAGACAATTGGCGTAATAAAGTAACGAGCGGCCAATGGGATTTTTAATGGAGTTCATCGTTTTCGCATTAAATACTTCTACAGGAAGGTTGTTCCATTGACGTACGACCTAGTTTTGGGGAGAAACAAAAATCCTGCCGATGTCTGTACCTACTGCGCTTGTGTGTGTGTGTGTGTGTGTGTGTGTGTGTGTGTGTGTGTGTGTGTGTGTGTGTGATTTACGATTAATATACCATTATTAACATTAATGGCTATCATAAATTTAATTATATTTCCTTTTGTGTTTTTCTTTCGTCTTTGGTGCGGCACGAAATGACGCTAATTGTCCTCCGTCTGTTGTGTCTATTCATTACCAGCCAAGAGAAAGAGGAGGAGGAGAAGGAGGAGGAGGAGGAGGAGGAGGAGGAGGAATGGAGATGGAGGAGGAGGAATGGAGGTGGAGGAGGAGGAGGAGGAGGAGGAGGAGGAGGAGGTAAAGCAAAAATAATGGTACTGCAACATAATTTTGTTAACAACTCCATTTGTTTGTTTTTCTCCTTTTTTTTCTTGCGAGTAATTTTATCGTCTTCTCTTAACAGTAATATATTAGCTTTACATTTTCTTTTTCTTTTTGTTCCGGAGTTTCCCCCTGGCTCTTAATGAATAGACAAAAAATGATGAAGGGTAATTGGCGTCATGTTGTCCCGCACCGGAGACGGAAAAACACAAGAATTAAAGAAATAATTTAGAAGATTAATGCCATGAATGTTAATAAAAAGATGTTGACAGTGAAACGCGCATACACACACACACACAAAAAAAAAAAAAAAAAAAAAATAACGTTCGTAAAACCCTACGTTGTTGTCATGAACTGTTTCGTTTGTCTTCAGAGAAAATTCCTTTAAATGGTTTAAGAGTCTATGTAGCAGACAGGATGAATAAAGGACGAATATAATAAATGGATGAATAAATCTTAGAGACCGTTGCTAGTCTGAATAATCTTACAAGAGGTATTTTACGCGTGTTGTGTGTGTGTGTGTGTGTGTGTGTGTGTGTGTGTGTGTGTGTGTGTGTGTGTGTGTGTGTGTCATTCACCATGGTCTAATCACGTGTTAGACATACAATTACCAAGCAGTACCCTCCCCCCCTGAAAGAGCTTAGATTTTCATAGTGACGGACTTTGGGTACGGCTGGAGCCTCACCTCACACCCACACACACCCCAGAGGCGGAACACAACCCCCGACTGACACCCGCTACCCATGCTCTGCTAGGTGAACAGGGGCACGGATGAAAAGGGACTGCACATACCTCTTTTCTCCATCCGGGAATCGAACCTGGCGCCTCTCGGTTGTGTAATCAGCTAATTGTGTGTAATTACTACCTAGAGGCAATACGATAGACCATGCATATAATCATGAATGTTTGTTTTTTGCTCGTTCGTTCTGGTGAATGTTTAGTAGTATTGGTGGTGCAGTGTCGTAGACTATCGCAGAACAGTAGTGGCAGCAGAAGCAGAAGCATATAGAAGAAAAAAGAAGAGGAAGATAATGATAATGGTGATGATAATGATGAAGGAGTAAGAAGAAGAAGAAGAAGAAGAAGAAGAAGAAGAAGAAGAAGAAGAAGAAGAAGAAGAAGAAGAAGAAGAAGAAGAAGAAGAAGAAGAAGAAGAAGAAGAAGAGAAAAAGGAAGAAAAATAAAGGAGAGAAGAGAAAGAAGAGAAAAAGAAGAAAAAGGAAAAGAAAAAGAAGAAAAAGAAGAAGAAGAAGAAAAGAAGAAATAGAAGAAAGATGGTGATGATGAAAAATAAAGAATAAGTGAAAAATAAAAAATATAGAAAAATGAGGAAGAGCATGAGAATGGGAGTGGTCAAGGGGAGGGAGGAATATAACCACCACCACACCACCACCACCACCAGGGACGATTACCACCAGGAACCCCAAAAGCAGAACAGAGGAGGCAATAATAAACACACTCAAAGCCACACGAGAGGCCGCCAGCCCGCCACCACCCTGCCCGCTCGCTTCCAGGAACTCCTCTCTTTACTTCCTTCCCTTCGTGCGGAGAATTATCGCCGGTGTTTGTCGTTCCCTGAACCCGCGCAGACCTGGCGAGGCGGAAAAGGCGGGGCAGTGACCTTGACACACGAAAGGGGCAGGGCGAAGGGGACAATGGGGAGGAGGTTGAGGGAGGAAAAGGTTGGAAGTTCGGAGGGAGACAGTGAGAGAGAGGAAAACAGGAGAGGAGAACGGGAAGGAGGAGAGAGAGAGAGAGAGAGAGAGAGAGAGAGAGAGAGAGAGATGAAGGGGAGCTTAGGAAAGAAGGGAGATGGTGATGCTGAATTTAAGGCTGGTGCAGTGGAGAAGGTGGTTGAGGAAAGGAAAGCTGGAATACCCCCAAAAAAGACGAAGAAAGAAGAAATTTGCAGGAGGAAAAAAAGTGAAGAAGGAGAAGGCGGTACTGCTGTTAATCCCTTCAAGCCAGTCACAAAAACAATACTCACTAGATGGCAGCAGCGAATCGACACACCGTTCTTTTAGGCTAACTTATAACACACTCACGTAACAGAATTTCTCTTACACGGGATACACAATGCATTTATATTTTCTTTTTTCAACACCGTTTATTTAGGTTACTTCACAACACACTCACGTAACATAATTTCTCTCACAGGGGATACACAATGCATTTATATTTTCTTTTTCAACACGCCGTATACTTAGGCTACGTCATAACACACTCACGTAACATGTTTTCTCTGATACGGGATTGACAATTCATTTAGATATATAATTTTTTTTCATAACACCTTAGAGAGTTGCCTGATGCCATTAAAATAGTGACGTAGCTGCCCAGTGTATGCTGTCACGATAAGCAGGTCAGGTATAAGATAAAAGTATAAGGTGAAGGTATAAGGAACGAAGTTATTACCAGTGGAAAGGACTAGATTGGTTAAGGGCACAGTGCTTGACGTGTTTCTTTTGTTTATCGTTTATGCTTTACTGCCCCCATGCTTTTATTTTACTTATATCCACGTTCTATTTTCTTCCGTTTCCATTTTCTCTTATTTCATGTGTTCTGCTTATATTGTCTTTCTCACCTGAGTTTACATTTATTTAGTTTATTTTTAGCACACTTTTTTTAAGGTTACGGGACTAATTTATTCAGTTCTTCAATTAGTCTCTCACCCACTCAGTCCTTTCCTCACTGTATCATCTTTATTTTTCTGTTTCTGTTTAATATTTCTGTTTTATATTCTCTCCACTTGGTTGTTCTATTTTCCTGTTTTCTACTCTACCTTATTCGTCCTTTTTACACGCTTAGCTTTTTTTCTAATTTTGCATTCATTCGGCACGCCACTATTTTTTTAAAGCATGCAATACCTTCCCCACACTTCCTCCTCCTCCTCCTCCTCCTCCTCCACCTCCTCTTTCTTCTCCTCCTCCTCCTCCTCCTCCTTCTCCTCCTCGTGACCGGAATTTTCTTATCATTGCCTTGCTATCTCACCTCCCAAGAAACACTTAACATTTTCTGCTATAATAGTGGTCTTAATATTCTTTCTTTTCTTCCTTGTGAGACGCAGTTTTAGGGAAATCGTGTATAAAAGTGTGTGTGTGTGTGTGTGTGTGTGTGTGTGTGTGTGTGTGTGGAAAAGCATTGATGTTGTGTTGATGTGCTGCACGTGTCTTGTTGTCTGGTCAATATGACGTGTGTGTGTGTGTGTGTGTGTGTGTGTGTGTGTGTGTGTGTGTGTGTGTGTGTGTGTGTGTGTGTGTGTGTGTTGCATGGACTATAACAACTGCCGGAAGAAAGCATTGATGTTGTGTTGATGTGCTGCACGTGTCTTGTTATTTTCTGGTCAATAGGACGTGTGTGTGTGTGTGTGTGTGTGTGTGTGTGTGTGTGTGTGTGTGTGTGTGTGTGTGTGTGTGTGTGTTGCATGGACTATAACAACTGCTGGAAGAAAGCATTGATGTTGTGTTGATGTGCTGCACGTGTCTTGTTATTTTCTGGTCAATAGGACGTGTGTGTGTGTGTGTGTGTGTGTGTGTGTGTGTGTGTGTGTGTGTGTGTGTGTGTGTGTGTGTGTGTTGCAGTTCTAAGTACACCAGGTTTACATAACTAGAGTAATGTGAATATAGATTTTGAGATTTGTTTTGAGTTCGTAATTTTCAATATACAAACTATTATAGTAGAAAATCGTGACTATCAAGCATATACTTATTTATCATTTATGTATTACCTATTGATTTTGTATTTATTTTTATTAATTTATATATTCATTCAATCATTATTTTATTTCCTTATTTTCTTTTTACTTCCGTTTCAAGCGACAATATAAGATCACCTCATTGACTTATATAGCATCATTCTTCACTCCATTTTTTCTTAATAAACTAAGCACACAGACACTAATTAAAACCACCATTAATCATACAGGCATGCAAACAAACTATGTACTTACAGCTATCATCTATTTAAGCCCTTATAAGAGGTACTGCATCTCCCCTCTGTGTCCTTGAAGACAGACGTAACACACATGCATTGATCAAAACATACGTCTTAAAATACTATATATAACTGTCATCTACTTAAACCCTAATTAGTTGTACTACTTCTCTACTACTACGGACATTTATAAAAAAACAAACGTAAAAAAACATATATTTAATCCATTATAATAGGTACTGCATCTCTTCTCTAAATAATCCCATAACAGATGAAGATGACGAAACCACGGTCATTTATCAAAACATGCGCCATCAACAAACAAACCTAAAAACTTACACGTATACAACTGTCACCTATTTAATCCCTTATCAGAGGTAGTACTTCATTTCTCCTCTCCTTTTATCCCGCCACAGGTCAACATGGACGGGATGAACGGGCAGGCAATAAACAAGCCCAAAGTCTTTACCTACAACGTGGTGTTCGAACCCGAGGCCACGCAGGAGGACGTCTTGGCGCACTCGGGGGTGAAGCGCCTCCTGGACATGGCCATCGACGGCTTCTCTTGCACCATCTTCTGCTACGGACAGACAGGCTCCGGCAAGACCCACACCCTTACCGGCCCCCCGCACCTGGTGAGAGAGAGAGAGAGAGAGAGAGAGAGAGAGAGAGAGAGAGAGAGAGAGTCAGTGTGTGTGTGTGTGTGTGTGTGTTTCTGTAGTACCACTTGTGCATCTATGTGTCTGTTTGATGACTGTGTATCTGGTATGCATGTGTGTTTTTGGTATGCATGCGTGGACTAGATGGTGTGCATGTGTGTTACCTGGTATGTGTGTGCATCTTCTACCTGGGTCAATGACTGTACCTGTGTTGATATATTAATGTTTACATAATATATTATAAAAGTAGCAGTATCATCAGCAGCAGGGCAACAACAGTAGTAGTAGTAGTAGTAGTAGTAGTAGCTGTAGTAATAACCAAATACATTAAAAAATATCAGATAATTTTCAGATTTTTCAACGTATATGTAAATGTAGTATTTAGAATTAACCTAGATTATATAATATGATAGTAGTAGTAGTAGAAGTAGTAGTAGTAGCAGCAGTAGCAGTAGTAGTAGTAGTAGCAGTAGTAGTAGTAGTAGTAATAGTGAAGATATTTTTATATCGTTATTAATTTATTATCAATATTATTTAATGTCGACCTTCTTCCTGGAGAGAAGAGGAAGAAGGAGGTCCTGTTCCCTGCGCCTCTTGGAAACCTCATTAAGATTCATCACCAAAATTTACTTCATATTGACGCGGCCTCGCAATACGTGACCTAGTGGAAAAAGTGAGGTGTGAGGCAGGAAGAGGAGGAAGAGGAGGAGGAGGAGGAGGAGGAGGAGGAGCAGGAGGAGCAGGTCAAGGATCTCTCTTTCGTGTACTCATGCAGGGTTCCTCCTACCTGCTACTCCTTCAATTATCAAGCTCATGCACTTTTAAAATGTACCCGAGCCACTTACCCTTCCAGTACTTCGCTATATCTCTGTCCGTCACGCTCAAGAATAGAGGTTAAGGAATGGCGTCTTTGTACCCTTTTTTTTCCCCTTGCTCACATGCGCCTCTTCTTCGAATCCGCTGGTAAAGAGGGGCAGTGTTTTGGTGGCCGAGTATGCATGAGAGGCGGAATATGAGAGCGTAGAGGGTGATGATTTGATAATGGAAGCGTGTATGCGTTCGTTAGTGCGTGTTTAAGGTCATGGGATACGTTATGATGTGGGGAAGCGTGTATGAAAGGGTTCCAATGCTGTGTTAGGCCTTTGAAGTGTGGTTAAATTTAAGTCGGAACAATGATAAGCTCTTGTTGAAACTGGAGGCATGCGGTGAAGACCTGGGAGGAAGTAGTACAAGAACATGTAGGCGGGAGCTAAGGCCTTGAAGCGTGTATGTAGGCGTCTGGAGCTGTGTTAGGACTTCGAGGTATGTTTCATCTTAGGTCGGAGCAATGATAAGCCCTTGTTGAAACTATAGCATGCGTTGAAGACTTAGGAGGATGTACAAGAGCATGGAGGCGGAGCTAAGGGCTTGAAGAGTGTATGTTTAGGCATGCATCTAGGGCTGTGTTAGGACTTTGAGGTGTGTTTGAACTTGAGTCGGAGCAATGATAAGCTCTTGTTGAAACTATTGCATGCATTGAAGACCTAAGAGGAAGTACAAGAGCATGGAGGCGGAGCTAAGAATTTGAAGAGTGTATGTATCGGCGTCATGAGCTGTATTAGAAATTAGGACTTCGAGGAGTGTTTAATCTTAGATAGGAACAATGATAAGCCCTTGTTAAAACTGCAAGCATGCGTTAAAGACTTAGGTAGAAGAACAAGAACATGGAGACAGAGCTAAGGTCGGTATTTTCAGACGCTTTCGGCTCTTACATCAACTATTTCCAAAGGCCGAAGAGGAGATCAGTCAGGTTTTAATGAGTATTTTTAGGTTCATGGTACAGAAGAAGGGTCAAACTACCAGAGGGGTCATAAAACTACCTCTGGAAATGCCCACAACGCCTACGAAAACCTTGTCAAAATTGTGTGCTTGGGTGTTGAAGTGTTTTAAGAATGCGACCCTAAGGCCTTGACCCATGGAGGTAATAAGGCCTTGACCCGTGTATGTCGGCGTCTGGAGTTGCGTTAGGACTTCAAGGTGTCGGTGTGTTTGATCTGAGGTCGGGACAGTGACAACCCCTTGACATAATTATATAATGAAGGTGAGAAGGAATGTTAAGACTGCGAGGCGTGCGTGTTGGCGTGTAGGGGCTTTGTTACGGCCTCGAGACTATTATGAAGGTTCTGTATCATGTCAATTAGAAGTGAATGATGTACCGAAGCTGTGATATGGCGTGCGTTATGGCGTGGAGGGGCAATGTTACGGCCTCGAGGGTGGTGTATTAAGGCTCCGCAGTACGCCTAGCAGAAGTGAATGATGTAGCGTAAGAATAATTGTAAGGCTGTGAGAAATTATTGAGTGAGGACGTGAGGAGGAAAGGAAATCATTGCAGTGAAGTTACAGCTACTTGAAGAAAACTTACTGATTCGATACTCTATATTTCGTTTTATATAGTTCCTCCTTTTTGGCATTTTTTCTGTGTGATCGTGAAAAAATGAATGTTTAGCAAAGGCGTGAGGAGAAGGAAAACATTGCCCTGAATCATTAAAATCGAAGAAGACACTGATTTTATACTCATCTTATTTTTTTTTTATATAATTCATCCATTTTAGCAGTTCCGTAAAACCGTGAAAAAAAGTTTGATGAAGGCGTGAAACAGAGGAAAACCATTAGAATACTTGACGGCTCACTGATTTTATACTCACCATTGTTTTTTGTTTTTTTTCTAGAATTCCTCCATCTATTAATTTTGTAAGGCCGTGGAAGAAATAATGAAAGCGTGAAAGGGAAGAACCATTAGAATACTTGGGTTACTGATTTTATGCTCACCAATTATTTTGTTTTTAGATTTCCTCCACTTTAGCATTTTTTTCCCCCTTCCACCTGTCTGTCCCCTTCCCCCGCGCGGCCGGCAGTACTACCAGTCCACAACCGCCTCTTCCAGGGTCCGCAAGACCAAACCGCAGCCCAGTTTCTTCGTGGTGAGTCCCCAGAATGGTCCCCCCTGCCGTCGCTACCGCTCTTGTCCTTGTTGCAGTCCAGTTGTCCTTGTCGCTGCTGCTGCTGGTATTGCTTGGCCATGGCTAGCTAAGGCCGGTCCACTGGCGGCCTCCCTCACACACCCGTCTGTCATGTCTTCATTCCTCATGTGTCTCCGGGCTTACGACTGTTCTATATAACTCTTGGGGTCTTCTGCTAACTTTATGGGCATTTCTTCTACATTTCACTTTGGGACTCTACTTATTTAGCTTTCTGCATCCTTTTGGGTATTTGGGTTTGCTTTTGTACATCGCTGAGATTCAACTTAACTTTAATTTTATATATCTCTGGGTCAACTATGGAACTTCATTCTGCTTGCATCTTTCTAGCATTTTTATCACCTTTTATATCCTTCTGTGTTTTTTTTTTTTTTTTTGGCGTTTCAGGTCAATTCTTCGGGACTTTATGTTGCATCATGCATTACTTTGGGATTTCATTTTGCGTTACTCTTTGGCATTATTCTAATTCTTGGATCGCTATGGGGCATTTTGTCTTGCATTGCATAGGAATATTTACCTTCTTACATTACACTGAAAACTATAACATATTCTTTTCACCCTCAAATTAAAAAAGGTTTAATTTCAAGTTAAAAAGTTGAAATTCAAATTTAAAAAGTTGAAATTCAAATTAAAAAAGCTGAATTTCAAATTTAAAAAGTTGAATTTCAAATTTAAAAAGTTGAAATTCAAATTTAAAAAGTTGAAATTCAAATTTAAAAAGTTGAAATTCAAATTTAAAAAGTTGAATTTCAAATTAAAAATGTCGAATTTCAAATTAAAAAAGTTGAATTTCAAATTAAAAAAGTTGAAATTCAAATTTAAAAAGTTGAAGTTCAAATTAAAAAAGTTGAATTTCAAATTAAAAAAGTTGAATTTCAAATTTAAAAAGTTAAAGTTCAAATTAATAGATGAAGTGCAAGTCATAGAAAGAGATATATGTGCATACATACATACATAAATTTATACATCCACAAACTTATCATATATATATATATATATATATATATATATATATATATATATATATATATATATATATATATATATATATATATATATATATATATATATATATATATATATATATATATATATATATATATATATATATATATATATATATATATATATATATATATATATATATATATATATATATATATATATATATATATATATATATATATATATATATGTATATATATATATATATATATATATATATATTATATATATATATATATATATGTGTGTGAAAAAATCTGCGTGAGCGAGGTGGATCGAACTCGCGTCCCCTAAGGTGGAAACCCTAAGCTCTACCACTGAGCCATCGGGCAGTGTGTGTGTGTGTGTGTGTGTGTGTACGGTATGCATGTATGTATGTATGTATTTATGTGTGTGTGGAGGGGATGTGTGGTATGAGTGCTTGTGGAATGAGTGCTTGTGGAATAAGTATTTGTGGAATGAGTGCTTGTGAAATGAGTGCGTGTGGAATAAGTATTTGTGGAATGAGGGTTTGTGGAATGAGTGCGTGTGGAATAAGTATTTTTGGAATGAGTGCTTGTGGAAGGAGTGCATGTAGAATAAGTATTTGTGGAATGAGTGCTTGTGGAATGAGTGCGTGTGGAATAAGTATTTGTGGAATGAAGGTTTGTGGAATGAGTGCGTGTGGAGTGAATATTTGTCGAATGAGTCTTTAAGGAATGAGTGCTTGTGGAATGAGTGTTTGTGGTATAAGTGAGTGTGGAATGAGTCCTTGTCGAATGAGTGCGTGTGGAGTGAATATTTGTGGAATGAGTGCGTGTGGAGTGAGTCTTTGAGGAATGAGTGCTTGTGGAATGAGTGCGTGTGGAGCGAGTGTTTGAGGAATGAGTGCGTGTGGAATGAGTGTGTGTGGGATGAGAGTTTGTGGAATGAGTGCGTGTGGAATGAGTGTGTGTGGAATGAGTGTGTGTGGAATGAGTGTTTGTGGAATGAGTGTTAGTGGAATGAATGCGTGTGGAGGGAGGGGGTCTGGAATGAGTCCTTGGAATGAACGAATGTGGAATGAGCGAAACAAAGAAAACAAAATAACTACAGAGTTCCCATTCAATTACTACGGTGGAGGCGCCGAGTGCGGGTCATTCAATATAGCGGCCGGCGGCCGAACACTGACGGGGGAGATAACCCCTCCATGTGTATTAAAGCTCAGTGGGAGAGAGGCGCACTAATACGCTATACGT
The DNA here is from genome assembly GCF_024679095.1 of Eriocheir sinensis. NCBI lineage: Eukaryota > Metazoa > Arthropoda > Malacostraca > Decapoda > Varunidae > Eriocheir > Eriocheir sinensis. The sequence goes on along the minus strand of NC_066509.1, from coordinate 9,868,145 downwards.
AGCAACGTAAAAATAATGAAACATAGAATACATTCACATACGTAGATTTTATATATATATATATATATATATATATATATATATATATATATATATATATATATATATATATATATATATATATATATATATATATATATATATATATATATATATATATATATATATATATATATATATATATATATATATATATATATATATATATATATATATATATATATATATATATATATATATATATATATATATATATATATATATATATATATATATATATATATATATATATATATATATATATATATATATATATATATATATATATATATATATATGACTTGCACTTCATCTATTAATTGAACCTCAACTATTTTTATTTGAACTTCAACTTTTTTTGATTTGAAATTCAACTTTTTTAATTTGAAATTCAACTTTTTAAATTTGAAATTCAACTTTTTAATATGAAATTCAACTTTTTTTAATTTGAAATTCAACTTTTTAAATTTGAAATTCAACTTTTTTAATTTGAATTTCAACTTTTATAATTTGAAATTCAACTTTTTGAATTTGAAATTAAACTTTTTTTAATTTGAAATTCAACTTTTTAATTTGAATTTCAACTTTTTTAATTTGAAATTCAACTTTTTTTAATTTGAAATTCAACTTTTTTAATTTGAGGGTGAAAAGGTGTAGTTGTATTGGAACTTGTATATTTTATTATCCCTTCCCTTAGATACGACAGGAATTTTTTTTAGTCCTGTCGACTGCATTTTGCATGTAAGGCATGACCAGTACACACACAAGCCAGTCCCTGTCGATGGCAGACTCGCGACACGCGCCTGCCGCCTGCAATACCTGTGGTGGTGTTAGAATGTCTTCTGTACCTGTGATTGTCTTATATATGGTGTACATAACACCTGTGGTTGCCTTAGAGTATCTTTAGCAATATCCTTAGTGGTCGCACAGTTCCCAAAGTACTTGTAGCAATGGTGCATCAGTGCACATGTGGTCGTCGTAGAGTGGTTGTAGCAGCACACGTGATGGTGATCTTGTAGTTGTTTGGATGACTGTAGTCGTCGTGTAGTGGCATCAACAATATGTGTGATGTTGCAAAAAGCTGCAGAGTTCCTGAAAGAAAGGGTTTGGGAAGGTAAAACACAAGAACAGTTTCCGAAGCATATAAGACGCAACGAGATACTGAAACGGCTGTAAGAATGAGAGAAAGGAGTGACTGGAGGCTAGACGAGGGCTGTGTGGATGAGAAAGGGAGAGAGCCTAAGACAAAGATTCTGAAGAAGGGAGAGGGTTGGTGGAGGGGGCTAGAACGAGAGAGTAGGGGAGTTAGTGGTGTACCTTCTCTGTACACACAACTGTGGCCTGAGTCAGAGGACAGGTGTGCCAAGGAGGGGCTCCACACCTGTGCTAGTTGCCAGCCCTCTCTCCCCCGGCAATGGGGGGGGGGGGAGATGGCTCCCTCTTGCACGAGGGAGCAATGGGGCGGAGCAACGACTTCGCCGCTGTGCCCCTCTTGTTTATTTGAGGTGAATGGGGTAGAGGAGATGAAGGAAGAAAGAAAAGGTGAAGATCTGGTGATTATTTACGTGTTTGAGTTTGCTTGACGTGTTTCTTTTGTTTATCGTTTATGCTTTACTGCCCCCATGCTTTTGTTTTACTTATATCCACGTTCTATTTTCTTCCGTTTCCATTTTCTCTTATTTCATGTGTTCTGCTTATGTTGTCTTTCTCACCTGAGTTTACAGTTATTTAGTTTATTCTCAGCCTCCCTCGTGAAGGCATTTGAGATCCTTACTGAGTATGTGATTTACCTGGACATTGATTTTCTGCCCGTATGACCTTTTACGAGGCACGGGTATTTTTTTTTTTTTGTTTAACTTATTATTTGCATTTGTTTACTTATTTATATTTTCGAGGTTTTAACTGTACGAGTAGAAACCGAAAAAGTAATTTATTACTGAAAACTCATTTGTTGCCGTAAAATTACTTTCTTATTCATAATTTTCACTTACGTCGTGACCTGCAAAAATTCGACCGGAAGGACCCGCCAGTGCGTTAACATTGATTATAAGTTTTTGTTACTTGGCTGCGATCTTGCCCTCGCTTCCTGCTCGAGCCAAAACAAGCTGCGGCGTCTATGAAACTTCACGAGCGAGGGTGATAAATTTACTTGTTATTCCCAGTTATGAACGACACACTGCATATGGATATCTATTATATTATATTATTATTATATTATTATTATTATTATTATTATATTTGAATTATTTTTTAACTCCTGGATTCCCCAAACTACTCAAGAGAGATTTCTTGCCCATTTGTGAATCATGGTGTCTAGGGCAGCAGCGTGTAGCAGACATAGAAGTAATGTAACTTGTTTACTTGTAGCTTGTAGAAAGGAGTACTTAAAAAGTGAAAGTGACCACTTGATAGATGGACTCAGAGGTACTCAAATGAAAGTCATTGTTTGCCTAGTTTTACGTAGTTGCTAATTTTAGTAATTTAGTAAATACTTGGATGAATAAAGTCTCTCTCTCTCTCTCTCTCTCTCTCTCTCTCTCTCTCTCTCTCTCTCTCTCTCTCTCTCTCTCTCTCTCTCTCTCTCTCTCTATATCTCTCTCTCTCTCTCTCTCTCTCTCTCTCTCTCTCTCTCTCTCTCTCTCTCTCTCTCTCTCTCTCTCTCTCTCTCTCTCTCTCTCTCTCTCTCTCTCTCTCTCTCTCTCTCTCTCTCTCTCTCTCTCTCTCTCTCTCTCTCTCTCTCCCTCCCTTCCTTCCTTCCCTCTCCTCCTTCACCTCTCCCTTTACCCCTCTCCCCTATCCTTCCTTCACTCCCAACTCCTATTTGAACTACCCTTGAGGAAGTAGGAAAAAGGGACCATCCATACCACAAGAGTAAGACACCATAATTATAACCTCCCCTTATCAGTATTCACTATTCAAATTAACGTTGATTAGTAACACTTATACCTGATTTATTATTTACTGTTATTTTTGATGGACCCCTCTAGTCTTTAGCGTTCATATGGGATTAAAACATCCCCCCTGCCCGTTCTTTTTCATTTCTTACCTAACTTTCCTTCATCCTATCCCCGACATTACCCCCCTCGTCCTTTGCCCCATCATCCTGTCCCTTCCTCTACCCATCCCTTCCTTCCCTCTCATCCTCGTGGTCATCCTCTCCCCTTCCAGCCTCTACCCTACTCATTCCTTCCCCTTACCCTCAAATCCTTGTGATCATTCCCTCCCCTTCCCTTTTCTACCAGCCCCTCCCCTGCTCACTCCTGCCTTCCCCTCACATCCTCGTTACTGATTCCTCCCCTCCTTCCCCTCTCATCCCAGTGGTTATTCCCTCCCCTACTCACTCCTCCCTTCCCCTCACATCCTCGTTACTGATTCCTCCCCTCCTTCCCCTCTTATCCCGGTGGTTATTCCCTCCCCTACTCACTCCTGCCTTCCCCTCACTTCCTCGTTACTGATTCCTCCCCTCCTTCCCCTCTCATCCCAGTGGTTATTCCCTTCCCCTCATTCCCTTCCCTTCCAGACTCCCCCCATTCCCTGCCTCATCCCCTCCCCAACTCTTTCCACCCTTCCCCTCATTCCCTTCCCTTCCAGACTCCCCCCATTCCCTGCCTCATCCCCTCCCCTGCTCATTCCTCCCTTCCCCTCATTCCCTTCCCTTCCAGACTTCCCTCATTCCCTGCCTCATCCCCTCCCCAACTCTTTCCTCCCTTCCCCTCATTCCCTTCCCTTCCAGACTCCCCCCATTCCCTGCCTCATCCCCTCCCCTGCTCATTCCTCCCTTCCCCTCATTCCCTTCCCTTCCAGACTCCCCCCATTCCCTGCCTCCTCCCCTCCCCTACTCATTCCTCTCTTCCCCTCATTCCCTTCCCTTCTAGACTCCCCCCATTCCCTGCCTCATCCCCTCCCCTGCTCATTCCTCCCTTCCCCTCATTCCCTTCCCTTCCAGACTCCCCACATTCCCTGCCTCATCCCCTCCCCAACTCTTTCCTCCCTTCCCTTCCAGACTCCCCCCATTCCCTGCCTCATCCCCTCCCCTGCTCATTCCTCCCTTCCCCTCATTCCCTTCCCTTCCAGACTCCCCATTCCCTGCCTTATCCCCTCCCCTACTCATTCCTCCTTTCCCCTCATTCCCTTCCCATCCCTTCCCTTCCAGACTCCCCCCATTCCCTGTTTCATCCTCTCCCTTCCCCTCCCTTCCCCTCAATGCCTGCCTCACCCCCTCGCCTCTCCCGCAGTTCGACAACCAGTCCAATATGTTCTCGGAGAGCCACGGCCTCATCGTGCGCTCCTTCGTGTACCTCTTCAACCAGATCCAGAGTCGTGACGACATGGAGTTCACGCTCAACGCCTCCTACCTGGAAATATACAACGAAAAGGTGCTGTTTGTAGTGTTCGTAGTAGTGGTGGTGTTGATGATGGTAAAACTTTCACCTATACTTAAATACAGACCTACCATATACTCTTCTTCCACATCACCCCACCAACTCACTCCTCCCTGCCCTTTCCTTACGTTCTCAGGTGATCGACCTCCTCAACATCGGGACCAACACAAAGCCTCTGCAGGTTCGCTGGAGCAAGAAGAAACGCGGCTTCTTCGTCGAGAACCTGTTTGAGATCGAGTGTGCCGAGCTGGATGACCTGCTGGCGGTCCTCGAGGAAGGTAGAGAGAGAGAGAGAGAGAGAGAGAGAGAGAGAGAGAGAGAGAGAGAGAGAGAGAGAGAGAGAGAGAGAGAGAGAGAGAGAGAGAGAGAGAGAGAGAGAGAGAGAGAGAGAGAGAGAGAGAGAGAGAGAGAGAGAGAGAGAGAGAGAGAGAGAGAGAGAGAGAGAGAGAGAGAGAGAGAGAGAGAGAGAGAGAGAGAGAGAGAGAGAGAGAGAGAGAGAGAGAGAGAGAGAGAGAGAGAGAGAGAGAGAGAGAGAGAGAGAGAGAGAGAGAGAGAGAGAGAGAGAGAGAGAGAGAGAGAGAGAGAGAGATTTACATAGACATTGAGACCACACATACGCTATGGTCCAAAACTGGGTGGTCTGTCCTTAAACCTAAGTGGAACAGGCCTAAACGTAACATGTTAACTGGGTGGGCGACTACCCACCTACAAAAATAAATTGGCCACCCACTTAATTAATTTCACCCAAAAGGTAAAAAAAGAAAAAAAATGGGGGGAATGACAGTAACTTTTGGTGTGTGTGTGTTTGCGTCATTTTACTACATACTGCTACTACATTTTACTACTTTACCTTGGCATTACTCTGCCATATGCACGAACTCACTCGCTACACACACACATACACACACACACACACACACACGTATATGTATGCATATATACATACAGTATAATTATAATGTGTGTGCATATTTCACAAGAAAAGTGATCATTTTGTACTATGTCCCAGATTCTGACTTCCGAGTGTTCAGACGGTGTTTACAGTTGGACAAGTAAAGACGTGTGACTCGCTACAGTGTCCTTGATTTTCGTCAGTCAGCTCGCTATATAGCCTACAGTCTACTACAAATTATTACAAGCCTTGTCACTTGTGTAATAACCCTGCTAATTCATGAGTGTCGATTGTGGGGGGGACGGGGGGACATGCCCCCCCCACTTTTCAGACTGAGGGGGATAGAATATCCTTCCCTGCCCTCCCCCCCCCCCCCACACACACACACACACACACTTTTCATGGTAAGCTGTCCATTACTAAGGTAATTATACACGTATGATCTTTTATATGCGATGACTAAATCAGTAATAATAAAAAAAAAATGTCCAGTGCCCACCCACTAAAAAAATCTTAGGTTTAGCCCTGAAGTAGAATCTTATTAAACTTTGTCACCAAGACTTTGCAATTCAACTTTAAGGAGAGAGAGAGAGAGAGAGAGAGAGAGAGAGAGAGAGAGAGAGAGAGAGAGAGAGAGAGAGAGAGAGAGAGAGAGAGAGAGAGAGAGAGAGAGAGAGACAGAGAGAGAGAGAGAGAGAGAGAGAGAGAGAGAGAGAGAGAGAGAGAGAGATTCACTTAAGTGATCTTATTACATGCTGTTTCTTTGAAGAGTGAGTTTAGCCAAATTTCTGCAGTTGAATATCAAAGTAAGACAATGTTGGGTGTGCAGGTCTGAGGAACCGGGCGGTGGCGTCTCACAACATGAACGAGTACTCCTCCCGCAGCCATACGATCCTCACCGTCAACATTACCTCCGAGCAGAAGGTGAGGAGCACATGTTTTTCTCTGTCAGCCTAAGAACCTCAATTTTAAGTGAGTAGAGGAAGAGAGGATAAGAAGCTGGGACAAGAACGGGGTGAAATTATTATGTATTAGGGGGGAGTGATTAGGATCGAAAGAAGGTAGATAGGACCAAAGGAATGGGAGAGCAGATTACTAAGGGGAAGGGGTTTGAGTAGACGCAGAAGGAGTGAGGGAGGAATTTATAAGAAAGAGTGGGTGTAAAATAGGTGTAAAATGTTATTCTGCTTAGACAAAACATGTTAACTATAGAAGGCACACAGGCTTTATGATTGAGAATATTTCATTGACCATTTTGAAATATGAAGATTGCATGGACCAAGACTTGTAATAATTATAAAGTTACATGGCAGTAATAATTAAAAACTGCATACTGTTAGATTTGTCCATAAAACTGTCATGAGTATTTCATCCATGTCTGCACTGCAAATATATGACACAAGTCATCATATTTTCAAGAGTTAAAACATTCTACTGTTGTTTTATGTCTGTATAAAGATATTACACCTTACAGCCTTTACATTACAAATTATCCTGCCCTTCCCCTAATATTTTCATATCGTATCGTCTAAAGAGGCAGTGGAGGCTTTTAAGATATAATTATGTTTGCCATCCCATCGCCACCAACACCATCATTACGAGTATCCTCTCAGCAATTCTTCACAACCCAAGACTCAAGTAATATTTCACCACGAGTAAAAAATTATTCTCAAATCTTTCATATTGTAATTGATTTATTTTTTTATGCAAGGGTAGAGTGACAGAAGAACAGGACTATCACCACTCACAAGTAGGAACACCATTGGTCCAGAAATGCATTTCTACTTATTCTATTATTTTCTTTCTCTTTCTCCAGGCAGATGATGGTGTGTACATAACAAAGAATGGCAAGATCAATTTTGTGGACCTGGCAGGCTCAGAGATGACAAAGAAGACCAACTCGGAAGGCAAGACTCTGGAGGAGGCCAACAACATCAATAAGTCCCTTATGGTGCTTGGTGAGTGCTGCACACACACACACACACACACACACAGCAGGGGAGGCTAGGTAATGATGCAGGTCTTTTATGTGAAGCATTTAACTACATAATATATATATATATATATATATATATATATATATATATATATATATATATATATATATATATATATATATATATATATATATATTTTTTATAACAAAGGAGGCAGCTCAAGGGCACACACAAAAAGAAAACAATGATAAAGAAAAAGCCCGCTACTCGCTGCTCCTAAAAAGAAACAAAAGAGGTGGCCGAAAGCAAGATCAAATACGGGAGGAGAGATGTCCTGATACCCTCCTCTTGAAAGAGTTCAAGTCGTAGGCAGGAGGAAATACAGATGAAGGAAGATTGTTCCAGAGTTTACCAGCGTGAGGGATGAAAGAGTGAAGATGCTGGTTAACTCTTGCATAAGGGGTTTGGACAGTATAGGGATGACCATGAGTAGAAAGTCGCGTGCAGCGGGGCCGCGGGAGGGGGGGAGGCATGCAGTTAGCAAGTTCAGGAGAGCAGTCAGCGTGGAAATATCGATAGAAGATAGAGAGGCAACATTGCGGCGGAATTTAAGAGGTAGAAGACTATCAGTATGAGGAGGAGAGCTGATGAGACGAAGAGCCTTAGCCTCCACTCTGTCCAGAAGAGCTGTGTGAGTGGAGCCCCCCCACACATGAGATGCATACTCCATACACAATTACTTTATCACCATAGAAACAGTACAACACACAATATCACTAAGAGCCATATACTCTTTTTACAGCAAAGAAGACAGCTCAAGGGCAAAACACGAAGCAGAAAATAAGTCTGCTTACCGTTTAGGGAGAGGTATTGTTGAGAATACACACACACCTCAAGGTCATAGGCATGAGATAGATTATTGATCATTACACACACACACATACACACACAAGGCCCGAGGCATTCAAGTATCAAAGGGTCTGGTAATTGTGTGCTAACAGTAAACGCCATAGACGAGAGGAAGAGAAAATTGTGTTGGTCAATATGTCTACGTCAAAGGTGATGAAGACCGGCCGTCTTTTATACCCCTTCCTCTCCCTTCACACACACACACACACACTTCAGCATTGTTTACATTCGCCTCAAGCAATATTCCACCCTTACCATTATTTAAACCGTTCTCTAATTATTTCCTCTGATGAAGACCACTTTGTTCTCCACCTTGTTATTCAGCACTTTTCTTATTTTCTTTTTTTTTCCACGTTACTTTCTTCCCAATAATCCAGCCATTAATTAAGATATGAGATCGAGCTGTTAGAATATAGTAAGAAACACCTTGCAGCTGACAGGAGGCAAATGTGGAGTAAATATTAATGCTCGTGCCTCGAGATGCAGCAACACATAACATTCCTTTAAGCTCACTTTACTCACCTTGAATTGATGAGACAGTGAATAATAGTGAACACATACTCTGCTGTATGTCATCTTCCACTATTGCTGAGGTCTCTGTTGTGTCATTTGCTGTCTCAAAATAAGATTCCTAATTAGAAAATAAATATATGATATCTAAGCTATTGATTTATGTATTCATTGATAATGATAAAAAAATAATTAAATTAATTATGATTACTTATGATATAATAATTATTATTATTGTCATTGTTATTATTATTATTTGAGACAAAAGTAAGCTCTTACAGATTTTAGCAGAGATTAGGCTACAAGTGAGGTTGAGGCATGCATTTATCAAGTTCAGAAAAGGAGTTAATATGACAATATGTATAAAAGAAAGAAAGGGAAGCAACTTTGCTGCAGAATTAAAGAGGCAGAAGACAATCAGTAGAGGTGACACTGATGAGGCAAAGAGCCTATGACTCCATACAAGGGCATACAAAGTCCTTGTGTATAGCATCTGGGAGGAGGAAAAAAATTGCTGGAGGCAACACAAAATATGTTATTGAAAACCAAGGGATAGATGTTTGGGACATCAACAATTTGACACCCACCCTCTAAGATGAGTCACTGCACCTCTGTGGTGTAGCGGTTACCACTTACCACACCTACCTACAAATCCTCCAGTCCGGGTTCGAATTTTGGCCTGAGCAGTTGTAACACAGCCCGCCCAGCTGGTCATCCTCCCTTTCGAGCTGGTCAATGAATGGATACTTGGGTAAACCTGGGGAAAGTAGACTGTGGTAGCCTGTATGCCATACTTACCTTATGTTCTGGGATATTGGGTTCTTGCCCACCATAGGCTCAAGGGCCAATGAAACAGATGACCCCCAAAGCCACGTGCAACAATAGCATACGCCCCCATCTCCTTTACTTTACCATACACCCATATTATTCCTACAGGAACGTGCATTGCATCATTGTCTGACCACCGGAGGAAGGATGGACACATACCCTACAGAGACTCTAAATTGACGAAACTTTTAGCAGACAGCCTGTCTGGAAATGGAGTCACTCTTATGGTCAGTAGGGTTGAGACATGCTTACTTAAGTTGTAATTAGTATTAATTTAGATATGCTCTTGTAATTTTAATTTTCATCTTACTTGAATAGCCTTATTTGATTCTGTATGATATTAGAATCTGCTCCTTATAATTCCCTAATGAGGTGATATATCAGGACCCCTAAATTTATATTCAATCCCTCAAAAATGAGGTGATTAATATAAGTTACTTTTAAGCACTACAGTTACTTTACACTCTGAGTGCCACATTGATGATTTTATGCATTCTCAGATTGCTTGTGTGTCACCTGCCAAGTCCAACATCAGTGAGACACTTAACACTTTGCGCTATGCCTCCAGGGCCAAGCGCATCCGAACCAAGCCTCTCATCATCATGGTGGGTGCCTTGACTTGCCCTTATTCTGCCTGTGCCCTTAATATAGTCCTCTCTCCTCTCCTTCTCTTTTTTTATTTCTTCCTCATAGTCACCATCTTTGTCCCCTGTCTTTACTCCAGCTCCCACTTCATGCATCTCTTTCCAGCCCTCTATTCAATATCACAATGTTGTTTGCCAAGTGTCACTGTAGAACTCCTGCTTTTATTCTTAAATTCCTGCCTTTATTTCATAGTCTGAAACCATTTTTCCTCCTCATAACCCAAATTTTCTATATCCCTTCATTATGAGTCTCCTCTCCTTGCTCTTCCCCTCCTATAGCTAATTAGTGCATTTTTAGCATAAATACTTTCTGAACACTCATGCACCTCCTAATGTTGATTGCAAAAATGTGTAAAGCTGTGAGATAAGAAAATATTTACTATTAGTTTTGAGGCCTAATTGCTTTCCCACTCACTCAACAGGACCCAAAAGAGAAGGTGATCTTGAGTCTTCAACAGGAAGTTAGCTTGCTGCGGGAAGAGAATGCCCACCTCAAGATGCTCATTGACCTTGGGGAGAATGGTGAGTCAAGGGGCAGCATAACAAACGGTTTGGCTGTGTTGATGGCAAGCACACAGAACCCAGGTTTCTGTTCACATAAATATTGTGGTATATTTTTATGTATTCCCATAATTATATGTGCTCTCTCATTTCATCTTGCATTAAAGAGATGTCCATAATTGTGATCTTAAAAATTGAAATTGAAGAAAGTTGAATAAAAAGCAAACTTAGTCAGGATTTGTTACACTTTGTAGAGCACACTGTATGTAGCCCAGCCAATTGGTTTTGAACTTAATCTGTCGACGAAAACTAACAGAAATGCAACTTTCAGATGACGGCAATGTAGAGGACGCCTGGCTAAGCTTTAAAAATCATTTACTCACTCAGCAGAACACATTCGTCCCTTTATGTGAAAAGTGAAGTAACACTAATAAAAGCCCACCTTGGTTTAATAGCGAAATTAAACACTCAGTCAAGGAGAGAAAATTGTTTTACAGGCTAAAGAAAGAGCAAAGCATGCCCAAAAACATTAGACTTTATCATGATGCCAGGCGACGAGTAAAAAGATTAGTATGTCAGGCAAAGCATAGATATGAAGAAAATATTGCGGCCAACTTTTAAAATAATCCGAAATCCTTCTTCAGTTACATAAACAACAGAAAGACGTTCAGAAGTGAAATTGGACCCTTAACAAACAGCGACGGTGCACTAGTGACTGACAGCCAACACGTTGCAAACCTCTTAAACAATTACTTTTCCTCGGTGTTTAATACTAATAGTCCTCCCACCACTGCCACCAACACCAGTACTAATGTAAATCCTGAGCATGCATTGCCTAACTTTGAAATAACAACCGATGAAGTCCTTAAAGCCCTCCAATCACTTAAAACATATAAAAGTCCTGGACCTGACAAAGTATATCCTACACTGCTTAAAGAAACAGAGCGAAATACTCTCCTCCCTCACAGCCGTATTCAATATGTCCTTGCAACAAGGAATCGTTCCTTCGGATTGGAAAAAGGCTAACGTGACACTGATTTTTAAGAAAGGAGACAAAAAATTACCAGGTAATTACAGGCCCATTAGTCTAACTTCAGTTGTAGGTAAGCTACTTGAGAGCATTAGAGACAAAATTGTGAGTTACCTTGAAAGCCACTCATTAATTGGGGACTCACAACATGGCTTCTGTAACAAAAGATCCTGCCTATCAAACCTATTGACCTTTTATAACGACCTCTTCTCAGTTTATGATGTAACCAAATCACTGGACGTAGTCTATCTTGATTTCCAGAAAGCGTTTGATAAAGTCCCACATCATAAATTACTTTACAAATTAAAGCAAATAGGTATTGATGGTCAAGTACACCAGTGGATCGCGAATTGGTTGAGCAACAGACAACAAAGAGTGGTGATTGACGGATTTAACTCAGAGTGGGCGCCGGTCACTAGTGGCGTCCCTCAGGGCTCGGTTCTTGGCCCAGTGCTCTTCATTATTTACATCAATAATGTGGATGTTGGACTCAATAAACGCATTAATAAATTTGCAGACAACACAAAGATTGGTAACTCGGTTCACACTGGCGAAAACAGGCAAAGCCTCCAAGAGGATTTGCACAAAATTTCATCTTGGTCGGATAGATGGGAGATGCCCTTTAACGTAGACAAGTGCCAGGTCCTTCAAGTTGGAACAAGGAATAAGAAGTTCGATTACGAAATGTACGGCGTTAAACTCAAAAACGTTCAATGCGTTAAGGATCTGGGGGTCAAAATCGTGTCAAACCTCAAATTCTCACAGCAATGCATCAATGCAGCAAATAAAGCAAACAGAATATTGTCATTAAAAGAAACTTTTTTATTGAAGAATAAAGATGTAATACTTCCACTCTACAATAGTTTAGTCAGACCCCACTTGGAATATGTGGTACAGTTTTGGTCTCCCCACCATGCAAAGGACATTGCTAAATTAGGTGTTCAGCGTTGGGCAACAAAAATGATCCCTTCCTTGCGCAACAAATCTTACAAAGAAAGGCTTTCCACCCTTAACATGTTCTCTCTTGAGAAACGTCGCCTCTGAGGAAAACTGATCGAATGTTTTAAAATACTTAATGGTTTCACGAATGTAGACAGATCGACATTGTTTATGATCGATGACACTTTGCGTACGAGGAACAATGGCGTAAAACTCAACTGTTGACAAGTAAATTCAGACTGCACCAAATTTTTCTTCACCAACGTTGTAGTGCGAGAATGGAATAAGCTTTCACCTTCAGTGGTTCAGTGTAACACAATTGACTCCTTTAAAAACAAGCTCGACCGTTACTTCCTTCAACTTAATATTAACTAGAGTTGAAATGCAGCGTTTTGGAGCCATCTGATTAATGTAGAATCACTTAGGTTTAAGGACAAACCACCTAGTCTGGACCATGGGGTCTGTGTGGTCTGATTTTCTTTGTAAATTTATGTAAACTGAAGCAGACCAAGACTTGAAAATAAGGTTCTAGAAATATTGAGGCAGTTTAGTCATATGTAAAAAATGAAGGGTAATTTAGTAAGATTGTCAAAGATTTCATCATTAATGGTAATGTTGGAAGAGGCAGACTAAAGAAGATGAGGTAGGGTTATGGAATGACATATATCTAAATAAAGTATGGAGATCTGCTATTAAGTGAACACAGCTGACACTTGCAAGCATGTTTTGAGCCTTTCATGGTAGGAATGGGAGGAAAACAAATTGGTGCTTCTTTGCAGAGTTAGATAAAAGAAGAGTGACATAAAGGTCCTGGTTCTGATGTGAATGATAGTCACAAGAGATGTTGGAGATTTAGTGATTTAGACATAAGAAAAGAGAGAATGATTTAGAGTTGGAGATGAACATAAGAAAAGAGAGAACCATTTGGAAACTTATGGATCAGGTTTTCCATCTTAAGCTGGCATGTAGATGTACTCACCTGTGTTACACTGATAACATGAGTGATTGTTCACGCATATACTGTCCACAGGTGTTCCCCAGGAGGGCCCTCATGAACTGAATGGTCACCTGGCAGCACAACCTAATGGTGTGGATGTGGAAGAGGATGTTGCAAATGCAGGAGGACGCCCAGGTGTGCCACCTGACCATTTTATTATTCATGACTTTCTATTTCTCATTTCATAAAAGCACTTGGTATTAGCTTTTTATGGTCATTCAGTATAAGCATTGGTTCATATATCCATTCCTACACAGCACCAGGCTTGATGTCTCGCCAAGGCTCCTTCAGGATAGACAAGGACAAGCTGGAAACACTGGATAACCAGGAGCTGGTGAAGCTGGTGCAGCAGTACATGGCACAATACAGCAACATCAGAAGAGAGAACAAAGAGCTACAGGTAAGGTCTACAACATTTCACAATTTTTTTTCATATCTAACAAGCCTCTGAAGTACTCTTTCCTACATTTTCAATGCATTCAAGGAATTAAATATCACTCCTTTTGCAATACTTAATATCATGTTCTATATCATCCAATATTTTAAGAACTTCAAAGAGATGTTATTGATCCAGCTTGTATCATGAGCAGTTGAGCTTATGCTTGTGCCCTATAGAGATCAGTAGGTCATAACTTTTCATTTTTTATATGCTGTCTCCTGCAGCAAGTGTCAGCAGCCCTGGTCAAGGATCAAGAGTTGGTGTGTAGAGAAAATGAACGACTCCTGCGCAAGCTTGAGGATGTTAACAGGTGGGTCAGGCAGGGACTGTATGGCTTTTATTGATATCTTTATATGTGTGCTGAGTATATTTTGCTCCCTTTTATTCTTTTATTGTTTCAGTTTTGTTTGTATAAATCTTTTAGTATACCTTTTCCTAAACTTTCAAAACTAAATTCATTATTGAAAGGCTTAGTTTTTTTTATGTGATAGTGTTTTAATTTTGCACAAGCTAATTAGTAGTGATTCCACATACAGTTAAGTGCATTATTACCTCATATATCAGTCATGGTAGTGAGTCTCACATTAAACTAATATTCGTCCAGCCTCATCCACACATTATATATTCAGGCGTGTAGCACTTTAGGCACAGAAACATTGGACATCTCACCGAGGCCTTTAGTCAGCCACTGTGTTACATTATGCAGTGTTAAATTCTGCACTACAAAATCTCGTTGAAGCTGATCATTACATGTCAAATCGTGGGTGTGAGAAGTGGAGTGCATGCTGGCCACAATGAACAGCAGCCTCAACATGTACTGAGAGAGACAGCAGTGAGAGGGAGATGCCTGTAGCTGAGTGAGGTGAGGGTAAAAGCCACATCACCTGTGTAAAGCCCTCTTATTTGCAGGGATGTGCCACACTCAGACCCCAGATCACAGACCAAGGGGCTGAATGACAAGTAAGTAGAAAGTGGAGCTGAGGGTGTGGGTGCTGCATCATTGATAGTGGTGGTGGTGGTGGTGATGGTGGTGGTGGTGGCGGTGGTGGCAGCAGCAGTGGTGGTGGCAGATGTGGCTTGGTATTTTTTACTGGGAGTGTGACTGCACTGTTACACAACTTCCTAACAAGGATGGCGTGTGTTTTTATCACCAGTGAAAGCAAAGTGTGTGAATCACTATTCATCTCCTGTATACTTGATTGCTGTATACTGCAGTTATACTCAGTCATTTCATTCACTCTGTAAGGTGTGGATAGTGTTGAAAATTTGCAACCCATCATCATCATTATTATCATGTTTATCATCATTATTATCATTATGATCATCATTGGCCTATTAGCTGCTTGTTTGCATGTGTGTTGTCCTCATCCACTGAGATGTTTTACTTTCACATTTTTATGGAATGCTTCTTGCCATGTTTGGTGGAAATTAATGCATAATAAGACAATGGCTTGACATGAACTCTTTTTTTCCCAGATCGATTTGCTAGCTGAGATTTTGTTTTCCCATACCAGCTACTAATAAGGCTTTCAGTATACCTAGGCTGTACCTATTTCTTATTGAGCTTGACATTTTAATGATTAAGAGAGAGAGATTAGATTTTGTACATTATAGTCAACATGTCACAGCATTTGTTTAATCTTGCTATAAAACTTAAGGATGTATAACAAAATTGAGTGTGGTAAAGTTCTTGAAATCAAATTGGTGGGATTTATTTTTTGCCACAGTTAGTTAATACTTAAAGCTTCACTGGGAGAAGAAGAAAAACTATCAAAAGAACATTGTAGCTATAGTTATTTCCCTTTGGCTTATTTGTGTTTGTGATTGTTTTGTTCGGCAGTGTGTGTCGCCGCTCCCCCATCATCCCTGCCCAGCCCGCAGTGAATGGGGAGGAGCTTTTAAATGCCTCTCTTAGTGGCAGCAGCCTTTTCAGAGGTGGGGGATCATCTGGATCATTCATTTCCAGGTCTCTGCCCTCCTCCTCCTCCTCCCAGGTGTGGATCAACCCACTTAATGAGTCTCGAGGAAAGGTGAGATTCAAGTATTAGTAGACACTGTTTTGCCTTGAAAAAATACAAGAATAACTGTGGCCTTTACTTCCTTTCCCATCTTGGTTAAGAGCATTTGACATACATTTTTGCATACATTTTCACTCTGTAACCTATACCCTTTTTTTTTTTAATATGAATGTATCATTACTATAAATTTCATTTCCATCTAACTTGTTTCATGTAGATACAGAGTAGGATGTCAGAATGGCCTCAGATAAAAAGTAACAAGAATAGGAGAAAACATACAAGTAAGTCTCAAGAAATATGTCTTAGTAACATTAGAAATAATGTTTTTGTTTAGAAGTTTTAAAAAACTGAGAGCATTTATCACAGGACTCAGGCTCAACGCCCTCCAGCAGAGGCAAAAGTGAAGATGGCAACCGGCAACGTCACGTCCCAGAGTCCATCAACAAAGAACTGGAGAAAAGGAGAATTGGCAAAAGGTAATCAATTTGACCCTCAATTTTCTGTGTGTCACATTGATGTTTGTACTTTGCAATTTTTTCTTGTATTTCTGAACCCATCTGAAAGCCACTGAAAGGTCATCAGGATAAGTTTCTTTGAGTGAGAAGATTTCCTTTAAAAAAAGAATTAAGAGGGAAATTTTTTTATGTGCTTTTCCTTTTGCAGGTTTTTATAAACATCACTGAGCTTTTAAAAATTAATGGCGCTCCTTCCTTTTCAGCCTGACAGATCTCACAGGGTCTGGAGGCCCAGGAAGAAGCAGCGGAGGGCGACGAAACAGCTGGGATGAGAGGAATGAGAGGAAGCCTCCCATGAAGAGCAAGAGCATGTCCCCAGGAATGGGCACTGGCAGAAGGTACTGTGCAGATTTAAATGTTTGTAGTAATATGTTTACGTGACCTCACAGCTTAAAGTAAAAGTAGAATTCTTTTGCAGTAATTATTAATCAACTTATTGAAGCTTTTAACCTTTCATGAAGAGACATTCATGTAAGGGTTGTCTTTGATCTTATTCTTATCTCTTAGTTTATTCATAATAGTGATCCAGTGTTTACAATTCCACTGATTCATTCCACCTCACAGTTATTCTTTCCATGCTATGTGAATCTCCCTTCAGTTATGTAGATTTCTTCCTCTTTGTCTCTCCTCACAGAACTAGGTAGTCACATAATTTGAAGAGAATTTACTTTATCATCAATGGTTCTATATCCTGCAAAGACAGAGACGGGAGATTTAAAATGGTCCTGTGATCATCCAGACAAGTGTTATTGGTAAAAGTCAAGTAATGAAGGGAAGATCCTGTCCCTAGTCTCAACATCTTGCACTGAATATGCTACATCACGTTGTATGATATTTATGAATGTTAGATGCACACTGCTTCAGTACCCTGAGTAATACACTTGTGACAATTTATCTGCCATAGATTACAGCAGCAAAATATAGATGATACCATGCCTCACCAAACTTTGAAAGAGTTGCTACAGACATGGGGAAGCATGGCATAAAACATATCAAACATATCAAATATATCAAAGACACAAATAGCCCAGATTCTCCATCTCATCATAAAAGCATCAACCTGTCCTTCTCATTTCTTCCCTGCTAAGCTGTCAAACTCAAGAAGACATTTCTGTGACTTAGCATGTCTTGTCCATTTCTTGATTGGGGGCTGTAGAGTAGTTGGGAGTAATATTGCAATTGAGCTGCATGTCATTATCAGTATCCAGTTAGTATTTGCAGTTTAATCTTATAGACACAGTATATAACCTTTAGTCTTCTGTTTCCCTCTCTTTTTGTGTCTGGTGTTGCAAGACATATGTAACATACAGATTTTTCTTGAGCTTCCTCCTCCTCCACACACCACTGGGAGATCCTGTGCTGAGGGACAGTAATTACTTTCCTCATAATACCACCATAGCAACCTCAGTAACTGGCATTGCCAGTTATGAAACAGTTGTAGACACTTTGAAGATTGATGTTTTGTCAGTATTCTCACCATTTTTTAGCATTAAAGTTTTATTAATCACAACTTGAACAGACTATGGGTAAAATGACAGCATTTTCCACAATATTAAAAGAATGACATATGAAAGCTTTTCAATGTGTCACTGAAATACACAAGGTGGTCTGATGAGGAGAATAATTACTTTACTGAGCCAAGAATGAAAGAGACTAGCTGAACCTGGCATGTTGCAGTGGAGGTCGAGGTAAGGCTCGCTCCAAGTCGGTGCCGCGGCCAAAGGGTCGAAGGCGCAAAGACGAGCCCCAGCGTGCTACTGCTTCAGGGGACACAGACGACAGGCCCCAGGGCATGCAAACGTCGTAGCTGTGTCGCCCCTCTCTTGCCAGGTAGCTTCCATAGTCTCAAATAGACGCTCAAAGGATTCCACCGCGTTCCTAAGCTGCCTTGTCTTGGTCGGGAGAACCTGTTTGTCTTGGAAGTGCTTCCCCTTCATCTGACTTGAGTGTCAGTCATAATGCATACTGGGGACCAGTGGCAGCTTGAACACGGTAGAAGGTGACCTTTAGGTATACTGTGGTGTGTTTTCACAGCACTTTTCTGTTTTCTTCACTGCTGCCCATTTTCTGAGCAACCAGACTTCAAAATTATCATTTGGCTTCTGCAGTTTATTACTTGGTAGTATGCAAGCATGCACTCAAAACTTAATAAGTGATAGAAGCCATATTATAAGCAGTATCTGCTGGCTTCTCTATGGTCATTAGTTTGGTTGTGTTTAGATAGATATGCACGACTGATAGCCACCTGATTTGTGGTCTGTTGTCTTTCCTGACCCAAAGAGCACTTGTCTCAAGAAGACCACACATGACAGTGATCACCTCCTCCCTGAAGACTGCACTCCCTCACACACAACCTAGGGAGGCAGACTTTCCTGAAGCATCCCTCCATAAAGAATGTACCCTCTCAAAGATAACTTCCTCCAGGCTCAAGAGCAGCAGCATTGTGATAAGTTTCCTTATTGAAACACTTCACTCTTTACCTCAACAGATCTCTTCTGCCGCGACTTCTAGCGCCAATAAGAAGTTAGCGGCTAGCCTACTGAAGGCCATCACATATATCCGTCCACTTGTGATGTCTTGAGCAGAGACTCCTGAAACACCATCGGCTCCTCTATCCCCTGGCCGTAGTTATATCGCTAGTGCTGGAAAAGGGCCGTGTTGTACCAGTGTGTAGCTCATACAGTCACTGCAAGAAGTGATAATAACTTTTAACAAATACAGAAATATGTATATGTATGTATCATCCTCTGCCGTCATCCTGTCATTACAAAGCTATTTTGTAGAGCACAGGCGCCCTCATGTTGACATGTACTCGTAAACTGTTGCATTGCATCACCCTTAATCAGTCAAATCATCTTCTGAGTTTTGTTGGGTCCCTCATTTTTATTGTGTGAGTTTTGTTTTCAAATTTACTTCGCAGGAAATAAAAATCATGATGCCTTAAATTATAAATATCCTTTTTTTATTCAATAAGTCGTCTAGTCATGTAAACTGGAAATTTGTACAGAACATAAAGGACTGCATTAATGTACAACTCTTTCCCTCTCCATTGTATGTATGTACATGTTTAGTGAAGCAGTGACTGATGTATGACAGACTGACACACTGAAAGTTTAGTAACAGAATTTTATGCATGAGGAGAATAAGAAAGAGAACAAAAAGAAGAGCAATTAGAAAAAGTATTTATGTATACGCTTAATCTTTACATAACAAATACTAATCAATAACACTAAGAACAACACTGATTCTCACAAAGAACACCATAAAAGTCAACTCACAAGTGTGCAAGCAGCGTGGGTAACATGGGGATAAATGGCGATGCTAGTAACTAAAGAAGGGGAAGTGGGGACGGGAACTCTTGAGCACATGTGGCGGGAGTCCTGCACGCTTCCTCTTCTCCTGCAAGGCTGTCATCAGCTTGCCATGGTCCAGTGATTCGAAGTAGAGAATTTTGTGCAACAGCTGATTCACATGAGGGGGTACAGCTAAATCTGGCGAGTCATTGTAGTACTCCAGTATCCGAGCCTCCTTTGTGATGGCAGGCGGCGGTATGAACAGTTTCTGTGTTGCAGGAGGGATCTCATTGATATTGGCATGAGAGGAGGTAGTTTCAGAGTATGTGGGAGGCACTTCTGTTGGAAGGCAGAAAGGAGGGAATTATGGTGGGAAGTGTTCTATATGCTCAGGCATTTCTCAGCATTAGTTTTTCAAGATCACGATGGTGTTCAGCACTTGATTCAACAGCCACATATTCCAAGAGAAAGGCTTCCTATAACAATGTGGTTTACTGTCGTTTGGTGGTTTCACTTGCCACCTGGAGGCTGTGCTGAGGTCACCTTGAGCCACATGGATATAAGTATGAAGATGTTTTTTTTTCTTTTCTGTAGCAACATTGTATAAATACTACTTGCCTGACCAAACCAAGCCTGCCAGTAAGTTTGCTTGTTAGATTGATTGATTGATTGACAAAGAAGGGAGGAGCATGCCATCCCAACCCCCAGGCAGTAATTTGACACTTTTAAATCACAGAAAGTAAACATCAAAAGCTAAATCAAAATTAATAAAATGTATTGGCTTTGAAAATGTCAACATAAAGTAACTTGCTAAAAGAAGCAGAATCCCCATGCATGGACACATGAAAAGGGATGAAACTTATCTGTAAATGAACAGCTGTTATGGCACAGAAAGAAGCTTACATCGGTCACCAGTCATAGAAAAGCAAGAGCAATACGCCTTTATAAAATGTAGTAAATTGTATGAAGAACCAGTCATGCCGATGAGGAAAATGACCAAATAAACTGTCATCAGGGAGAAAGACTTTTAAGTCACAACACAGGAAAGATAAGGATAAGGAGGAAGGACAATGTAACTTACTTATTACTCTGAAGTTGGAGGAGCGAGTGGGATATATGGGGCGCCACCTGCCTACTGACACCTCCCTCTTAGTGCTGGTGGAGGGGCGGCTGGAGGCTCTGTCATTTGTGTTGGTGGTGGTGGTGCCATACGGGAACCCGAACGCTGCTGGTAGGCAGAGACACACCACTACCAACACTTTCATCTGGAGGGAGTAGGGAGTGTAATGTTACTATCCTCAAGCGTGGGAGTGAGACTTTGTAGCATGAAGCAGTGAGGTCAGTAGCAGTAGAGGAATCACATAGCTTTTGAAACTAACACACTACTAACCATTTTTTTTATTATTATTGTTATTGTTATTATTATTTTTATCATTATTATTATTATTATTATTATTATTATTATTATTATTATTATTATTATTATTATTATTATTATTATTATTTTTACTATTATTATTAGTATTGATTTATTATTATTATTATTATTATTATTATTATTATTATTATTATTATTATTATTATTATTATTACTATTATTATAATTTTTTATATACATGTGTGTAATATGTTTTGCAATGACTACAGGAGTGAAGACAGTGCAGGTGAGTGAAACAGACCCCCTCAAAGTGTGTCTTATTTTAAGTTAATGTAGCGTCCTGACTTTTAAGTAAGGAAACAGACTCCAGTTTTGTGCAAATGACATGCAACACAGCCCCACAGACATGGACATCTCCAGGCAAGGAGAGTCAGTTCTCCCCATTTGGAAATCTATCATATTCCTGTTGACACTTGATTGCAAGTTATAAAAATAATACTTTCCTAAACCTCAGAAAGACACCTGGTGGTGCAGTTATTAGGAAACTGTATATACCATTGCCTTGTGATTCACCATGGAAAATATGAAATTTGATGTGTATATGTATAGGATCTAAAACGTTGGCTCTGCCCCCCTTGAAAAAAATCCTTCAGATGCCCCTGCCTACCTAAGTAATCCGAGGGACATTGCCTTGGGAAACCTCGGAAACGTGAATTGGGGTCGCTAATTTTTGGGCACAGTGCCGTAAGAAGAAACTCAGTAATCATAAACTGGGTCACTAATTATTCCCTGAAGCTGTGTCACAGGTCTATATATTCTTAACCATGTATGGAGCCCATTGCGACTATATACCCACTTTCCATGGCCAAAGTCTCTGGTTGCTTCCGTCTCTTGCATCCACTGTTTTCAAAGGCATTTTATTCATTTTTTTTTTAAGAATAATCGGCATCCCTTACATACTGCTTTGCCTGATCCTTTTACTCCTGCCCGGGTCATGAGGTTTGCTCTTAGTCAAAACGATCTTGCTTTTAATCCTATGAATTTTTGTACGATACAATTCTCACAATGTTTTCTTCCGTCTTTGACAAATTTATGGAATCAGTTACCCAATGAGATTGTCCTTTCTGCAGACATTTCTACATTTAATAAGTCTCGTGTTTATGTCTTTTTGAAACAGTAATTTTATTTTTCCTCTTTTTGGTTTTGACTGGCCAGTTTCTTAACTATTCGTTGCCTTTGCTTCTCTCCAGTACCTTTTGGTATTTTATGTGGTTCAACTTGTTGTATCTGCATCCCGGAGGGAGGCTTTGGTAGCTTATCATAATAATAATAATAAAGGCCGAAGAGGAGCTCATTCGGGTTCTAATGAATGTTTATTTTAGGTTCATAGTACAGAAGAATAGTCAGTCTACCAGAGGGGTCATAAAACTAACCCTGGAAATACCCGAATCTCCAACGAAAGCTTTGTGAAATGTGTGTGCTTGGGCGGCGAAATGTTTCAGAATCTACCTCCCACGCGCCGCGGTGCACTAGTGTTACATTTCACCTGGAATTTGACTTTTACGATAATAGATTGTGGCTGTGGGAGTGGTGGACAAGTGCGAGTAATGACAGGCAGGTGTAGATGGAAGTAATCACAATGTTGTATGTCATGACTTGTTCTTTCTCTCTCTCTCTCTCATTCTATCTATCTGTCTACATGTCTCTTTATCTATCTATCGGTCTATATATCAATCTATGTATCTATCAATCTATCTACCAATCACCTTTTTTTTTTCTACTTCATTTACGAGACAATTAAAAAGTGCAACATCATAGCCCCCGGAGAGAAGGGTCGCGGCGGGGAACCGGTTTGAGGCTTCTCCAAACACGCCGCCTTCCTTTTACTTTCATGAATCGGGGTCGGCGGGAAAGACGGATCGGCGGCGAGCCTTCGTGATGTAACTTGTGGGGGATTTTAAGAGGAACGACACACGATCTAGAGAGAGAGAGAGAGAGAGAGAGAGAGAGAGTTTACATAGATTTACATAGAAAATCAGACCACACAGACCCCATGGTCCAGACTACCTAGGTGATCTGTCCTTAAACCTGTGATTTTACATTAATCAGATGGCTCCATAACTTTGCATTTCTACTCTAGTTATTGTTAAGTTGAAGGAAGTGTCGGTCGAGCTTGTTTTAAAGGAGTTAATCGTGTAACACTGGACCACTGAAGGTGGGAGCTTGAAGAAAAATTTGGTGCAGTCTGAATTTATTTGTCTACATTTAAGTTATGTGCCATTAGTCCTCGTTCGCAGTGTCATCGATCATAAACAATTTTGATTTGTCTACATTCGTAAATCCATTAAGTATTTTAAATTAAAACATTCGATCAGTTTTCCTCGGAGGCGACGTTTCTCAAGAGAGAACAGCGGAAAGCCTCTCGTCGTAGGGTTTGTTGCGCAAGGAAAAGGGATCAATTTTGTTGCCCGACGTTGAACACCTACTTTAACAATGTCCTTTGCATGGTGGGGAGACCAAAACGTACTGTACGGCATACTGCAAGTGGGGTCTGACTAAACTATTGTAGAGCGGAAATATTACTTCTTTATTTTTTAATAAAATGTTTCTTTTAATGAAGCTCAATATTCTGTTCGGTTTATTTGCTGCAGCGATACATTGCTGTGAGAATTTGAGATTTGACTTTGTTTTGATTCCCAGGTCCTTGACGCACTGAATGCTTTTGAGTTTGACGCCGCGCGGAGAGAGAGAGAGAAAGAAGTCTGCCCTTTCTCTCGCACGGTCGAGGGGTGCGGGGTGATTACCATTATGTACTTGAGCACCGTTACAGCTCAGCTCCTTTCTAAGTGCAAGCGAAAAAAAAAAAAAAAAAAACTGGCTGCCTGATACTTTTTTTTTTTTTTTCAACTCCTTGTACGGTGCCATGTAGGCATTTTGTATGTGGGTCGTGTAGCGAAACATCGGACGACTCGCATTAAATTTTGTGGTTATTTATTTATTCATTTGATTCGCGAGTGTGTGTGGGTTGAGAGGGACACGTGCTTGCCTTGTGCTGGGTGTCGCCGTTTTGGGTTGATGCTGTTGCTGTTGTCGTTGTTGTTGTTGATGATGCCTCGAGGCGGGGGCTAGCTAAGCTCCACACCACCCGCTAACCTCTCCACACACACACCACACACACACACACACACATTTTCCTCATAAGTCCAGTTCCACAACACTGACCCTCCACCTTGTTAACTCTCTCTCTCTCTCTCTCTCTCTCTCTCTCTCTCTCTCTCTCTCTCTCTCTCTCTCTCTCTCTCTCTTACATGACGGTAAGAGTACAGGAACGAGTCGACGGCAATGAAAAAAATACAAAAAAGGTACAAGAAAGTGATTTGCAAAAAGACACATGTATGTATACGTAGCTATTACAAGCCGCTCCACTTCCCTTTCCCCTCCTTTGCCTTCACCTTCCGTCCTGTCAACCTCCACAGTGAAAGCCTCCTCCTCCCTTCCCCGTCGGTACTTCCCCTTCCCTCCCCGAGCTAATACAGGTCTTGAGGGGATTTGTCCGGTGATGAATGGGGGCTATTTTTTGTTTGTTTGTTGCGAGATATAATGAAATGTTCTGGTTCTGTTTTGTTATTGTCATCCACGGCGGTGATTAATTCGTGGCCCTGCAATGTGTGGGGGAAAGTGTCAAGTGTGGGAAGGCGGGAAGGGGCGTGAGAGGTGGGGCGGGAAGTCGGGGGAAATGCCGCAAGGGGTGTGGTCGGCGGGTTTGGTTATTTCTCTTTCTCTGCCCCCTCCCCCCACCACCACAGCGATATAATCAAGTCATTGTGAAACTTCTTCAAATTCAACCTCTGCCGGAGTGATATTTCTCGTCCACCCAACTGTATGTGATTGCATCTTCGAGGGACTGGATGGGAGATAGGGGGCGGGGCTGGGCGGGATGGGTGGGCGGCTATCGGCTGTCACCCACATGGTCACCCCGCGCCGCCCACAGCCAGACTGGAGTTAGGGCGCAAGATGATCAAGAGTCCCCGTGAAAGTTGTCTTCCTTCGCCACACGAGAGCGGGGACTAGTGGCATCATCATTTCCTCTCAGCTACGAGGCCAACACACGATTTTTTTGCCATTAAGAATTTTTTTACATCAGTGTGAAGATAGTGATGTGGCGCGCGATTTCTTTCCTATTGTTATTTGCTCGTACACTTGATTCTTTTATTATTTTTTTTCTCTTGTATTATTAGAGTGTAGAGTTTATGACCTCATTTACGATTTACTGACGAGTTGATATTTTCATTTATTCACTTATATATCTGACTAATTTCAATAGTCGTCGATCACTGGAATAGACCCCCGCCGTCAGTAGTTAGCTCACAGATTATCAATAGCTTCAAGTCTTCATTTGATAAGTACTTCAGGGATATAGGATTTAACTGACCCTTTTCGTACGTTCCAGTCAAAGCAGCACGGCCCCAACCTGAAGACGTAATGTGTTAACAATTTCCCCCACAGCTTAGGTCACCTGGGTAGTAACTTCCTCTTATTTCTCTCTTTCCTGTAAAATTTCCATGTCCCTTTCTTCCTAATAAGGCACATGGTGTTCTCTTCTAACTATTTCCTGCCGGCACGTTCCCGGAGAGAGAGAGGTGGGTGGGGAGGAGCCTTCATCTATTCTATCCTGCCCTACCACACGTAGATTACTAGTAGCAGCGATAGCAGACAGACACCCTCGCCATAGACCGCCAGGTCTTCTGGTGTCTGTTTTTCCTATGTATTCATATGTATAAGGATCCTTCTTTACAAATGCTAGAAAAAAGTGAATGGTCAACTTGATAAAAAAAAAGATGTATTTGATAAAAAAAAAAAAAGATGTATCCCGCTGGTCCTTCGCCACCTTGTCAGTGCACCTCTTTGATGAGTTTTTTCCTCCTGACCAGCAAAAACCTTAGAAAGTAAAAGGGGGAACCGTGATGTCCAAGTCTCACCACCACCTAAGGGCCAAGGAGATCGAGGTGGGTACCGCGGCTAATACTATGGCTCCATATTTTATTGCCACGAAAAAAGTCTCCAGTAACCCCTATGTATATTTGTGTGAACGTCGTCGGTTTTGTTGTTGCGGCAGACGTTGCGTGAAAGGCGCGCGCAATAAAAAAAAAAAAAAAAGAATGGAAAAAAAAGAGGTGACTAGAACATACGTGATGTCCAAGACTGGCTACTCCAGAACCCCGACAGTGAGGAGGCAAACTCGTCCCTCTTCTAGTTTTTAATCATGTTGGAGGGGGAGGAGGAGGAGCAGAAGGAGGAGGAGGGAAGGGGAGGGGCGATTCAAGGGTGACGGAGCGGAAAGTCATCTACTGAAATTTTCACCACGATGCGAAATGCTTGCATCTTCCCGCCACCAAAACGGACTAGATTATGATACATTGTAAGCGAGTAATATTTTTTTGCTATTTATTTACTTAAGATTATTTTCTTTTCACAGTAAAGGAAGCAGCTCAAGGGCAAAAACATATGAAAACAACAACAGAAAAAAGGAAAACGCTAAGAAGTGCTCCTTTAAAAGAGTAAAGAAAAGTGGCCAAAATTATTATTATTATTGTTGTTGTTATTATTATTATTATTATTATTATTATTATTATTATTATTATTATATTTGTAGACGTAGTAATCGTAGTAGTAGTAGTAGTAGTAGTAGTAGTAGTAGTAGTAGTAGTTTATCGTTACCATCACCACCACCTGCCCTGTTAGTTACGCAAAAAAAAAAAAAATCTGCCGTGCTTGAAAGCAAATGTAAGAATATATATATAATAAAAAAATCTCGATTACTACTGTACAAAAAAGGAAGAAAGAGAAAGCATTATACTACGGTCAAAGATATGTATATAAAAATCATCATACTGACCCCGGAAAAAATACGCAATACCATAAAAAGTGGAACTAAACCCTTCTAAGGGCGCGGGGCGGACATTAAGACTTTCTGTGCCTGCCTCCTCGCCGTGTTTCATTAGCGGCCTACAAGCCAGGTGACGCGCTGTTGTTACTATTGCTGTCGCTGTTGCCTCATCGGGAAGGTAACTTGTAGCCGCACGTATGCCCAGACACTTGCCACACCTCTCCTTTCCTCCCCGTGGGCAGTGAGATAATGAGTGTGATGGCCATTAAGACTACGACTATTATACTGGGGTTGTTACTTTTTCCTTCTCGTCGTCGTCCACCTCCTCCTCCTCCTCCTCTTCCTCTCTTCCTCGTCCTCCTCGCCGTCCGTCTTTTCCTACTCTTCCTCCTGTTTTCTCGTCCTCCTCTCCTCGTCGTCCTCTTCGTCGTCGTCGTCGTCCTCCTCCCCCTCCTCCTCCTCCTCCTCCTCCTACTACTACTGCTACTACTACTACTACTACTGCTACCGCCCGCCACGTCATAACACAGGTGAAGGTCGGTATGCATTAGGTAAGACGGTTTCCCGTCTGCGCAATTAGGGTTGACAGGAGAGGAATAATGGTTTCACACACACACACTCTCTACCGCTCCGGTAGCTCAATCGGTTAGAGCGCTCTCTGCAAGGCTTCACGGCCAAACAGGCGGCGGTTCGAGCCCCGCTCAGGCCGGATTATTTCCGTTGACTAGGAGTGGTTACTGTCCCCCTTTGAGGAAAGGGGATGGGGTGTGTGGTGTGTGAGGTCCTGGCAGTACCCAGAGATCGACAATAATGAGCACTTGCTCACGTCGTGAGGGTAACTGCTGGCGAAAGCGAGTCCAACTCGTGATCAGGCCGTGGTGAATTACACTCATGCACGCACAGAGGAGCCAGTATCTGAGTGTGTGGTGCATCATAATTATAGACAAACAGGAAGGAGAGAGAAGGGAGGGAAGGGAGAGGGAAATACCAGCCAGAAATGTTGCACGAGGGTGGGGGGTAGAAAATAAATATTAGGTTGGTGAATTGAAGTGTAGGAGAGAGGGAGGGAGTGAGAGGTGGAAGAGGGCATGTGAAGAAAAAAAAGGGGGGGGGGAGGAGGAGGTGGTGGGGATGTTTGTGAAAGACACTGAATAAAAAAAAAAAGAGGACAAGAATGGCAATAAATACTAAGAACGAGATGGCAAGGAAAGAGAAAAAGTAAACAAGAGAAAAATGGAACGAGAGAAAAATTAAATACGAGAAACCTGGAGGGAGGGAGAGAGGGAATGCGTGTGTGGGGAGGGGAAGGGAGGGAGGGAGGGAAGATCAGGTTTCGGAGGGAAAGGTGTCAGGGAAGGAGGAGGAAAAAAATAGTAATCTTAGAAGTGAACGGGAAAGATCGGATGCCTATTTTTAGAGGTTAGAGAGAGAGAGAGAGAGAGAGAGAGAGAGAGAGAGAGAGAGAGAGAGAGAGAGAGAGAGAGAGAGAGAGAGAGAGAGAGAGAGAGAGAGAGAGAGAGAGAGAGAGAGAGAGAGAGAGAGAGAGAGAGAGAGAGAGAGAGAGAGCAACAACAAAAAATCATATCGCTGTTTTTATTTTGATGCCTAAAGGATAAGTAAAAGGAGAGACGAAAAGATAGAAATAAAAGTAAAGAAATAATGAAGAGAAAAACGAAAATGATAAGAATACATTTTAATTCCAGTCACACACGAATGAATTTGTGTGTGGGCGCCCGACGAGGAAAGACGTGTGAGAGAGAGAGAGAGAGAGAGAGAGAGAGAGAGAGAGAGAGAGAGAGAGAGCACACACACACACACACTTAAGTTGATCTATTGAAGCTCACTGGGCGGAGAATGGCTCAGTGAAGGGTGCATGGTGGGTGGTGAGCCGTGTAGCGCCTTCGGGTACATACACGGTAAGGGGAACAAGGATTAACATATTTATAACTACATACACACACCCTTCCCCGATCCTGTCACCTTTATCATCTCATCCGTTATGGGAAACAGAGGGGAAAGCGGATGAGAGAAGAAAAGGAAGAGGAAGTGGAGGAGGTATGGTTTGGTGATGGTCTGTTTTTTTTGTTTCCTTATACCACCTCCTCTACTATAAAAACACCACCACCGCCTTCCCCACCACCACCACCACCCACTGCCTTCCCCACCACCACCACCACCCACTGCCTTCCCCACCACCACCACCCACCGCCATCCCCTTCCTCCCTCATTTCACCCACCACTCAACGCCTCTAATCCACCACCACTATCATCCTTATCCATGATCACTTACCCATCCATCATTATAATCCACCACCATCACCACTACCACCACCACCACCACCATCCCCACCACTGCCACCATCACCCTCTTCTGCACTCCCTCCACTATCACCGCCATCACCCACCACCACTAGCACCCTTATCCATCATCACCACCACCACCACCACCATCCCCACCACTACCACCATCACCCTCTTCTGCACTCATCACCATCACCACCACCACCACCACCCACCACCATCAGTATTTCGGCTTTCACTCCCCAAAAGGTGTGCGTGGAAGCTAACGCGGATCATAGGGCGCTGTCTATTACTACTACTACTACTACTACTATTACCACAACCTTCACCGCAAAACTACCACTCCCTCCACCACATTCTCCTGTCGGTACCTGCTTGCGTCTACCTCACCCATGATACAATTTACTGGTGCAAGGGAAAGGTTGGAAGTCCGACACACGCAAGAGTAACTGGGTCAGGTAGTGTCCCGTTTTCAAGCAAGGTGGATGAGGGGAGGGCCAGGAAGGGAGGGGAAGCGGCGGGAAGGGGTGGGGAAGGGAAAGGAATGGGTTGAGTGGCGGTGGTGGTGAAGGGAGAGGCATGCAGCAGTGGGGGGAGGGGTGGGGAATGGAAAGTAACAACTGGAGTGCTAGTGAAGGGAGAGGAATAGGTAGAGCGAGGGAGGTGGGGAAGGGAGGAAGAGGTAGACAGGTGGAGACTAGGAAAAAAAACGGAAGGTGGTGAAACGGAGGTGGGAAAGAATAGGATGGGGAAGAAAATGGGTAAAAATAGCGGGAAAAGGATGGGTATGGGTTGAGGATGAAGGGAAGTAGTAGAAGGGAAGGTGCTGACGGTAATGCGTACTCGAGAAGGAAAGATAAGTGGCAGTGGAAGACAGAAGAGACACGGGGAAGGGAGAGGAAATGATGGAGGTGGAAAATAGAAAGACGGAGTGACGTAAGCGATATTATGTTCTGGGAATAGGAGTTAGGGGAGTTAAGGAAGTGGGGTTGGGGGGGCTAGGGAGTTTTTGAAGGTTAGGATAATAGGGGACAACGTTCTGACTAAAAAGAGGAAATTACGAGTAGGATACTGGAAGGGAAGTGGTCGCGAGGGGTCGAGAGGGGAAGGTGAATGGTGCAGGTGGTGGTAGTGGTGGTGATGGTGGTGGTTAGGAGGGCTACTGTTGGCGCCCATAATGAGGGTTCGAGGGAGTGCGGTGTAGTGTAGAGGGAGGATAATGATGATGATGGAGAAGAGGGGAAGTGTCTTGTGAAGGAGTTACGAAGCGGGGTTATGACTGTATTACTATATGAAAGAAGTGCTTGAGTTGTGCGTTAGTTTATGAAGAGGGGAAGAGGGTAGTAGTAGTAGTAGTAGTAGTAGTAGTAGTAGTAGTAGTAGTGGTGGTGGTGGTGGTGGTAATGATAGAGGGATAGTTGATGGAGTGGTTAGTGGTGGGGACGAGAAGAAAGAAAAACTAACGGAGTAAGAGGAAAAATATTATTATTTTTTTTCTCTCATTATGTGTTGTACCTCAAAACACACACACACACACACACACACACACACACACACACACACACACACACACACAGTGACAAGATTTTCTCCTCTCTGCAAACGAATTAAAGAAAACACTAAGACAAACAAAATCGAGAGAGAGAGAGAGAGAGAGAGAGAGAGAGAGAGAGAGAGAGAGAGAGAGAGAGAGAATGTAAAGTAAAGGAAAGTTAAAATAATAAAAAGGAAATGCAAGGTTGGGAAAGGTGCAATCGGGTGCAATGCTCCTTTCTCTCTCTCTCTCTCTCTCTCTCTCTCTCTCTTTACTTTCAACTCTTTTTCTTTTTCTCTTTCCCATGGTTCATCGGTCTATCTCTTTATCCTTTCTTTCTTTTCCTTCTTACTAAATCATTCTGAGTTTAAGAATTATTATTTGATTTTGTTTTGTGCAAGAAGTCAAAGGTCACATGTCCTTATTAGTGTGTCTTTGTTTGTTTGTTTACTTTTTTGTGTGTGTGTGTTAGGAAATAATTGTAGAGTAATATGTGGTGTTACTTTTTTCATGGTGTAGTAGTAGTAGTAGTAGTGGTGGTGGCAGTAATAGGAGAGGGTGTGGTTGTGGTGGTGAGAGTAGTGGGTCGGCGGTGTTGTAAGTTGATGAATAAATTGCAATATAAAAGTCGAGAGGCAGAGAAAGAAATATTGTTGCAAAAAATACATTAAAGAATAGGAACGCAAATATATCAGATAGCAACGCAACCACCACCGCCACCACCACCAGAACAACAAAAAAAAAAAAAAACATGAACAATAGCCATCAGGGTTTGGTAGACATGAGTGAGGGATAAGTAAACACACACACACACACACACACACACACACACACACACACACACACACACACACACACACACACACACACACACACACGCACACACAAGCACAGGTCAAGTTTGCTAATGACTTGCAGGAAACATATGACTGAGGAAGGGCGGGAGGGAAGAGAAGAAGAGACGTGATGAGGCGAA
Source organism: Eriocheir sinensis (assembly GCF_024679095.1). NCBI lineage: Eukaryota > Metazoa > Arthropoda > Malacostraca > Decapoda > Varunidae > Eriocheir > Eriocheir sinensis. The sequence continues at coordinate 9,836,196 of NC_066509.1, read as the reverse complement.
ATACTGAAATGTTAATAATGTCCTTTCTTCCTCATCCTTTCCCTCCTGCCTCCCGTTTTTCTTCCTGTTGCTAATTCTTTTCCTACCTCCTTTTCCTCCACTCTCCACCCTGGCTTTGGTTTCCTTTGTCTTTCCTCCTCCTGTTTCTTCCATCCTCCATGCTTTCTCCCTCTCCACATCCTTTGTTCACCCTTTTTCACATCATCCTGTTTCTTTTCTTAATATTGTTCCCTTTTTGTCTATTTTCCTCTTCCTTTTACTTTCTTTATCAATCATATCGTATCCTTCCTTATCTATATTTTTGCACCTTACCTCCGCATCATACCTTTCCCTTTCCCCTATAAAACTTGTCTTCCTTTTCTCCTCGCCTTCATTTTCCCTCCTCCTGCTTTCTCCCTTACATCATCATCTAACCTTTTACCTCTCCTCCCTCTTCTTCATTTCGCCCCTCCATCTTTATATCTTCTCTCATCCCTCTTCCACTTTCATCCTATTTATCTTCTCTGCCATTCCTTTCTTCTTTTTGTTTTCCTGCTCGACCATCCCACACATTTCGCCCCTCTCCAATCTCCATTCTCTTGTTTCCCCTTCCCTCCACCTCCACTTCTCTCCTTTCCTCTCCCTTCCCCTCGCTTCGGCCTGCCTCCCGCGACCCAGATGTTGCAGCATTACACAAAGAGAAGTTCATAAAGAAAAAAATGTTAAAACAGCGAAGTTAGATAAATCGTCTCTGCATATATAATCGTCATAAACCAAATAATAATAAACAAATAAATAAACATATAAAAGTAAGGACTGAGGCGTGAAAATGTGTGTGGAAAATATTCTTTTATGGTGGTGATAATTGTCATGATGGAGGTGCTGAGGGTGGTGATGAGAGTGTTCACTGATGCACGGTTTTGTTTTATTCTCCCTCCTTGTGGGTTGGATGATATGTAAGTAAATGTGTGTGTGTGTGTGTGTGTGTGTGTGTGGGTGGGTGTGGATGTGTGTGTGTGTGTGTGTCGTGATAGCCTTAAGAATGTTTTATGTGAAAGGTGCACTTTTTTACTGCAGATAGACAGACAGAAATAGAGAAAACCAGACCAACAGGGAAACGGAGACTCACTCGCCCACTCAGTGACTTGCAACTAACTGACGGACTCTGTGACTGACTGACCCACCGACAATCTGGAAAAGTTACACAGAAAAGTAACTACAACAAGGCAAAGTCAAGCACAGGCCCCACCCATGAGAACACACACACACACACACACACACACACACACGCACACATACACTCTCGTTATAACCAGTTCACAAAGCCTTGATCGCTCTTTCAATACCTTCCCGTCTTTCACCCTCCCTCCCCGTCTTCCGCCCCCCTTCCTCCATCGTCCGTCCGTCCGTGCATGAGACAGACAAGTGGGGGTCGAGTTGGGCGAAATGGTCATGAGTCACTGTCAAATATTTGTTCCCAGCCGAGCGAGGCAATGGTGTACCTCTTGTTGGAAGGGAAAAAAAGCGAGACGTCATTATCCAAACCATTTCATGAGAACGCAAGAGCATGAATCTCCATGAGTCTGCCCACCTAAGGTTCAATTGACGTAATGGCTTGTGCAACTAGATATACAATGGTTGGTAAAAAAAATGTATATCCTGTGATCCAAAAGTGTAAGACGAAGTAATTTTTCCGGAAACCAGACGAATCAGTGAATTCTGTAGGTGTGCAGAGTAATGAAGTGTTGTTGCTTTGCTCAGCGTGAAGTACCTTGTTTAGATAATATAGCCCCTCTGTCGTTGATACGGAGGTGTGTGTGTCCGCAATTTCAGAAGGCAAAGAGTCGAAATTTACCTTCAGCCAAGCAATACGGAAAATCATTTATTGTAACTGTTGATAAATTTGCTTGTTACTTTAAAATCTCTAATTCTCAAAAAAAAAAAAAAAAAAAAAAAAATCGTGCCGTAAGTGAAGTGATATTCTTTGCAATCAAGCGAGACCAAAAATCACAAGTTCGCATCTTCAAAATGAACGACAATATGCTCAATCAATACTAAGAAATGCACGAACTAGTCTTTTTTTTCATCGTCCGAGAATGTACATACGTTACTCGGCCTTCCAAGTCACCCTCTGATGAAGCTTTTGTGTGGTCGTTTGTTTCCTTTTTATGTCACTTTCTATTTTGCTTCCTGCTCCTCCTCTCCTTCTTCTTCCTCTTCCTCTGTCGGGTCTAATTTTTCTGCTCCCTCTTCCTCCTTTTCCTTATCATCTTTCTCTTTCTTGTTCTCTTCGTCGTCGTCTGCGTCGTCGTCCTCGTCCTCCTCCTCCTCCTCCTCCTCCTCCCATGAAATCGGACCTTCATACACTTACATTCCACGCCTTGAGTTATGCAAGAAAGTCATTGTTCGCAGCATAGTGGAGCAGTTCTTTGAGTCTCTAATTACGGGATATGATGATATTTGAGAGTGTGATGATGAGGCGGGGATGGGTGTGAGCAGGTCGCGTTACCCGGCGGTGGAAAGTATTTCGCAAAAGTGATGGGATAGTGACAATGATGAAGAGTAAGATAGTGTCAAGATGTTAGTAGAATAATTACTGCCCTCTTTGCCACTCCCGTTCAGGCAAGCAGTGTTTCGCAGCCTGAAGTAATCTAGTTAGTAATATTCAGTGTCCTCAAACCCTTTCACTAACTATGGCCGAGTCCATTGATCTGATCCTGGCATCTCTGAAAGCTTGATTAACTATTTCAATATATCCATCGTTATCACAGCAATCACCTAAGGAAACACGAATGATTGACCCTTTCAGTGTATTCATAAGAGCCTCCAATGAAACAAAGGAGACGCGGATTAACCCCTTTCCATCATTTAATGTATTCACGTCTCTAATCAAATAAGGGGGACACGGATTAGGCCTTTCAATAAGCGCTTAGTTATATTAGCAATCAATTAAAAGGAAACACGAACTGATCCCTTCAGTGTATTCCTAAGACCCTCTCCAGTCAAACAGGGGAGACACGGATTAACCCATTCCCAAGGAGCCTCAACCTGAAAACATTCCCCGGACCCACAACCTTCCTTTCACCACCTCCGCTGCCACCGCACAATGCCCGTCTCGCAAATTAATTCCACACCTGCTCGTCATGCCCCCGCCTGACCCGCCACGCCTGCCGACCCCAGCGCTGACCTTTCTTCTCTCCCGTCCTTCCCTCCTGCCCTTCCTTCCCGCTCCCTTGTTCACTGACCCGCGGGAGGAACACCAGTCTGCTTATGTCAGCGTCTTCTTGGCCCTCTGATCTTTCTTAAGCAGGTTATTTGCACCTTGTTGTGTGTGCCTGCCAGAGTCGTTGTCCAGTTTATATATATGCAAATGTTAGTCATGCCTTAGTTTATGATTTTATTTATTTATTTATTTATTTTTTTGTATTGTCGCAAGTAGTTTTTTTTTCCTTTATGGTCCACTTTGCTGGGGGGATGGTAGGCTTCCTTTCATTTCTTTCTTGGTTGCTTGCTTGCTCTCTCTCTCTCTCTCTCTCTCTCTCTCTCTCTCTCTCTCTCTCTCTCTCTCTCTCTCTCTCTCTCTCTCTCTCTCTCTCTCTCTCTCTCTCTCTCTCTCTCTCTCTCTCTCTCTCTCTCTCTCTCTCTCTCTCTTTATTGCTTAGTAGATTTTCTTTCGTGTTCCTGCCTTGTTTATCGTGTTGTGGCGAGCAAGTACTTAGGTCTGTTTTCCTTGTATTTTTACCTCACGGGTCATCCACGCTGGCTACTTTCTACAAACTGGTCTGTGTGTGGTTTGCATAATGGTGCTTGTCACTACACACACGCGCGTTGTCTCCTCATGAAACCTGAGAGCAGAGAAAGGTAACGGGAGTCAACACAATCCCAACGCCTGAGTCACTGGTCGAACACAGAGGTATATCAAGCATTTCTGGGCTCACATACCACCACTTAATAAGGCTTTCGTAGAGGTTGTGGGTATTTCCTTGGATAGTTTTATGAATGTAGTGATAGTCTGACAGGAAGGCTTCTGCACCATGAGCGTTTAAATCACGCATGAAAACACGGTTGTTGTTCCTTGTGACCTTTGAAATTTTTTTGTTGTGAGAGCCGAAAACGTCTGAAAATACGGACCCAATAGATAAACACGAAAAGGAAATAGACAGTTAAGTCCCAATGGCAGATAAAGAGACACACGGGGGGGGGGGGGGGGGTCAAGACGAGTGTGAATGGACACTGACACTTCGAAGGGGAGATTAGAAGTAATTAACCTGAGCAATCTTAATGGGAGCGGTTTGACTTTCAGAACCCGCGCTCCCCGAATCCCGAAGTAACAGAATCAGCGATGGTGGAGGCGGATAACCCACGAGAGGGCATTAAATTCTGTGCTTGTGCCCCACAACTGTTAATGGAAGCAGCGTGGTAAGAAACACTTCAGAACACTTCAAGATGCCGAGGCAAGAGAATCAGCAGTACAGTGTAGTCAGATATCCCACAACAACAAACCGTAAAATCCCTTCCTTGGGCGTCACAACTGTTAATGGAAGCAACATGTTATACATCAAAACCGCGCGTCCAAGATCCAGAGGCAAGGGAATCCGCAGAATGGAGTCAAATATCACACAACAAAGACCTGTCAAATCCCGTGCTGGGTCGTCACAACTGTTTTTGGAACCAATGTCAGACGGAACTCCACGCGTCCAAAATCCAGAGGCAAGAAAATCGGCACACTGGAGTCAGATATCACACAACAACAAACTGTCAAATCCCGTGCTGGGCCGTCACTTCAGAGCCGAGCACCCACCGCCGCTCACACCCACTACTCACCCTGAGGAGCATGGCGGGAAGGTGACGGAGGTGAGCTGCTCTGCCGCGAGAGTGAAGGCAGACTGAGGCGAGGGCGGGCCACTTCTTCCCCAGCACACCTCTGCCTCGGGAGAAAGGCACGTCACCATGCACGCCGACCCGGCCACGCCGCCGCCTCTTCTCACGGTCAAACTCGAGTCCTTTTATGACGTCTTCCTACCCCCCCATAGCATGCCGAAGGGCCCCCTACATCGTGACTCACCCCGTCAAATCCTCATCAAGCCGCCGGGTGAGCTTGTGCTGCGTCGTGCTGTGAAGGGGAGTGCATTGGGGTCGCGAGGGTCGTTTTTGTGATGCTGTAAAGATTGTAACGTGTCTCGTGCCTCCCTCTTCTGTGTTAAGAGGGGGGGGGGGGGTGACTGGGTCCCCGCCGCACGTTGGCCTTTGTCGGTGCTTTGTGACTTTGCACTTTACTTATGGGGCTTGAAGTCCAGTGAGTGAAAAAAAAAAAAAATAATAATAATGATAATGATAATACTACTACTTTATTATTACAACTATAATATTACTACTACCACCACTACTACTACTACTACTGCTACTACTACTACTACTACTACTACTACCTACACGTACACACAAAACATGGAAACTTGAAAGAGGACGAATTCTGCCGTAAACAAACTCATTACAGCTAGCAGACGCGTCGTTGCAATATAGTCACTTGCTTAGGAGGTCAAGTGTGCTAACGCGTTAAATCTGGTGTTTCGTGGCTGCGTGCATGTGTGTGTGTGTGTGTGTGTGTGTGTGTGTGTGTGTGTGTGCGAGATCGGAAGTCTGAAGATGCAGAAGAAAACGATGGTGTGGTTTTATACATACATTATTTATATACGTATTTATATCCGTATGTATTCATGTATATTTGTATGCATGTATGTATGAGACCCAACCATACAAGTGGAAATAAATGTAACGTTGATATCTTAAACGTAAGTGCTATTACAGTTTATCTTTTGACCTTCATATATCGCATACATACAGTAATTAATACAACATACAGACAGACAGACAGGCATAGGCTACATACATACATACATATATAAAATAACTTTAGCATTTTGCATACTTCGTCTCCATCCATGATTTTCCTTCTTCCAGATGCTACTACATGCAATGACCTTGACCAACCCCGCGTGCACGATCACTCCCACACCCACTCGGCCCTCTTAGACAAGGTAACATCAGACTTCTCGCCTTCATTACTATTATTTTTATTGCCACACACACACACACACACACACACACACACACACACACACACACACACACACACACACACACACACGTTAGAGAAATATACACAGAAAACAGAGGAAGAGAGAGACAACCACATCAAAATGGACAAACAAAAAGCCGGAACAGGAGTAAACACAAATGGAGAGAAAAAGTAAAAAAAATCCACCTAAAAATAGAATATAAATAAAAGCACAAGCGTAGTATGACAATAACCTCCACTTGCGGTTCGCCAACACTCGCCACAAACTCAAGGGAAGTTTCTTCATATGATACAATGTCATAATAACAGTCATTCGCCTATCATTGTTTTGAGGGGGAGGGAAGGTGTTAATTCGTTACCGATAGAAAAATAACAGTCACCACCCCTCATCACAACCACCACCATCACCACCATTATCATTACCACGTCTTCCCTATCATCAACCCTCATCCCTCATTACACTCACCATCACCACCACTACCAACACTACCTCTTCCCTATTGACAACCTCCACCCCTCATTACACTCACCACGATCACCACCACCATCACCACCTCTTTCCCATTATCAACCCACTCTGCTCATTATAACCATCATCAATATTATCACCACCTCTTCCTTATCAACCCCCACTCTCATTACAACCATCACCACTATCATCACCACCTCTTCCCTTTCCACTCTTCTTTACATCATTAACAAGCCACATCCCTCATCACAACCATCACCATCAGTATCTTCATCACCTTTTCCCTTTCCTCCCCTTTACATCATCAACAACCCACATCCAACAATCCTACAACCACCATCATCATTATAATCACTACATCCACCCTTTCCTCCCTCTCCCACTTTTTGCCTCCACACCACCCTCATCCCTCATCACCCATATCATCACCGCCTCATCCGTCTCCTTTCCTTCCCTCTTCCTACTCTTCCTCCATAACCTTATCCTTGGAGGGATCTGAAGGCATTAAAAGTGGGTGATTCAATACTTGCACGTGTGAGGGAGATGGAGAAGGAGGAGGAGGAGGAGGAGGAGAGAGATAGGGGAAGAGGAAAGAAGGAAGAGCGTGAGTGGGTGTGGTCCTTAGATGTGTGTGTGTGTGTGTGTGTGTGTGTGTGCCGCCAAGCATCACGTACACTAATGCATTCCGTGTTCTATTTTCTTTTTTGTCCTTGCCGTAATGAAAGTGTGGAATCGTGTACCCAAGGAGTTTGAGAGAGAGAGAGAGAGAGAGAGAGAGAGAGAGAGAGAGAGAGAGAGAGAGAGAGAGAGAGTTTGGGCATGTAATTTAATACGCACAATTAATATCAAATGGACAACGGCACTAATAGATTGATAACCGAGAAATTTTAGGAGTTAAGGCACACAGAGAATAAGTGGAATGGCGATAACTAAGAGAAGAAGTTAGGGCACACAGAGAATAAGTGGAATGGCGATAACTAAGAGAAGAAGTTAGGGCACACAGAGTATAAGTGGAATGGCGATAACTAGGAGAAGAAGTTAGGGCACACTGAGGATAAGTGGAATGGCGATAACTAAGAGAAGAAGTTAGGGCACACAGAGAATAAGTGGAATGGCGATAACTAAGAGAAGAAGTTAGGGCACACTGAGGATAAGTGGAATGGCGATAACTAAGAGAAGAAGTTAGGGCACACAGAGGATAAGTAGAAAGGCGATAACTTAGAGAAGAAGTTAGGGCACACAGAGGATAAGTGGAATGGCGATAACTAAGAGAAGAAGTTAGGGCACGCAGAGGATAAGTGGAATGGCGATAACTAAGAAAAGAAGTTAGGGCACCAAGAGAATAAGTGGAATGGCGATAACTAAGAGAAGTTAGGGCACACAGAGGATAAGTGGAATGGCGATAACTAAGAGAAGAAGTTAGGGCACCAAGAGAATAAGTGGAATGGCGATAACTAAGAGAAGTTAGGGCACACAGAGGATAAGTGGAATGGCGATAACTAATACCGTAATCTCAAACTCATCGGCACTTTAATTCGCCTGTTTGAAAAGCCTCTCGTAGAAGTTCCTGGGAAGTTCATGGACTGTTATGCGAACCTAGTGATATAATTTTTACACATCTACACCTTGAACGAGACAATCACGGAAACCCGGTCAATCTTCTCTGTCACCTTGAAAACAACCATAATGGGAGCTCGGTGCGTTTATGAATAGGAACAGAAAGTCGAACAGTTACCAAAGGAGGATAAAGCATACGAACAACCGACAATGGAAGGAGGAGAACGCTGGGAAAGACCTTCGTTGTGCAGTTGACTTTTATAATGGCTGGAAGCGGTGATGAATGACGTTATAATGCACCCGGAACCCCTGACGGTATTAGCGAGATTGCCTTTCCTATTCTTGGTAAAGGAGCGAGTCAGGTGTGAACGCAAAGGGAAGAAAGTCATGTGGGAAATATTCTTACCAGAAAACTTTTACATCGGAGAGAAAAAGAGAGGTTTTTCCCCGCTGTCTTTACCCTCCTCCTCCTCTTCCTTTCTCCCTTCCTCCTCCTCCTCTCTAATACTAGTGGAAAAACTCTCTCTCTCTGGCAATGACATTAGATATTTTCAGAGTCCACTTTTTCTTCCTTTTTTTTCTCCCACGCGAGTTTTTTTACTTTTTTTTTTTTCATCGGCGGGGGCGGGTCGAGAGTGCGCTGCGTGACTCTGCCTGATATAATGATACGATCGTTTTTACTACTAGTCTACAAGAGAGAGAGAGAGAGAGAGAGAGAGAGAGAGAGAGAGAGAGAGAGAGAGAGAGAGAGAGAGAGAGAGAGAGAGAGAGAGAGAGAGAGAGAGAGAGAGAGAGAGAGAGAGAAGAAAAACTAGGGAACTAAGAGGAAAGAGATAACACAACGGGAATGGATAATGTGGTGTTTGGTGTTCAGGGATTCCGGGGATAAGATACGCAGCGCTGGTCTTGGGGTTTATTGTGGTAATACTAATATGTACACAGACACGGGACGCGAGAGAGTACAGGACCGAGGTGTGTACGGCATCGTGTCTGGAGGTGAACTGGCTGGCTGTCCTGATCATTCGGCCTGGGTGTGTCGGTCAGGTGAGGTTGCGCTAATCTCCACACCTGGTGTAGGAGTCAGGTCAGCCATTGAATGTGTGTGTGTGTGTGCACCACAGATAACAAACAAGCGAGCCGTGTATGTAATGACTGACACAATATTGAAGAGAGAGAGAGAGAGAGAGAGAGAGAGAGAGAGAGAGAGAGAGAGAGAGAGAGAGAGAGAGAGAGAGAGAGAGAGAGAGAGAGAGAGAGAGAGAGAGAGAGAGAGAGAGAATGCAAAAAAATAGATAAAATGAAAGTAAAAGAAAGGAAAAAAAAATCACAGGAGAGAGAGAGAGAGAGAGAGAGAGAGAGAGCTTCCTCGATGCCCACCATCTCAACTCCAAGCAATTCGGCTTCCGGCAGGGAAGATCTGCTGCAGACCTGCTGCTCCTTAACTCTGCCTCATGGAACCACTCGCTGGACAGGGGACTCGACACCTTCGTCGTGGCTCTTGACATAGCCGGAGCCTTCGACAGGGTTTGGCACCAAGGCCTCATCGCCAAGCTGAAGAGCCTAGGTGTGCGAGGCGCCCTCCTGCAACTCACTGGGGACTACCTCCATGACAGGGCGTTACAGGTGGTGATTAACGGCCGCACCTCAAGCCAGCACCCCATCAATGCAAGCGTGCCCCAGGGCAGCGTACTAGGGCCTCTACTGTGGAATGTTTATTTCAATGACATTCTCCAGCTCATCCCTGAGGCCCAGGCGTACGCTGACGACTGCACCCTTGCCTTCACCAGCGACAGACAGGACTGGCAAGGCACAGTGTGTCGCATCAACATGGCACTCGACAAAATTATCGCCTGGAGCGGCTGCTGGCAAGTCACCCTGACCCCTGACAAAACGCAAGCAATGGTAATATCCCGCAGGCGAGATATCAACAATCTAGCCGGGCCGGGGATACAACTGGAGGGGAAAACGCTACCCCTTCAAGACTCCATCTCCATTCTTGGAGTGGAGTTCGACGCGGGACTCTCCTTCACCAGCCATGCTAAAAAAATATCAAAAAATGCTGCATGGAAACTCAGCTGTATACGGCGCATCTCCCATCTACTTGACGCCAAAGGGACTGAGGTGCTCTACAAGGCACAAGTACGCCCCCTCATGGAGTACTGCCCCCTCGCCTGGTCCTCCTGCCCTCCATCCTACCTTGCAACGCTGGATCGTGTCCAGGCCAGAGCCCAGCGTCTGATACAGCGCACAGGTCCTCAGCACGCGCGAGGCTCCCTGCAACCTCTCCAGGAGCGCAGGGATGTGGCAGGCCTGTGTGTAATGTTCAAGGCACACAACCTAAATACACCCCACCTGGTAGCTCTCAAGCTCCCCGCGCCCCCAACCCCCATACACTCCACCCGAGCAGCACCCCACAGACAGGAACAAGTGGCTGTACCCTTCTCCAGGACAGAACACCACTTCCGCTCCTTCCAGCCCCGCTACAGCCGCCTGTGGAACCAGCTTGTTCACCACACCGACCTCCACCATCGCGCGTCACTTCAAGTCTTCAAGCGGGAGGTGAACAGCTGGATTAGGACTTCTAGGCAGTAATTCAATGTGTCTTGTATGTAGCTATAGATAGATGAAGCTTAAAACCTTCAACTTTAGCACAATCTCCTGTAAGCCCTGTTTAAATAAAATAAAAAGAGAGAGAGAGAGAGAGAGAGAGAGAGAGAGAGAGAGAGAGAGAGAGAGAGAGAGATTAATTTTCTTGCGCTCAATATTAAGTGAAACCTTGAACTGCCTAACGACTTGCGTAATCTCATCCAATTTCCCTTTTTCCCAGTCCATTACCGTCCCTCCTTACCACTTCCCACCTCCTCTCCACATCCCTCCTCCTCTCCACTTCCCACACACGCCCTAATGACTTTCTTCCCATGAGTTTCCTCCGTTTCCTCCCCTCTATATTTCCCTAATCATCTGTATTCAACTTTTTCGTATTCTGCCCTATATTTACCCCTTCCCGTCACCTCTTCTTTCCTCCTCTTCCTCCACCTTGTTCACACACCCAGGAGCTAAGTGTAGTTTCCTCTGTATGTTATGTGGTTGCTCCGAGATGAAATTTCGCTGAGCATTTGTTTTTCCATGATGCACCGCGTCTGTGTCGTCACGCCCGCCAGCTGTTTAACTGGTGCCCACTGGAGCCCAAACCCCTTATTTAAGAAGTTAAAATGGGTGTTTGGGTGTTCCAGCAACACAAGGAACTTAGAAAAGAGTGGCCTAAGGTTTTACAGGTTCCCCAGAGACAAGAAAACCTGTCGGAAGTGGAAAATAGCGTGTCGCCGGGCAGATAAATATGACGCCACGGCAGAAATGCCTGCGTGTGCTCTCGTCACTTCTTAAAAAGTGATTATTCTCCAAGGAGTGATGGTGCCACTTGGGGACTGAAGGCTAAAAGGGCACTGAAGCCAGGGGCTGTACCATCTGTACATATTCCATCAAAACCACATGCAGGTATGTATAGTGGAAGCAGTGACGATGAAGGTGACTGGTGGTGGTGGGGTGAGTGTTGTGTCAAGTGCAGGGACAGGTGAGTGGCTGCACGTCCCAGATGAGAATGGTACGGCATTTCTTACTGTTTTAGTCACCGATATTTTGATAAGGATACAAGAAGGAAATATGAAACACATATGGTATTGTATGGACGAAATACAGCGTCTCTGACAGCTCAACTTCAGCATTTTTTGCTGTTCTCAAGGTTAATTTTCTCGATTTGATGTTCCAGCCTATTACAAAAGTTTCATTCTGCGCTAGTTTCATATTCTGCTGCATTGAAATAACGTAATAGAAGGGGCTTTCCCATGCTTTCCCCATGGCTTTTGGCACCAGTGCGCACGAGATGCGGGCGTGACGTCATCGTTCTCTGTGACGTCATAACAATGACGTCGGAACGAAATATCCTCTCTCTCTTTGATCCTTGGTTGCTCCCTTCCTCGTCTCCCTCTCAATACTCCCTGATTTTGTAGTTCTTTTTGTCCCCATATGAAGAACAGCAATTTATTTTCCTCTCACTGCTCCTGCCTCGCTATATACGGTCACTCAACAAATGCCCTTATATGTATCTTCATCCCGTCACGGTAAGCTTGTTTTTTACTAGTATCGCTCTCTCTCTTGTCAATGATTTCCTCTTGTCAATGTTTTCCTACTTCAAATCCTTTCACCGCCGCTGCTTCGTCACTAGTTAGGCCCATATTCTCAAACATTTAGGTACCTACATACCCACATTTGATAAAGCTTTCGTAGATGATGTAGGTATTTCCCTGGGTAGTTTAGTGAGCCTAGTGATAAGTCTGACAAGGCTTCTGCACCATGAATGTGAAAACGCTTATGAGAACTTGACTATAATCTCCTTTTGTCCAGTCTCAAATGTTTCGGGACCTATACACACCCACATTTGATATTAGGGCTTTCGTAGAGGTTGTGGGTAGGTATTTCCCTGGGTAGTTTAATGAGCCTAGTGATGGTTTGACAAGGCCTCTGCACCGTGAATGTGAAAACCACTCTAAAACCCGATTAATCTTCTCTTGTGGGCCTTGGGAAATATTTGTGAGAGCTGAAAGCGTTCCTAAGACAATGCTGTAAATTTGATCAGTCATCCAAAGAAACAGTCAATTAATCAAAGCAATGGGTTATTCTTTCATATTCTCTCTCTCTCTCTCTCTCTCTCTCTCTCTCTCTCTCTCTCTCTCTCTCTCTCTCTCTCTCTCTCTCTCTTCTATTCAATTATTCTCTTCTTATTCCCCCTTTCTATCAGCATCCCCCTCGTAATCTGCCTTTTCCTCCTGACATCATGAGCCTTTCCTCTTTCCCTCTCACTCAACATTTTACGTTGCTCACCTCCTTCTCCTCCTCCTCGCCTTCATCTATTCTGTCCTGTTCTACCACACGTAGATTACTAGTAGTAGCGGTAGTAAACAGACACCCTCGCCATAGACCGATAGGTCTTCTGGTGTCTGTTCTTCCTATGTATTCCTATGTATTCCTCCTCCTCCTCCTCCTCCTCCTTCTCTATCAGTACTACTACTACCCCATTGCCCAGGAACGCTATGCTCGGGTTTGTCCTGTGTCCAAATATTACAGGATGAAAAACGGGACAGAGTTAAGGGGTGCACGTCGTATAGGGGGGGGAGAGAGAGAGAGAGAGAGAGAGAGAGAGAGAGAGAGAGAGAGAGAGAGAGAGAGAGAGAGAGAGAGAGAGAGAGAGAGAGAGAGAGAGAGAGAGAGAGAGAGAGAGAGAGAGAGAGAGAGAGAGAGAGAGAGAGAGAGAGAGAGAGAGAGAGAGAGAGAGAGAGAGAGAGAGAGAGAGAGAGAGAGAGAGAGAGAGAGAGAGAGAGAGAGAGAGAGAGAGAGAGAGAGAGAGAGAGAGAGAGAGAGAGAGAGAGAGAGAGAGAGAGAGAGAGAGAGAGAGAGAGAGAGAGAGAGAGAGAGAGAGAGAGAGAGAGAGAGAGAGAGAGAGAGAGAGAGAGAGAGAGAGAGAGAGAGAGAGAGAGAGAGAGAGAGAGAGAGAGAGAGAGAGAGAGAGAGAGAAGGAAGAATTTGGCCGCATGCAGGAAAAGGAGATTAAGTGGTTCAATGCTAACTTATTAACAACCTCGGCCGCCACTTTCTCCATCTTAATATTCGCTTAGGTAGGAATGCGGAGTGTTCGTGGCCATTTGACTAGAATAATAATAGATGCAATTTCACTTGGGTTTCATTAATCAAGGTCAAATCATAGGGTCTGTGTGGTCTCTCTCTCTCTCTCTCTCCAGTAACACGCACCTGAGTTTTAGACATAATTAACCCTCGTCAGTAGTATTTGCAATGCACAAACCATGGTAATCCCTTTACTTAGGCACAAACAATAGTTTATCAGCGTGCGTGCTTTGTATATGTGTGTGTGTGTGTGTGTGTGTGCAATGATAATTATGGTAAATAGCAGATAAATAATTATCACAGACGGAGTCACTTCCTGTGGTCTCGTTTATGTATATTGTATATTATTGCGTCACCCAGCATGCTTCAGGTGCACAGCTCACGATAACCTCACGCCGTGAATGGAGGGGGAAATGAGGAGGAGGGAGGGAGAGGGAAAGGCAAAGGAGAAAGGAGCAAGATGAAAACGAGCACAAGAGTTGAAGTCGAAGAACGGGGAAAATGAAAGTGGAGAAGGGAAGAAGAGGACACGTGGCGGGGGGAATGAGGGAGAGGGAAAGGAAACCTCCGTTAGCAACAAATTTAATTGGAATGACCACTTCAGGGAGCTGCGTTAACCCCTTGGAAGAACAGGAAAGGAAACATGGAAACATGGAAATGCAGGCAACAGAAAGCCTATTGGCTCATTACGAGGTCGCCCGCTTGGGTGATTTAATCTGCTCGACCGCCACTTGGGGCTTGGTGAGCAGATGAAAGCACCTCGATATTGAGGAGCAGATGGAAGCCCCTCGTTATTCAGTTTACTCCTGACGCAGCGAAATGACGGTCGATTCTATATTTGAAGGAGTTGATGGTATTCGCATTTACTACTTCTGAGGGAAGATTGTTCCAGTGGCGGATGACTCGGTTTGAAAAGAAACTCCTTCCAATGTCTGTGTTACATCGACTCGACTGAATGGGTAAACCGTTATTTCTAGTTCTTGAGTTGGTTTGCAGTTCAAAGAATTTGGAGTAATCGACGTTATTGAACTTTTTTAGATACTTGAAGACTTGAATCATATCCCCTCGTAGGCGTCTTTTCTCCAATGTAAAGAGATTGAGTCGCTTGAGTCGTTCCTCGTACGGTTGAGCCCTGAAGGTTGGAATCATCTTTGTGGCGCGTCGTTGAATCCTTTCCAGTAAAGCAATGTCCTTTCTGTAATTGGGAGACCAGAACTGCACTGCATACTCGAGGTGCGGTCTTACCATGGAATTATACAAGGATAGCATCACGTCTGGTGTTTTACACTCGAAGTTCCTCGCTATGAACCCGAGCATAATGTTGGCCTTGTTGTATGCTTTTTACAGTGATTCGCGTGTTTCAGGTCACTGCTGATAGTGACTCAAGATCCTTTTCCTCCTGCATCGCTTGCAGAGGTCTCCCATTCATGATGTATGTGTGGTTACTATTTTGGGACCCAATGTGCATGACTTTGCATTTGTCAACATTAAAAGACATTTGCCATTTTTCCGACCATTCGATAATGTGATTGAGGTCTTTCTGAATGATTTCGCAGTCGGTCTTTGTGAGGGCATCTCCACCCACCTTGGTGTCATCTGCAAATTTCGATATTGTGGATTTCAGTCCTGATTCTAGGTCATTGATATATATGATAAAGAGGATGGGTCCCAGCACTGACCCTTGAGGCACTCCACTAGTGACTGGAAGCCAATCGGAAGGCTGTCCGTTGAGTAGTACTCGCTGTTTTCTGTCGGTGAGCCAATCTCTTATCCACGCGATCAGATTGGCTCCGATGCCCGCCGAGTGCAGTTTCTTAAGGAGTCGCTCGTGCGGTACCTTGTCAAAGGCTTTCTGAAAGTCCAGGTATATAACATCACTGGGGATGTGGGCATCCCAGTTCTTATATATACCTTGGAAGAAGTCTAATAAATTCGTTAGGCAGGAGCGCTTGTTTCTGAAGCCATGCTGGGTGTCGGAGATTACATTATTGTTTTCTAGAAACTTAACAAGTTTATCTCTAATAATCTTTTCAAGTATTTTTCCTGCCACTGATGTCAAACTTATGGGCCTGTAGTTTAATGCAACGCTTTTGTCTCCTTTTTTGAAAATCGGTGTTACGTTCGCCATCTTCCAGTCTTCCGGGACCTTGTTTAGTTGAACTGACCGGTTGAATATGGTAGTGAGTGGTTGAAGTATTTGTTGTTTAAGCTCTTTTAATAACCGCGGGGACAAACTGTCGGGTCCCGTTGACTTGTTCGTGTCGAGTTTATCCAAGTACTTTTTTACTTCTTGGTCGCATATTGAGTCAATTTCCAGCGGCGTGATCCCCCTCGGCGGGTTAGGACTCTAGGGAATGGTTTCTATGTCCTCGACTGTGAATACGGATGCGAAATTACTGTTGAGGATTCTGGCCATCTGTTTACTGTCCTGAGTTACAGATCCAGTCTCGTCTGTCAGGAGACCAATATTGGATTTTACTTTCTTCTTCGATCTGATGTATGTGAAGAATTTCTTGGAGTTAGTTTTGATTTCGCGCGCTATTTGCTTTTCATAGTTGCGTTTGCTACTCCGAATAAGGCTGCGACAAGCTCTGAGGCTGTTGTGGTACTGTGTGCTGGCTTCGGCCGTAGCATTCTCTTTCATCAAATTATAATTCCTTTTTTAGGTTTACTGCCCTTTTATTTCTCTGGTCATCCACGGTGGATCTACGGCCCCATTTACTCGCCTGGATTTCGTAGGCACTGTAGCCTTCTCTACTTGCAACAGCTTATCTTTGAAGACGTTCCACGCGTTGTCGATTGTATTGTCGGTGATGCCAAGTTGGTCCCAGGTCGTAGGGAAGCAGTGCACGGGCTAAGTTGAAATTTCCTTTTTTGTAATCTGGTATCACTGATGGATTATCTACGAGTTTGTGACATATGTTGATATTAAAACGGATTAAGTGGTGATCGCACCCATTAAGTTTCTCACCAACTGTACAGTCGCGAATGAGGTCGGGGTCGCTTACTAATACCAGATCCAGCAGATTTTCTCTTGTTGGTTGAGTTACAACTTGAGTGAGGAACGAATCCTCCACCATTTCTAAAAGCCTGTTACCCTCTTGATCTCCAGTCATCAGTCCCCAGTCAATGTTAGGGCAATTAAAGTCCCCAATTATAATTGCTTCCTTGCTTTGTGTTAGAGAGTGAATCTCTTCGTAGAGGGCAGTGTCATCGGCTGCCTGTTGTTTCGGAGGCCTGTATACGGTTGCAAGTGTTAGTTTCTTGTTATTTGCGGTTATTTCCACATAGACAGAATCGTATTTCTCTGCGTCCTGTTTGTCTATTTTATGGCAGGAGTGTACTTTTTACGTAGCAAACTACTCCTCCTCCTTTCTTGTGCTTTCGACTTTTGTGGAAGCTTTCGTACCCAGGGAATGACATTTCGGATTCTAGATGGGTAGAGTTGGCCCAAGTCTCTGTGATGGCTACCACATCTGGTTTCTCTGTTGCAATATACGCCCTAATTTCGTCCTTTTGGGTATTAAACTACGTGCATTTGTGTACATGATAGAAATGTGGCCGTGACGAGTTGTACCAGTTCGCTTGTCGGAGGCGTGGTTAGTTACACAGTTTCTTGTGAGTCGCACTGACGCTACGGGTTGGTTGATCAAGGGCTGCCTTTGCCCGTCCTCGCCGCCGTTTTTGAAAGGCTTTTCGAAAAGCTTTTCACTGCCTCGTCCAGAAGCCTCCCGAAACGCGCCGATCCAACCTCATTCAGATGTAGTCCATCATTCCAAAACAAGTCTGGGCGCTCAAGGAAGTGGTGCCAGGCGTTTGTAAACGCCACGCCTTCGTCGTCACAAATTTCCTTCAGACTAGTATTGATGTTGCTCGCTTTGCTGTTGAAGCCGGCGTAAGCGCTGATTCTGGGTAGAATTCCAGAGACAATGACGTGAGGGGACTTGGTCTTGTAACGCCGAATGACCTGACGGTATTTTGATAGTAGGGCCTGAGTTTGAGTAGACTGAACGTCATTTGTCCCCGCGTGAATCAAATAAACTGTGTCTTCCTTCGCGAGTTCCGTGACAGCATCGACAGCTGAAGTAATGTCGTCCAGTTTGGCTCCCTGAATACAATAACGCCTCCGCGTCTCTGTATTCCTGCCGCAGAATTCCGTTAATTGACCTCTAACCAGCGAGTCCCCTACAAGTCTAACAGATGTTTTCAGCTTGTCTGTGCCCCGAAACTGTGTCTGATCTACGCAGACCACAGCAGGAAGAATGGTCTTGTGGCGTCTAATGGATGAGTCGTGAGGTGGGAGGTGGTGGCGACTGGACGTGGAGGCGTTAGGAGGGCTGGTAGAGGAGAGGGACAAGGGGGAGCCAAGGGAAGATGAGGAAGAGGCGGAAGGGGTTGACTGCAGGGGAGCAGAGGAGGAGGATGTTGAGGATGTGGAGGAGGGGGCAGAGGCGGAGGAGGAGGGGAGGAAGGGTTGACTGGGGAGGAGGTGAGGAGGCGGATTTTTAGGATGTGGTGGAGTGGAAAGAGGCTGAGGAGGAGGAAGGGGCGGTAATGTTTGACTGTGGAGGAGTAGAGTAGGAGGATGTGGAGGAGGGGGGAGAAGAAATGTATGAGGAGGCGGCAGAGGCGGAGGAGGAGGAAGAGGAAGAAGGGGTTGGCGGGGGGGGAGTAGAGGAGGAGGATGTTGTTGATGGGGAGGAGGGGGCAGAGTTGGAGGTGGAGGAAGGGGCGGAAGCGAAGAGGGAGGAAGAGGAAGGGGAGGAGGAAGTGTAGGTGGTGGTGTGGGTGGGATGGGTGGGGGAGGGCGGGGTGATGGCGGTGCTGGTGGTGGAGGGTGAAGAGGGAGAAGAAGAAGACGAAGAAGAAGAAGAAGAAGAAGAAGAAGAAGAAGAAGAAGAAGGGAGTTGAGGGTGTGACGTCACGATGTCCCAGAGTAACGCATTGGAGCGTTGTAGATCCTCGTTGGTTGTTTGTAGTGCCTGAATACGTAAGTCTAAGACACAGTACCTACACATCGCGTCGCTGGTTTGGTAATGAATCGCAGCATATTTCTTTGAACAATTACAGCAATTGAAATAGTTGGACGGCATGATTACTTTATTTTTTATTTTTTTTATTTACTGTTGCAAGACGATATATCGGTGAGCTTTACAGTTAAGATGAATTTTGTATCAACACCTGGAGGGAGGCGGCTTTAAATCGGTCGAGTCACGCGGGAGAGTTTGAGGTGTGGCGTCTATGAGGGCCCACACGTGTTTTCCCTCCGGGATTAAAATTCTCTGGGGGATTAAACTTTTCCTCCTTTTCAAAACAGGTGTGCTGTATACGGGTCAAGCTTTGTACTTCTACGTTAGTGACAGATTTTCTACGTTAGTTAGACACAAGAAGCTCACTGTCTTTCACTGGGTGCTGTGTTAGGTCGTGTAGTTGTAATCCTACTGAGGAAAGACAGGAAACACAAAAAAGTCGATTAATAACTTAACCGCTCGTGGCTGTAGCAGGGAAGTCCTCTCACTGTAAGGTAATCCTCGCAACACTTCAGACACTAGTTAGACGCGTCACAGCACTGAGTTAGACGTTAATTAATTAGGTTGAGTGGTGCTAAATAAGACAAGTAAACAAGCACAGTTAGTCGTTCGATTTCTGAGAAGGCGTACGGGCCTATTTAAGTAACGGTTAATTAAAAACGTGGATGAACGGATTTCAAAAGTTGTGACGTTAAAATGTAACACACGGAGTCGATTTACACACACGGAGTCGATTTACACACAAAATAACAAGTGTCGTTTCACCAGACGAGGCGAGAAGCAAGGTTAAGGTTTGATGCCGGTAGGGCAGCGAGGTCAACGTCCGTCCCTTTGAGGAGGTCAGACGAGACTGAGGAAGAAGAGTAAACAGGGAAGAGGAAAGTTAACGGGGCAGGGAAGAGAGGGAGTTGAAAAAAAAGAGAGAAAGCATGGAGAAGGAAAGAGTAGGAAGGATCTATTGGAGGAAGTAGCAAGGAAGAGTGGAAAAAAGAAAACCGAGAAAGGAGGGAATAGTCGCGAGATGAAAAGTCCCATTACCAATCCTTCCCCTATCCACCAGTCCCATTACCAACCCTTCCCCTATCCACCAGTCCCATTACCAACCCTTCCCCTATCCACCAGTCCAATTACTAATCCTTCCCCTATCCACCAGTCCCATTACCAATCCTTCCACTATCCACCAGTTCCAATACCAATTCTTCCCCTATCCACCATTCCCATTAACAGTCCTTTCCCTATCCACCAGTCCCATTACCAACCCTACCCTATCCACCAGTCCCATTACTAATCCTTCCCTTATCCACCACTTGCATTACCAACCCTTCCCTTATCTACCGGTCCCATTACTAATCCTTCCCCTCTCCACCAGTCCCATTACCAATCCTTCCCCTATCCACCAGTCCCATTACTAATCCTTCCCCTATCCACCAGTCCTATTACCAGCGCTTCCCCTATCCACCAGTCCCATTACTAACCTTTCCCCTATCCACCATTCTCATTACCAATCCTTCCCCTATCCACCAGTCCCATTACCAACCCTTCCCCTATCCACCAGTCCCATTACCAAACCTTCCCCTTTCCACCAGTCCCATTACCAATCCTTCCCCAATCCACCATTCCATTACCAACCCTTCCTCTATCCACCAGTCCCATTAATAATCCTTCCCCTATCCACCACTCCCATTACCAACCCTTCCCTTATCCACCAGTCCCATTGCTAATCCTTCCCCTATCCACCAGAGTAATTACTAATCCTTTCCCTATCCACCATTACCAACCCTTCCCCTATCCACCAGTCCCATTACTAATCCTTCCCTTATGCACCCGTCCCATTACCAACCCTTCCCCTGACCACTAGTCTCATTACTAATCCTTCCCCTATCCACCAGTCCCATTACCAACCCTTCCCCTATCCACCAGTCCCATTACTAATCCTATCCCTATCCATGAGTCCCATTGCTAATCCTTCCCCTATCCACCAGTCCCATTACTAATCCTTCCCCTATCCACCAGTCCCATTACCAATCCTTCCCCTCTCCACCAGTCCCATTACCAATCCTTCCCCTATCCACCAGTCCCATTACCAACTCTTCCCCTATCCACCAGTCTCATTATCAACCCTTCCCCTATCCACCAGTCTCATTATCAATCCTTCCCCTATCCACCAGTCCCATTACCAACCCTTCCCCTATCCACCAGTCCAATTACTAATCCTTCCCCTATCCACCAGTCCCATTACCAATCCTTCCGCTCTCCACCAGTCCCATTACCAATCCTTCCCCTATTCACCAGTCCCATTACCAATCCTTCCCCTCTCCACCTCTCGTATTACCAACCCTTCCCTTATCCACCAGTCCCATTACCAATCCTTCCCCTATCCACCAGTCCCATTACTAACCCTTCCCTTATCCACCAGTCCCATTACCAACCCTTCCCTTATCCACCAGTCCCATTAATAATCCTTTCTCTATCCACCAGTCCCATTACCAACCCTTCCCCTATCCACCAGTCCCATTACTAATCATTCCCCTCTCCACCAATCCCATTACCAATCCTTTCCCTCTCCACCAGTCCCATTACCAATCCTTCTCCTATCCACCACTTCCATTACCAACCCTTCCCCTTTCCACCAGTCCCATTACCAACCCTTACCCTACCCACCAGTCCCATTACTAATCCTTCCCCTATCCACTAGTCCCATTACCAACCCTTCCCCTATCCACCAGTCCCATCACTAATCCTTCCCCTATCCACCAGTCCCATTACCAATCCTTCCCCTATCCACCAGTCCCATTACCAACCCTTCCCCTATCCACCAGTCCCATTGCCAATCCTTCCCCTATCCACCAGTTCCATTACCAACCCTTCCACTATCCACCAGTCCCATTACTAATCCTTCCCTCTCTCCACCAGTCCAATTACCAATCCTTCCCCTATCCACCAGTCCAATTACCAATCCTTCCCCTATCCACCAGTCCCAATACCAACCCTTCCCCTATCCACCAGTCCCATTATCAACCCTTCCCCTATTCACCAGCCCCATTATTAAACCTTCCCCTATCCACCAGTCCAATTACCAACCCTTCCCCTATCCACCAGTCCCATTACTAATCCTTCCCCTATCCACCACTCCCATTACTAATCCTTCCGCTATCCAACAGTTCCATTAACATCCCTTCCCCTATCCACCAGTCCCATTACTAATCCATTCCTTATCCACCAGTCTCATTACCAATCCTTCCCCTATCAACCAGTCCCATTACAAACCCTTCTCCTATCCACCAGTCCCATTACCAAACCTTCCCCTATCCACCAGTCCCATTACTAATCCTTCCCCTATCCACCAGTCCCATTACCAATCCTTCCCCTATCCACCAGTCCCATTACTAATCCTTCCCCTCTCTACCAGTCCCATTACCAATCGTTCCCCTCTCCACCAGTCCCATTACCAATCCTTCCCCTATCCACCACTCCCATTACCAACCCTTCCTCTATCCACCAATCCCATTACCAACCCTTCCCCTATCCACCAGTCCCATTACTAATTTTTCCCCTATCCACCACTCCCATTACCAACCCTTCCTCTATCCACCAGTCCCATTACTAATCCTTCCCCTATCCACCACTCCCATTACCAATCCTTCCCCTCTCCACCAGTCCCATTACCAATCCTTCCTTCATCGACCAGTCTCATTACCAATCCTTCCCCTATCCACCAGTCCCATTACCAATCCTTCCCCTCGCCACCAGTCCCATTATCAACCTTTCCCCTATCCACCAGTCCCATTACCAATTTTTCCCCTATCAACCAGTCCCATTACCAACCATTCCCCTATCCACCAGTCCCATGACTAATCCTTCCCCTATCCACCAGTCCCATTACCAACCCTTCCCCTATCTACCAGTCCCATTACCAATCCTTCCCCTATCCACCAGTCCGATTACCAACCCTTCCCCTATCCACCAGTCCCATTACTAATCCTTCCCCTATCCACCAGTCCCATTAACAACCCTTCCCCTATCTACCAGTCCCATTACCAATCCTTCCCCTATCCACCAGTCCGATTACCAACCCTCCCCCTATCCACCAGTTCCATTACCAACCCTTCCCCTGTCCACCAGTCCCATTACTAATCCTTTCCCTATCCACCAGTCCCATTACCAGCTCTTCCCTTATCCACCAGTCCCATTACTAATCGTTCCCCTCTCCACCAGTCCAATTCACAATCCTTCCCAGTCCCATTACCAACCCTTCCCCTATCCACCAATCCTATTACCAACTCTTCCCCTATCCACCAGTCCCATTACCAATCCTTCCCCTCTCCATCAGTCCCATTACGAACCCTTCACCTATCCACCAGTCCCATTACCAATCCTTCCCATATCCACAAGTCCCATTACCAATCCTTCCCCTATCCACCAGTCCTATTTGCAACCTTTCCCTCTCCACCAGTCCCATTACCAATCCTTCCCCTATCTAACAGTCCCATTATCAAACCTTCCCCTATCCACCAGTCCCATTACCAATCCTTCCCCTATCCACCAGTCACATTACTAACCCTTCCTCTATCCACCAGTCACATTACCAACCCTTCCCCTCTCCACCATACCCATTACCAATCCTTCCCCTATCCACCAGTCCCATTACCAACCCTTCCCCTATCCACCTGTCCCATTACCAATCCTTCCCCTATCCACCAGTCCCATTACCAACCCTTCCTCTATCCACCAGTCACATTACCAACCCTTCCCCTCTCCACCAGTCCCATTACCAATCCTTCCCCTATCCACCAGTCCCATTACCAACCCTTCCCCTATCCACCAGTCCCATTACCAATCCTTCCCCTATCCACCAGTCCCATTACTAACCCTTCCTCTATCCACCAGTCACATTACCAACCCTTCCCCTCTCCACCAGTCCCATTACCAATCCTTCCCCTATCCACCAGTCCCATTACCAATCCTTCCCCTATCCACTAGTCCCATTACCAACCCGTCCCCTAAATTAAAAAGTGGTAATAGCAATAGTTAAAAAGGAGACCATGGTAACGATTAAAGTAACAGGGAGTGGTGGATAGGGGAAGGATTGGTAATGGGACTGATGGATAGGGGAAGGGTTGGTAATGGGACTGGTGGAGAGGGGAAGGGTTGGTAATGGGAGAAAAGAAATGAGGTGCGGGAAAAGAGTGAAAGTAAGAGCGAAGAGGAGCTAATAGGACGGAGAAGGCGGGACAGATATGACGGTGGGAGGGGGGGGGGGAGTTGGAAAGCAGTGAAGATGATCAGTCAATGTGTTCTCACGGTGAAGGTGACGAAGAGAGAGGAAACGTGTTCATCTCGACGGCGAACGAGTTGAGGACGCGACGAGAACCAGTCTTTGTGTTCCTGTGCAGTCGTGACGAGGGATGGTCTCTCTCTCTCTCTCTCTCTCTCTCTCTCTCTCTCTCTCTCTCTCTCTCTCTCTCATGAAAACAAAGAACAACTGTTAACATGTCCATTCCGCCACTTCTGAGTGTAAAAGCATTTGTTAGTGTCAACATGAGCAGAGAGAGAGAGAGAGAGAGAGAGAGAGAGAGAGAGAGAGAGAGAGAGAGAATATATTGCATAGAAACAAGCAGACAGAAAGACATTAGGGGCCTCTCTTATTACTTACGATCACACACACACACACACACCATTCGGATAGCTCAGTCGATTATTAGAGCGCTGCGCTGCCAGGATTCCCGGATCCCCGCTCATTCTCTAGAAAGGCGAAGGGTGCGTGGAGACAAGATCGAGGTTTATAAATGGATGAAGGGCTTTAATAAGGGGGATATTCATAAGGTTTTGTTGGTAAGAG
Source organism: Eriocheir sinensis (assembly GCF_024679095.1). Lineage (NCBI taxonomy): Eukaryota > Metazoa > Arthropoda > Malacostraca > Decapoda > Varunidae > Eriocheir > Eriocheir sinensis. Next base: position 9,811,567 of record NC_066509.1, on the reverse strand, counting down.
AACCGGGTACGACACGAATTAATGGGTTTAAACTGGATAAATTCAGATTCAACAGGGACATAGGCAAAAATTGGTTTACTAACAGGGTGGTGGATGAGTGGAATAGGCTTAGCAGTCATGTGGTGAGTGCCAATACAATTGTTACATTAAAAAATAGATTAGATAAATTCATGGACAGCGATATTAGGTGGGGTTAGATACACGGGAGCTTAGGTTCAAAGGAGCTGCCTTGTACAGGCCTACCGGCCTCTTGCAGACTCCTGCGTTCTTATGTTCTTATGTTCTTATTTAATTCCACTGACAAGGAGTGGTTACTGTTCTCCCTTAAGCAAGGGGGATGGGGTGTGTGGTGTGCGAGGTCCCAGCAGTACCCAGAGATTGACTATAATGAGCTTCTTCATATCGGGAAGGTACTTGATGTAGATTGCGAGTCCAACTCGTGATCAGACCGTGGTTGAATAACCTGGCAGGCTGGCAGGCTGAGGATCCAGACCCGCCCAAGCCGAGAGTTTTCTGGTGACATTGAGTGGTTTCTATTCCCCTTGGTCAAGGGAATTGGGTGGGTGATCTGTATAGGTTCCAGCAGTGCCTAGAGATCGATTAGAATGAGCCTTGCTCGAATCGGGAGGGCACTTACTGTGATGACGAGTCCAGATCGTGATCAGGCCGTGGTGAATTACACACACACACACACACACACACACACACACACACACACACACAAACACAAACCGTCTTCTTCCCCACCACTCCCCCTCGTGAGCCATATGACGCTAAAACTCACACCTCTCTCCACCACCTCCTCCTCCTCCTCCGTTCTCACGCCCGTTACCTGCAACATCTTGACCCACATGAGTTAATAACAGTGACTGGCCGCAATATGTCATGTGGCTATTTTGAGCCTCGATTTTTCATGCGAATACGCTTATCACTGTGATGGTGTTACGGGAGAATCACCTGTCGTGTAGGCCCCATTACAAATTAAAATACGGTCAGTAATTTTCTCAATTATATATATATATATATATATATATATATATATATATATATATATATATATATATATATATATATATATATATATATATATATATATATATTTTTTTTAAACAGCACCTCTGTCAAGTCAAAGATTATTTCCATATTATCATATTGCTTCCACCACCATCACCATCACTACTACTACTACTACTACTAGCACTACTACTACTACTACTACTACTACTACTCTACAACTAACATAAGAACATAAGAACATAAGAACGCAGGAGTCTGCAAGAGGCCGGTAGGCCTGTACGAGGCAGCTCCTTTGACCCTAAGCCCCCGTGTATCTAACCCCACCTAATATCGCTGTCCATGAATTTATCTAGTCTATTTTTGAATGTGACAATTGTATTGGCACTCACCACATGACTGCTAAGTCTATTCCACTCATCCACCATCCTGTTAGTAAACCAATTTTTGCCTATGTCCCTGTTGAATCTGAATTTATCCAGTTTAAACCCATTACTTCGTGTCCTACCCGGTTCTCTTACCAACAAAACCTAATGAATGTCTCCCTTATTAAAGCCCTTCATCCATTTATAAACCTCGATCATGTCTCCACGCACCCTTCGCCTTTCTAGAGAATGCAAGTTTAACTGTTTGAGTCTTTCCTCCCTTTCCTACCACTACTACTACCACTACTGCTACAACAACAACAACAACAACAGCTACTACTACTACTACTACTACCACTACTACTACTACAAAAACAACAACAACAACAACAACAACAACAACAACGACGACGACGACGACGACGACAACAACAACAACAACAACAACAACAACAACAACAACTGCTCCTGCTGCTGCTGCTACTGCTGCTACAAGAACAAGAACTACTACTACTACTACTACTACTACATTTTGACGACATAGCGAGAACATCAATCAGGCAAACCTTTGGGTAGACATTTATTATTATTATTATTATTATTATTATTATTATTATTATTATTATTATTATTATTATTATTATTATTATTATTATTATTAGTTGATGTTGTTATTATCGCTATCATTACGACCCTCACGCACTATACCATGAAGGCCAAGCATCCGACGTGAACACACACACACACACACACACACACACGGTAACAAACAAATACTCAACGATTCTTTTTCTTATCCCATGACACACACACACACACACACACACACACACACACACACACACACGGTAACAAACAAATACTCAACGATTCTTTTTTTTATCCCATGACACACACACACACACACACACACACACACACACACACACACGGTAACAAACAAATACTCAACGATTCTTTTTCTTATCCCATGACACACACACACACACACACACACACACACTTGAGAGCAGCCTAGCGTGCCTGTGTTGTCGGAAAGCAGTTCATTATTTACTTCCTGTTGGAGGGAAGGGCGGCGCGCGAGTAAGCGTGCTTGGTCCCCTCTTCCTCCATTTCCTGCTTTATAATAAATTATATACTCTCTCTCTCTCTCTCTCTCTCTCTCTCTCTCTCTCTCGTTGGTCCTTTACTTTTTTCTTGTTTGTTTTCCTTTTTCTTTGTTTCTTTTTGTCTTTATTTTATTTTTTCGTCTTCCTATTTCTCTGTTTTCGACGCACTATGGTCAAGCATCTATCGCGTCGGTGGTTGTCTTTGTCTCAGTTAAAAACTTATTATGTTCTTTGCATTAATGATGCTTCAAACTCCCTTCCTTCAAGATCAATCAATTTTCGTATGTTACTACAATTTTGTGAGGACGCCATCTGTATTGTCTTGGCCATTATTACTTTATATCAAGATTTTTTTATACTTTTGAATTCCTTGACTCACAAATGAGTGGCAACATTCTAAAACAGTTGTTCTCAACGTTCTTGCACTCGCGACCCTTTTTCCCTAATCTTGAAACACACGTGACCCCCTGCTATCAGTAGTTTGTTTTACACTTTCTTAATACACTTTTTTTTTTTACCTATAACCGGACCAAAAAATACCCTGTTGCTCCCTCTCCAGACTCACCAGCAGAACCATGCAGCACCAGCAGAATTAAATCATAAAAATCACACTCAAAACGATAACCCATAAAAAAGTGTTCTCCCAAGCCGTTTCTTTCTAGCAAGGCATCGTGACTCCCCAGCAAATCCTTCGCGATCCCTCAGGGGGTCGCAACCCACGGGTTGGGAACCCATGGATGTTTCAAGTACAACAAAACGATGAAAAAGAATCTAAGAGAAAACCATCGTTGATACATCAGTGGATATCACGTAGGTAGGCCGGACCGGTTACCTTGTTCGCGGGTGTGCAATATGATCGGCGAAAGCCCGTCAGCCGTGCTGGAGGCCATGAGACGGTGTGTCAGTCTGTTTGTCTGCTTGTCTGTCTGTCCGTCTGCTTTTCCGCAACTCTCGAATTATGCTTGTGAGCGCCTGACAGCGGAATGTGTGTTATGCAAATAGTTATTTTCTTCATTCAGTCGTAAGTAGGGCTGTGGTACTGTATACTTATACGGTATTATTCCGCCCCATGAAACCACCACAGGAGCTCTACATTTTATAGGTACATAATATATATATATATATATATATATATATATATATATATATA